>NC_056739.1:194224786-194598270 GCF_019279795.1 Protopterus annectens
TTCTTCATAAATATAAGAAAACATTTCATAAAGTCCCTAACCACCACTTGTGAGTTTATGCCTTTTTTTTCTGTTCCTCTTTCTGTTCCTCATTAAAAAAACAGACCGAATTCACTAAATACTAACACAGGCATTTGAATTTCAGACTTTTTTATATTCTTCATAAAATAAATGGTAACACAAGCTATTTTCTAAGTTTATAAAATCAGTATTTGAAATTTCTCCCCCTTTTGGGGCTGTATTTCCCGATTATTGGCTTTTCCAGTTTTTTTTTTGTGCTAAGAGGTTGAGAGCTATGGTGAGAAATGAGAAATTAATTCACTAAATGATAAGCCATTTAAGTTTGTCTTCCTATCTCTCAGGAGACTGCTGATTTGGCTTAGTGGTGTGTTCTGACTATAGTGCACAGGCCTGGGTTCAGGACTTGCCAGTGAAATGCGAGGTGGTTACGCAACATTTTATTCAAGCAACTTTCCAAATTTATATAAGCAATGATTAAAACGTGTCCCTGGTTTTTGGTCTTGTCCCCCCTCAAAAAAAAACTGAAATTGAAAATAAGTGCGAGAAGCTGTGCAAGGTGTGTGTGTGTGTGTGTATATATATATATATATATATATATATATATATATATATATATATATATATATATATATACATATATACATATATATACACACACACACACACACACACACACACACACACACACACACACACACACACACAGTGTGTGTGGAAGTAGATTTTTATCATGGAAATGTTGTTCCGAATAGGGCAGATGTCGTTATTGGTTCATGCAGTTTGTTTCATTGCCTACTGGAAAACATGTTTATAAATTTAAAATGCACTCCAACTGTTTCTTGTTTTGTGTGCAAGGGGCCAATGATTTGAAAGTAGCCCAAAGTTATCTTTATCCACCGCTGGTCAGAATGATGCATTTTCTTTGGATGTGGTGTGGCTTTGGGTTTCAATGCTGTTTCTATGCATGTGAGTTTCAAGGGCAGGTAAGTTTTAATGCCAAGTCAATTTTCATTGAGAGACAGTGCTTTGTTTAGCAGATATTTATTAGTGTTTGTGCATTGCAATATAAAATGTAAAAATAAAATCCAAGTCATTGTAGAAATAAAGCAGTGCACTGCGGACACATTAGTGTTTATGGTAAATGGGGTGAAATAGCTAGGTAATGGGACACTGGAATGGCTATGGCTGCAGGGGGACTCCGGTGCTATATTTTGGTGCTGTTCTTCAGTTTACATTTGAAAGTTGTTATCCCACAATTCCACTGGAGTGGGTGGGGTTATGTAATTATTTATGCAAATTTTATGTTAATCACCGTACAGATTTGTACCTATTTTTCATGGGCCTTGTCCAGATTTTTGATGTTTCAAGGTTGAGAGGTATGGCCGCCACCAGAATGGACTTAACGGGGGAAGAGATACCAAGAGTCCTGGCAATTAATTGAACTAGAGCAACCAAGCAGTAAGCTTGAGGCTGTACAGATTCAGGGGAGGAATTCCTGAGGGATGACTAATGAGATCTGGAATGGGATCCAATATCCAGGGCGGAGCTACTAGAGGAGACCGTAGGCAGGGAAACCAAATCTGATGAGGCCAGAATGGGGCTATGAGGATAAATCCTGCTCCCCAACCGCCGAGCTTTCTGTAAGAATTTTGTCATGAGAGGAAGCTGGGGGGTAAGCATAAAGAAGACCAGGTGATCAAGCATGGACAAGAGTGTCTCTGGGGGTTTCCCCCCAAGGGGGGAATCAGAGCAAAAAACTTGCTGCACTTCACAATGGAAGGCGATGCAAAGAGATTGCAGCAAGGCTGACCCTACTTGAGGAAGATCTGTTCCACTACATAAGGGTTCAGAGACCACTCGTAGGGCAAAAGGGTAGTCCTGCTCAGTTTGTCCGCCAAAATGTTGGACCGACCCAGGATGTGCATTGTTATCGGAAAACAGTTGGTGGAGATCGCCCATTCCCACACTCTCATGGCCTCTTGACAAAGTGGGTAGGACTTGGTAACCCCAGTTTGTTGATATACCAGACCACTGACATTGTCTGACTGAAATCGCAATAGTTCCCACAGGAAGAGAAGCATGAAGGGCCTGCAACGCTAAAAAGACCGCCCTAATCTCCAGAACACAGATATGCAGAACGGCCTCATTCGAGGTCGAAGTGCCTTGGACAGTCCTGCCCGAGCAATGCCCGCCCACCCTAGACAGGAGGAGTCAGTGGTCACTGTGGCTTGGGGCAGAGGTGTAACAAAGGGGCATCTTTCTCGCAGATCCTGGGATTGAAGCTACCACATGAGAATCTTTGCACACCTTGCTTAGAGGAATCGGGAAGTCTAGGGGCTGGTATAACAGAGACCACTGAACTTGTAACGTCCACTGTAACACTCATATGCAGACGTGCACAAGAAACCAGATTTATGGCTGCTGTCATGGACCCCAAGGCTCTCGGGACCAACTCTGCTGGGGGTGAAGAAGTCTAAAGTGCCAAGACATGAAAGGTCAGGTTCCAAAGTCTGTCGGGAGTCAAAAATATCCTGGCCTGAAGAGAATCTATTCTCACCCCTATGCAGTCCAGGATCTGAACAGGCTGAAGAGAGGACTTCATAAGGTTTATTTTAATACAGAGTAGATTCGATAACTGAAGGAAGGAATTTCTGGCTTGCATAAGTTGATGCCTGGAGGGGGCAGTGAGGAGTCAATCATCCAGTTATGGGAAGACGTGAATGCCCTGAAGCCTCAGGTGAGCTGCTATAAATACCATGACCTTGGTAAACACCCTGGGGGTTGTGGCGAGACCAAAAGGTAGGACCCTAAACTGGTAGCGAGTGGCTCCTAGCCAAAAGCAGAGAAACATCCTGGATCGCCTGTCCATCAGGATATGGTAGCACTCATCTTGAGGTCTACAGAGTACATCTAGTCTTCCTCCTGTAAGAACGTCAGGATGGATTATAAATGTGACCATCCGAACTTCCTTGGCAATGGACAGGTTCATCGTGGATAGGTCGAGAATCGGACTTGGGTTCATCATGGATGGGTCGAGAATCTGCCTCAAGTCAGTCTTTTAGCACCAAAGAACCTGGAATAGATGCCTGAGCCGGACTGGTCTTTCTTTTTCCTAGCAGCTTTTCCATTTCCAAAGTGGACATCTCCTTTTGACTGGGTGGGACATCCAGGAGGGGCCTTGGGGTTAAGGGACTGTTCATGAAGGGAATGGAATAACCTCTGGATATTATTCGAAGCACTCAGTGGTCTGATGTTATGGACTCCCATTGAGCTAGCTGCTTCGACCCCCCCCCCCTGACTGGCTCCAGAGTGGAGCAGTCGGGCAACCCCTCAGGGCTGCTGCGCGGGTCGATCAGAAAAGGGTTCCAGTGACCTGAAGATTTTCGGTCCCTCTCTGCCTCTGGGCCGGCGTCCACCTTGTCCCCCTCTGCCTCTAGGGGAAAAGGAGTCTGGAGCGTCCCGGGAATGCTGAGACTTCTGGAACCGCAACTTCTGCTCTCGCTGGTTTCTGGAAAAGGACCTTTGAGGGTTGGAGAAGCGGATCCAGACAGCATCTTCCAGTCCTCCTCACCCTGGACTAGCATGTCTCGGACTGCCTTCCCAAACAGGGTCGAACAGTCAAAAGGGGCATTCGCAACGGAAGCCTTGAAAGGTCTCGAAAGTTATCTTCATGTTTTTCCTAAAGGGGTTCAGAGTACATACATCCAGAAAAAAAAAATGAAACTTCCCTGTCAAAATAATATGACTGGCAGCTTGGTGCTCTTTCTACATTCTGAGCTGAAGTCAGACAATGAATACTTGGAGAGGCTAAGGACTATGGTTTTTGAGAAGAGGAGCTGGCCTTTAGAATCCTCAGAAAAGTTTCATCTGCCGAGTGGTCCTAATGATTGCTGGTCTTAGTCCTGTTACTCAGCAAAATGGATCTCCTCTTAACAGATGTGATTTTACTAACCCATCTTGAGAAAAGCATATAAAAATGCTGGGGCAGGGTATAGCATTTCTGTATGCTAGACAAGGATGAGCTCCTGGTTTAGAGACATGAATATCCAAGGAAAGCAACACTCCTAAAAACAAAAGGATGCAGGAGCTAATATAATGATGTAAAACATAAATGCATCAAAGCACTAGTACCCTTTTTGCCTTGCTTATTCTATCAGCCAAATGGTTATATGTTGCATACAAAAGTAGTGCTTTTCATGAACTGCATTCCAGCTTCATCTACAGTTTTCTTGTGGTAGACTAATATCAAAACAATGTAAAGTGCATTCACACTGTACTAAACTAAAACTATGGCCACAGAAAGTTTTACCAACCCTTAAAGGACAGCTTCTGGACTTGTGCATTTCCATGAAGAACACTGACTAGTCATTAGGGATAAGTTACAAAACATGTTCAAAGATAACAACACTACAGATAAGGACAGTTTCATTACTAAAGCAGTTTTTCTCTTCTGGTTGCACCTTACCCCTTCCCTCATAAGTAAGCAGTCCACCAGGGCCTCGAAAATCAACAACATCTCCATTCTGCAGACTCTCGAGGTACTGAGACATTTTGCCTCCATCTGGGAACTTGGGATTCACTCCTTTAAAATACACCTATAGCAAAACAGTCAACAGCATTTAAGTTGGAAGACAGTGGAAAGAACAAAATATTTAATCACGTTGTCAGTAAAACAACATATATAACCATACCCCCAGTTAACACTAAAATGAATGAGCTACACAGACACTAAGAGCCTAATCACTCCGGTGTTTCTTTTGATATAGCCACATTCATGCATCTTGTCATATGGCAAAAACAAATCATGCTCTCATCATTAATGCATAAATGCACCTGCCATCTTAACTTACAGTGCACAGCAGCAGATCAGAGTTCGCAGGTACAACAGCTACATGGTCAACCAAATGACAATGTTAAAAACACATTAGGCCATTTTAAAAAAGTTATCACAGATGGTCCTACTTTCAAGCAGGTAGTAGACGTGTGTGTATCTGTTTGGGGGGGGGGGTGCTGCACAATCTTAAATGGGCAGCAGCAACCTACCATACGAACTGTGCAACAGCACTAAAATCTTTTATTTAAATAAGCATCCAAATAAAGTGTCATGACTGTCAACACCTAAGACTATCTTTGGATTATTGCATATGTCAGGCAAAGTTGTTGATTCCAAATTTGGCTCCTGGTAATTGATAACTTAGTCCAGTCATCTCTGAGTAAACCAATCTTCAGTAGGTTACCATTTTTCAAGAGTTTCACCATTTTTGCAGTATTATCAGACAGCAGCACCACAGCACAATCAACTTTTCTTCACAGCACAAAGTTATGACTGTCACAACAAATTGTCACCCTTACCCCAATACTATAAAAGCAGGCTATTCAACAATCAGTACAGTGGTCAATGTACTGGCAGATCAGGTTTAGCCTAGCGTTTTACCGGAGATGATCTGCATCTCTTAGCCCTAATGTCTCATGCTAATAAGCAAGCCCAGGCATTCCATATAAAACAAAATCACACACATTTATCTACATCAAGGGCAAACGGAGGACTGTGCATCTATACACGCATCAAAAGAAAGCCAGACTTCCAGAAAATTTAAAAAGCCATATGCAGTGATAAAAGAATGATGATCTTTGTGACAGAGTGAGAGAATTTTACCAGCAGTCAACCTGCCACCTGAATTAATGAAATGTTCACTGTGGGACAGGGAATATACATATATAAAACAAACATTTACCTTTATGACAAGGTCCACGTATCCTTTAGTGCTGTCACTGGAAACAGGTGTATATGGTCTAACAACAATGTTTCCATCAATTCTTGCTGAGAGGTAAATATGTCTGCCTGTAAAAAGAAGAGGCAAAGCAGAATAAGGATCATCTATAAAAACAGTCTAAAAAAGATAGAAATACAATCATAAGAACGGATTTTTACAGAGAAAAAAAGTATGAAAATAGCAGACCAGCTGTATTTTTGAAGCTAAACTACTGTCATGGATAAAAGTGTGGAAGCATTTGCTCCTTCTTACGATTCCTAAAAACTGATCCAAAATAAATTGATACATGCACTGCAGGACATTTTAAACTATATAATGAATATTCACAGACCTGAAATAACACACATGCTGGGAAAGCAAACTAACATGTTTTGTTTTCAAGAAACGGTATACAATATCTATATTATCTGGGTTACAAGAAATGCCACTGTGTAACTAGGAATGTCCCCTCTCTGTGGCACAGATGTTTGCAAGATTCAATACAAGCCCTCCATGAAGTGGCTCTTTTTATTACTATAATGAGGGATGAACATCTGTAGAAAAAAAATTACTGAAACATTATACTTAAAATGACAAAGAAAAATAGACTATAAAAATGGTAGAATCATAAATCTATGACAATGAAGCATTTGACTCCCATCACAATTACAAAGGTAAACGGTTAAAGATGCCACTGTGACAACAACACTCAGCAGGCCACAGTACATGAACGGTTAAGATAAAGGCTTGCTGATTAAACCTTAAATTTTCCCATGGTATCAACAAAGGAAAACTACATCAGTACGGTGGGAGGACGCAAACTGTATATATGCACTTCTATTCTACCAATCTTCCATCCCTTCCTTACCTTTCATCTTCTCTGCACTTGGCCTAGGACCTTTTGAATGCCTTTTTGCAGTCTTTCCACCACTGATTCTGGTACAATATTCTCAGGGTCCACAAAAGTCTCCATGAAGCAGCACTTTCATAGATCCAGAACAGCTGTGCCCAACAGTTTGCTGACTGTGTCCCCTCCTCCTCTTCCTCTGCCTGAGGTCCTTGTTCAGAGTAATCACTTCACATCTGTCCGATGTGATCTACTGGACCCATATATGATCCCCACACCCTCTGGTCAGTTACAAGAAGATTAAGCTTCACAAGTCTCCAGTAATATCCCTTACCATTCATCCTATACACCTCTCTTCTAGACTCCTTCCAGAAATCTGATGCCCTTCTTGATTCTATAAACTTTCAGTATTTCAGGCTGCTGCCCAAACAGGTCCTAGTAAGGCAAGGATACTACCTCTGCTTTTGAGTCCATGCGCTTCAGGATAATCTAATAATCTGTTTACTACCACCACTGCACAGTGGTTGGCAGGATCAGCACCCTAGTTAGTCCAATCCTGTTTCTGGTCTTTTGCTGACACTTACTACATCACCCCCTGACTGATTCTTCAAATCAAAAAAAAAGTTACCATGCCCAAGTGTAACAGTTCACATTTGATTGCACTGTACCTCAAACTGCAACCTAGGTGGCTACTTGCTCAGTCTTTGTAAATCATTCCCGATGGTCTTTATTCTTATCCTCCACTGCCGCACCTATCTTTGTGCGGTCAACTGAGATGCATCCCAATTTCTATTCCCTCAGGTATGTATGAAACTAACACCCACACATACAATACAAAGGAATGAACCCAGGGCACATCACTCAGACACTTCACTAGCCACTTCATTCCCAGCACTCTCTCCTGTGTCCATCTTCTACATCCCACTCTCCAGCCATCAAGAGTCTTTGGTCTTAATCCAAACTATTCAGTTTTTCTAGCAAGAGTTTGTTAGGACCCAAGTCAAAGGCCTTGGGTAAAGCCCAGGTAGTGGAACTCTAGCAAACTCTGCTCTAAAACCAGTCATAAAACCAGAACATTTTTATAGAATTAATTTGTGCTACTAGTCGTCCTACAGTATGTCCTCTAGGAAAGTAGAGTTTCTCTATCAAGATTCGCAAAGACATTCCTTGTTTTTATTAACAGGCTAAAAGACCAGCAAATACCCTCACTTTTTTCTGCTTCACCTCCTTGTACAATGCCACCAAGGCAGCATTCCAATCCTCAGATATTTCTGCAGTGGTCAATCATACAATGAAGACCTTCAAAAGAGGTCAGAAATCGTGAAGACCCTGGAAAGCAGCTAATCTGAGCTCTGCACTTCATCCTCTTTTAGGCTAAACCATTATTCTACTGTCATCCATCTCTATCCCTCCTCTGTCAAACTGTCTCCATACCTCCCTGCCAGCATGGAACCTTCTCCTCACCTTTGTCCATGAACAGTGAAGCAAAGTTTTCATTCAACACCTCTGCTCTTTCTGCCCACTATAACTTCCTACCATTTCCTCAGAATGTTCAGGCACATTTGTCCTTTCCTTTTTGCTATATTCCCAAAAGGCTTTAGAGGTCAATTACCTGGCTTATGCAAGCTTAAGTCACAGCTGCTTAAGCATAGCAATTAGTTTTGAGGGTAGTCCATGTTTGATACACTTCAAAGAATGAGCCAGACAGGTGTTACACTACCTGTCGAGGATTGCTTTTCCTCGAATGGGTGGCAACCTTCGAGTGATGAGGGGGATTTTCTTTGATTTGCACTTATTCTCAACAAAATGAGCTCTAGTATATGCATTAAAAGAATATGTACACTTCTGCTGTCATTTCAAGTTGTTTTAACAGAATTTGGGTAACCTGAAGAGGTGCAGTGAATCCTCTTGTAACAACAACCCCTTTTCCCCTCCTTGACCTCTTATTCAAACTCCCATTAAACGTGTGCATTTAATGTCCTGTTCCTGTCAATGTCTTGTTACCGCCTTTGTTGCCCTTGCACTGTGCCTCTTCCACAAATCCACCCCTTCCTGCCACCTATTAAATGCCCCATATTTCACACTAATGATTATCCTCTCATTCCAACAGCGAGTATTAAACCTTCATTTTTTGTGTTTACTCAAATCCTTTAAAACCATCGGTGTCCCAATCCCATACTCTCTATCAAGTTTTCCTGCACATTTCTTTCAGTGTCCCCACGTTAGAATAAAACTACTCCCCTTAGATACTCCCACCATTTGTGCCCATGTATCCCTCATCCTTTCCTCCACTGGAAAACATATGGCGATGAGATCAGAACGTTGCCTTCACATGAACATCTATAAGCATTTCTGCTTTGGTTATGGCTACATCCAGAATTCCAGCCTGTACAATATCCTTCTGGCACAATCTCACACCAGTGGCCGAATGCTTCATAGTCCAAGACCTCAAATCAACTACTGTTTTATCTTGGAGCCCTTGGAAGTTGGAAATGCCTCGACTGACAGATTCTGGTCTCCCATAAGTATAACCTTTCCTCCTATTCCCACACCCTCATTCTCTGACATGGTTTGTTATCCTCCTTAACACATCCAGAGACAAATGCACTAAACTAACCAGATCTCCTGTCTTTCCTCCATCTTCTGACAAGTCTTACTTTCTGATCTGCTTGCCTATTCCTTTTCTCCGTACATGTGGTGCTTCTACTCTCCTGCTTCAAAACAGAGGCCTTCTTTTAACTAGATCACTCATCACCTCCATCTAACACTGCTCAACAAGCTACACTTTGGCACCTCTGTATCCCACCTCCCATATATTCCTCAAACCAATACCATTAGTTCCTTCCAGAAGAAGATAATCAATAAAAATCTTCCAAGAGTAACATCCACTTGATCTGTCTTAATCCTTCCCCTATAACTATCAAATTACTTCTCTACAACCAACCCAGTATCCTCCTAATGTTTCTGAATCCTAATTTAAGATACAGATAAAACCAAAGTTAAATAAGATGCTCCAAACTCTTATTTTACTATTCCTCCTCACTGTAGCTTTCATCACCAGTTATCAAATCTACCTCCTTCAAATACTTAGAAGTACAACCAGTCCTTACAAACATCTACCCACCCTGCCTTTCTCCATTACACCCTCTTTCTACAAACAAATACCTGATTTATCCATCTATAAAAGTCTCAAAACTTGTATCCAAGCTTGCAATCAAATACCAAACAAGATCAAAATATAACTGGCTACACTCTTCCCTCTGTAAAATATTAATTCAAAAAATTAGCGGGAATATTCAGCTCAAAACCATCACTTCCAACTCAAAAAAAAAAACCTAATCCAGCTCAGCAAAAAAATAGAACCCAAACCCACTTTGCTAAATATGAACCCTAGTATGTACAAATAAAATCCATGACAAACATGCCTACCTTGCCATATACTCCAGATGTAGTTCTAGCAACTAAAACCTAGTTAAAATAGAAAGGATGATGAGATCTCCCCTGGATACAATATACTTGGGCATGAGACACAAAACAAGTCTGCAGGTGGTGTAGCAATCATCTTTAAAATTCCCAATCAAACCCATTTTTTTCCACAAAATCTCACCAAGATGACAATGCTGTAATAAACTGCATTTTGTACAGCATGCATCATGGAAAGTAGTAGGTAAAAGATAGCTAGGTGCACAACATCTAGATAAAGTTCAATTCTGATGGGCGTAATGGTGCCAGGACTAGCAAAATGACAGTGTAGAATCCTCAAGACATGGAATCATTCCTACAATGGGGCTAGGCTAGGCCCCGGGGAGGATGGCCCCCTGTTGTAGAGTGTAGTAATCCACAAAAATCATACAAATTGATAAAGCTAAAAAGAGACAGAAAGACAATAGTGTGGACTACTGAGAATAAGAAAGAAATTATGTACTGCTACTATTATTATGCAAAAAGCCCAGAATTTCCAGACAGAAGATATACAAAATGATTGAGAAGTTAGAGGAAAGAAAAATACTTGCACAAGAAAAACTGCCAGAAGCTTCAAATAAAAATTTGTGTTCATTAATACGTTTTTATTATACAGACCAAAAACATTGGGTCGTTTGAAAAAAGCGACTGTGGAAATGTGAAAATATAAACAAATCTAGAGATTTTTGAAAGGTAGAAGAGAAATATGGACATGGGAAAGAAAGCTCAGACAGACATCGTAAGATCAATAAAAGAAATATGACTACAGAAAGTCAATAAAACTCAAAATAGAAGTGTTTGATAACACTAATAAACATGGTAATTAGAACTGTTCGTAGAGACTCATGCAATATAACAGAAGTAAAAAGGCTACACACTACTGTGCAAGTAAATTAATAACAGATAAAGTCTTACCACAAAAAAAACACAGGGTAGTAAGTGAAAGGAAGGGGAGAAATCAAATGCCATCATGGAAGTATCGAACAGAGAAAACTATAAAGCAATTAAGACAAGAAGTGTCAATGTTAGAATACAGAAAAGGGAACAGAACAGATCAGCATCTGTTGTGCACTGTTGCAAACAATTTAAAAATATCACAGGCAGAAAAAAAAAAACTTCGAAGATGTATAGATTTCCTTAAAGTACAAAATAATTACTGATGACCCAAAAAAGTTCTATAAACAATTGGGAAACACGGTAGAAGGAATTGAAACACCACAAAAAATGGATACTTTTTATACATTTTGCAGAAATATCTATGAAGACCCTGTGAAGCATAACAAATAGCTAAAAGGATAGAAGTAAAAAAAAGAATAAGAAGTTCAAATGTATAGGATATGAAATGGGATGAAGTAAAAGAGATTGAAAAAAGAAATTTACTCACCATAATGTTCCATCTGTGTTGTCTATTTTCATTAGTCATCAACTTATAGATTTGGATCCGATCCCGTGCTTGACTCTACACCACTGCGAAAGCTCGTGGCAACCAGAAATCTCTCAAGCTATTCCCTTACCCACAGTGCCCCAAACCAAGTACCTCAGATTTTGTTTGCTAATTAAAGAAAGGCATATTGCATTTCCAGATACACTAGACTATATCTGGAGCTAGGTACCAAGGAAGTGACACACACAACACTCATTCTTCCAGGAATTTTTAGGACAGTAGGTTGGATGGAGTTGAAGAATGAAAATGGACAACACAGATGGAATGGTATGGTGAGTACATAACTTCTTTTATCTGATGTCAATTTTCATTCTGTCCTCAACTTATGGGACAGAGTCCCCAGCTACATAAATCCGAGGATGGATTCAAGGAAGGAGACTCCTGAGCACTAGTGAACTAAATCTACCCTGGAAACCACTTCCAATTTGTAATAGGTAACAAAAGTAAGGGGGAATTGCCCAAGTTGCTGCCGCACATATGCCATCCATGGAAGCTCTATACTGGAAGACTGGTGAAGTAGACATGGTTCTAGTGGAATGAGCTTATATGTAACTGCCCGTGAACATCCAAAATCTAGGGAAAAATACCAGCAAGTTAATAGATTAGTCTCTGAACAACTTTAGGGAGAAAGGTAACGTTAATTTGTCAAGTAACCCTGTATTTGTGAAAGATCAAGCAAGGCAATTTCAAACACAAAGCCTGAATCTCAAATTCTTCTGGCAGAAATAATGGCTACTAGAAAAATAGTATTCCTGGAATGATATTGGAGGTCGCATTTAGCTGCAGGTTCAAGGGGTGGGGGTTGACTAAGTTGCTGCAGTAGCAGATTAAGGTCTTATGGGAGAGTAGGGACCCTAAAAGGGAGGCCTGAGAAGAGAGTACCTCGCAAAAATTTCCACAGACTGCGGGAGGTAAGAGAAGCAACTTCAAATCTTATGTGAAAATTTGATATTGTCGCCAGCTGGATTCACTGTGGAGGAGCTAGCTAGCTTCTTTAAAAAGCAAGGCTAAAAATTCAAGGATGCTATGCAAAGGAGCTGTAATGGGTTCAGCCTTATTTTGGTAGGCCCAGTAAGCAAATATTTTCCATTTAGTAGAGTAGAGTTTACGTGTAAATGGTTTATGGAAAGATAAAAGCACAAGACTTGCTGGACAGGAGAGCACAGGTTGTCTGGCTACTAATGGAACTGGAGAAGCCATACTGTCAGCCTGAGGTTTGATAAGTCTGGACAGATCATGCCTGTAGTGTGTGACAGGAGGCCTGGAGCAGCTCATGAATCCATAGTTGATGGAGTAAGTGAATCCAAAAGAATGGGAACCAAACCTGTTGAGGCCAAAAAGGTGTAATGAGGATAACTTTGCTCATAAACATGGCAGCTTTCTGCAGGTATTCAGAAATTAATAGGATTGGTGGGTAGGCATAAAGTAGGCTGGGGGCGGCCAATTGTGAAGTACAGCATTCTTCATTGACTCCCCCTAACAGGGCAATGTAGCTGCTGCTTTTGTTGTTAAGGAGCGAAGCGAAAAGATTACAGCAAGGCTGGTCCCATTGAAAAAATCATCTTCGCCACATTCTTGCTGAGAGACTATTTGAGAGGTAGAAAAATGCACCTGCTCAGCTTGTCTATCACAATGGATTTCCCCAAAATATGTATTGCTATTAGAAAGCAATTGGGTGAGATTGCCCCCTGCCACACACCGAGTGCTTCTCGACACAAGTAGCAAGTTCTGGTCCCCCCACGTTTGTTGATGTACAAACTACTGATGCCAGTTTGAACTGCAATTGTCCCTGAAGGGAAAGCTACTTGAAAGGTCTGGAACAGTAAAAGCACTGCTCTCCTCTCTAGGACATTGATATACAAAAAAATTGGCCTCTTCAGTGGACCAAGTGCCTTGGACTATTTTCCCCATGTAATATGTCCATGGTCACTATGGCCTTGGGCTGAAGGGGAATGAATGGACAGCCTTGAAGAACCTGCTGTGATTGAATTCACCACCTGAGATCTCTCTTGCAAACTTAAGTAAAATGCGTTAAGTTTGACAGGTTGATAAAGTACCGATCACTATGGCCAGCATCCACTGTAGAATGCTCACGTAAAAGTTTGCTAAAAGTACTAACCACTGTGTGGCTAGCATCCACTGTAGAATACTCATGTAAAATCCTGCTAAAGGTGCTAGAGTTATTACCGCTGCCATTGATCTTAAAGCCTGAAGGACTAAGCAGGATGAAACCTTAGTACTGTAGAATTTCAAGACCTTAAGAACACGGGTCAGAACTCTTAGAGGAGACATTGAGACTGTGCTGAACAGTGCTCCTATAAATTCCAAATTTTGAGTAGGTTCCAAATGAGACTTTTCATAGTTTATTGTTATCCCTAGATGACAACATGATCTCTTGCCTCTATTACTTGATGCCTGGTCAGAGCGGTAATGAGCCAGTCATCTAAATATGGAAACACCCAGAATCCTTGCAGTCTCAAGCGAGCTGCTACTACTGTTATGCATTTGGTCAACATCCTGGGGGCTTTGGCGAGACCAAAGGGGCAGAACTGTGAACTGGTAACGACTGGCTCCCAGCTGGAAACTATTCCCTTCTGGAACGCCTGTTCATCTTTACGTGGTAGTACACATCCTGAAGGTACAACGAGCACATCCAAGTTTCCTTTCCCAGAAACGAGAGTATGGACTGAACCATAACCATCTGAAAGTTGGCCAGAACTGATTTGTTCAAGTTTCCAAGATACAAGATTGTTCTCCAGTCCCCTGTTATCTTTGGCACCAAAAAGCATCTTGAGTAAGTTCTGGATTCTCTCTGGTCTGGCAGGACCTCTTGGATAACTCTTTGCAGTTGCCTTTGTATTTGAAGTGCTGCTTGTTCCCTGTGACTGGGTGCAACATTGGGGATTTTTCTTTAGGTTGGAGGTGAAAGGAAAAGGTGTTCTATAACCTCTGGAAATTATACTCTGCACCCATGTATCTTATCTCTGGTCAGGCTCTCTGGTGCAGGGGATAAATGACACCAGATTGCCTCCAAATCAGGCCTCCTTTCAGGAGCGATGGAATGGTCTATTGAAAAAGGAATCTCTGGACTCTTTGTTCCATGGGCCATCTCTGCCATGAGGACGGCATCTAATCATTGGAGTTGCTCCCTCCACCCCAGTGGAAACCTCCCCCACGTGTATTCTGGAAAGACCCTGGGACTTCCTGAACCACATTTTTCCAGTACACCCCCGTGGATTCCTGGAGAAGGATCTTTCAGGCATGAAAAGAAAAGAAAAAAAACATACCCCCATGCCACAGAGGGTCTTTCTATCCTTTTCATACCTGGATAAAAAAAAAAGTGTTCTCAACTTTGCGGCCATTTCCGTCAAAGGGAGCATTGATGAACAAAGACTTTAAGGGCTCTGCAAAGTCACACAAGAGCATCCAAGCGTGCCTACTTATGGAAACGCCGAAACCCACTGCCCTTGAAATTCTTTCGGCCACATGCGAAATTAGCCTCATGGAGGAAATGGACATTGATTGCAGGGTAGCCAACTGAGAGGCAAGAGATACCTGTACCTCATCCGAAACAGATCCTGAAAGGTATCAGATTGCTTCTTAATTAGGTCTCTGTAACTTGGTGAAATGTACCAAACAGTTCAGAGACCTTAAGGCGAAGGTCACTGAAGCACAGACGTTTCACAAACCTGTCCATCATCAGAGATTCCTTGCTCAGCGGATGCACAGAACCTTCTTCGGAGGGTTCCTTTTTTTGTGGTCGCTGGCACGACCATGGCATCTCCAGACTTACCTTTTGTCCAAAACTGGACAAAATTTTGATACCACAGTTGCAGTAAGTGAATCCAAAGGAATGGGAATCAAACCTGTTTTGGCCAAAAAGGTGTAATGAGGATAACTTTGCTCTTAAACATGGCAGCCATTGGCAGGCAGTCTCCAGAGCCTTCTATGCCCACAGAGATCAAATCTATGAGGTCATCAGCAGGTGGAATCACCCAGGAGGTAGACGGGCCGGTATTAATTGCTTGCAGGACTACAGACGCCTCAGAAGAAGGAGTTGCTGGACTTCCTTGAAATCCTGAAACAGAGGTGCCTGGATGTCTCCAAACTGGAGATCTTCATGAGGTGACAGTGGGCACCTTTCACCAAAGTCTGTACCTTCTGTGACAGACTCCTCAGGAGCAAGTACTTCATGCGCACACTCTTCATCCTCAGTGGGATGCTCTGGGGAGATATCAAGTGGGAACACCCTGCTGGGAAGCCTGGGTTTTGGTACCAGCTGTCCCGGAGGAGAGGAGAGATGAGACTCCAGATGAAGAGATGGCAAGCCTGCAGACTAAGGATCCAGAGGGAAGGGAACAGTCTGTTCAAGCAGACAAGGCTCTCTCCATGGTTTCAAAGGTAGACCCCACCCATAGAAAAGGAGGACCCCAGATCAGTAAGGTCAAGCCTTCGGACTGTACTCTCCGGCTGCTCCAAGGGGAACTCCCCTAAGGCTGAAGTTGGTTCATAGGTTGGTACTAGGTTATCAGCCCTAGGGCCTATACAGGCCTAGCCATAATTCCCTGGGTACTTCTTCCCACACTATTTACTTCCCTGGACCCCTGTCCAGCAGGGCAACTGATGTGATCCCCGGGGTGAATTTCCTTTCTCCCATCCAATCGTCAAGGTTCTTTTTGAAGAGGGCCAAAGAGGCACTCTGCTTGACATGTATGGGCAATCTATTCCACAGTGTGGAGAGTCTCTGGGTCAGGAACCTATCCCTCCAGCATATTTTGTTTATTGTGATGACAAGGTTTAGATCCCTGGAGCGTGTGGCTCTGAGGGATTGGGATTTCTTTAAGTGTAGCATGTCCAACAGCTCTGAATTTGACGTGGCCCTGTATGTTAAGCAGAGATCGCCTCGGAGTAGACGATACGCAACAAGAGTATAGATGGAGTTTAAGGCAGTCAGCATAGGACATCTGCTTTAGACCTGTGATTCTTTTAGTGAGGTATTTCTATGGCCTTTCCAGTTGTTGCAGATGTCTTGAGAGGTACATGCCAAACAGGGCACTGTATTCTATAATGGGTCTAATGAGGGACGAGTACAGTGGAACAATGACCTCCTTTTTTTCTGGAGGAAAAGCCCTTCGTGATGACGTGTGCCACACAGAAGGATTTCCTGACTGTTGTGACGATGTGGTTATCGAATGTGAGACCACTGTCCACCTGTGTCCCTAAGTCTCTTATCACACTTTCGGTGTTTAGTGTACTGCCACCTATATGGTAATTCATGGGTACATGTTTTTTCCCAAAGGGGAAAACTATACATTTCTTGGCATTAAGCTTGAGCCCATGGCTCTGGCACCAAGCATCCGTTTTAGCAAGGCCCTTTTGTAGAGTATCCACATCATTTGGGGATTCAATAATGGCTCCCAGTTTGCAGTCATCTGCAAACTTGGTTAGCCAGAGTCCCTTTGTGTTGGCCTGTACTTCAGAGAGTAGATACCAAACAAGAGCGGTCCCAGGACTGAACCCCGAGGTACTCCACTTGTCTGGAGCTGTATTTGGAGTCTGCTACTTTTACAATGTGGGTTCTATCGGTAAACCAGTTAGCAGCCCATTGGGTGACGTAAGGATTAATGCCCAGCTTATTAAGTTTACCTATGATTCCAGAGTGGGGGATGGTGTCAAAGGCCTTGGCAAGGTCTACATAGGCTGTGTGGACCACCTTACCCTTGTCCATGGCTCTGGAGACTTGATTCAAAGTCGTCAATCAGGTTCAGGAGACAAGATCGGCCCTTCATGAACCCAAACTGGGTGGGGTCCAGTGTTTGAAGGTCGCCAATGTCTTTGTTTATAAGTTCCATGATAATACGCTCCATGGCCTTGCAGATAAGGCTCGTCAGACTGATGGGACGGTAGTTTCCGGGATCCAAAGGTGGATCCCCCCTTGTGGAGTGGGATAACTGTAGCTCTGTGCCACTCAGTGGGCACGAAACCTGAAGTGAGGCTATGATCAAACATGACACTTAGGTGAGGTGCCAAGTTCATATTGTAGTTCATGTAGTACATAGCCCGGGATGTCATCTGTTCCCATTGTTGCTGTATTCTTAGCTTTGGAGAGTGTTTTTTTACCTGTGTGGCCATTATTACTGGAATCTGGCAATCTTCCGGTATTGAGATGGGCGATTTAGGGGGTGAAGTTGGCACTGAATCGATCTGCCAGGATATTGGCAATATCCTTGGGATCAGTATATTTAATGCCATTCTGTTTTAGCTGAGAGCAGATCTGAGCATTGCCATTTATATTCTTGACATAGTTATAGAATGCCTTGTGGTTGTCTTTGGAATCTTTGGCAATTTTATTTTCGTAACTAGCTTTGGAGGATTTTATGAGGGATCTCAGTTTCTTACGGAGGCTGGTAAGGGAGTTTTTTGCATCCTGGGATTTTCCTCTTTTCTGCAACAGTTTCTTCCTTTTGTTGTAAAGTTTGTTTATGACAGGGGACCACCAGATTGGCTTCCTTTTCTTTTTGGATGAGAGCATCTTTGTTCTATTTGGGATGGCACGATTCATGCACAAGTGGATGTGCTCATACAGTGCCTTCGTGTAGGATTCAGCAGTTGAACTTTTAGTTCTCATCTGCATGGGTGTCATGAAGTTTGTCACTTCTGACTTGAGTAACATGAAGTTGGCTTTGGAGAAGTTTTTTATGGAGGTTTCCTTACTGGGGGATGTGGATGTTAAGGGCGATTAGCTTATGGTCAGACCTGACTAACGAGGGGGTGACCACAGGTGTGGTGCATTTCCCATGTTGGTAATGACCAGGTCTAGGATATTGGAGCCCCTGGTGAGACTATGGATTAGTTGATCCAGGGCATTGGAATTTATCAGTTCCAAGAACCGTTGGGCAAAGGTGTTGGTACAGGAGTAGGTTTCCCAGTTAATGGCAGGATAGTTAAAAAATCACCCAGTATTAGGATGTTTGGTTCTATCTTAATATTTTCCAGTACGTTTAGAAAGGTGTAGTGAGAATCATGGGGTATGGTGGGGAATCTGTAGCAAGTTACAATTTGGATTGCAGTCTTACCTAGTGTTAGTTGCACCTGGAGAATTTCAGACGCATTGTGTTGAGTAACTAGCCTGGTGGTGTGAATACCCTTGGTGAATAATGACACTCCTCCACCTTTATTGTTTCGGTCCTGGTTTGGTGGCTGAAAAGTGTGGTATTGCAGGGGTGCTCACTGGAGCCTTGAACCAGGTCTCAGTTACTGCACAGATATCAATGTTCTCAATTTTTAGGAGTGTCTCGAGAGAGTGCATTTTGAGGTTTAGACTTCTAGCATGGAGTAGCATTACCTTCAGATTTTGCATGTTTGCACCCGTTACGGTGGTGGTTTTTGTCCTTTGAACTTTGCCCAAAAAAGGCACTATAGGGGTGGCAAGAGCCTTAGCCAGTAACCCGAATCCCAGGAGCGACAGGTGCAGACCATCTCTGGCAAAGCATCGTGGTCTGTCGATGTCGTCGTCCCAGGCAGACAGATACTGGATCCCCTTTGAATGACACCAGAAGCTTAGCCAATTGAAGTCAACCATTTTGTCCTTATATTGTGGTATCATTCTGGGCGAAGGCAGGATGCTACTCAGGGTTAGCATCATACCTGCCTGGGCCACATGATCCGAGAGCTCTTCCAGGTCTCTTTTCATGTAGTCCAGGGAGGTACATCTCAAGTCATTCACTCCAACATGGACAATGAGAGTCATAATTGTACTTGTTGCGGAGTGACTTGAGTGCATGCGTTATGTGGCAGATCCTGGCACCAGACAGGCAGCTGACTAATTTTCTCCTTGTTCACCCTGGTGAGTGGGACATCAGTGTGCCAGACTAGAGAGTCACCTAGGACTAAAGTGTTGGGTACGTTGTCTTGCCTTAGCGGCTGTTGCTGGGTGGCACACTGGTGTTGTGAACCGTGTGACACTTTGGCTGCGATTGGTGTTTGCTTGCGTTTCAGCTTCAGAGGTCCTTGTTGCTTGGGCAGGTTACAGTTAAGGGCCTCTGTATATGTGGATTTAGTGTTGCTATATGTGGGTGTTGGTGTTGTGGGTTTAGAAGGGCTATGTGTTGCTTGAGGTGTAGTGTGCGTGTTAACCATCTCCTCTTGACTGTCTAGCACAATCTTGGGTGGAGAGAGCTTTGCTTTCATTATGGCTATGTAAGTGCATCTCTCACAGGTTGTAGTGTTGGGTGGTAGGAGGACAGGGTTGTCTGTGTACATGAGGCAACTGCTGCATTGTCCCAGTATGCCCAGATTCACCAGGTGGACAGGAGAAATCACAGGAAGCTGACCCTTGGATATGCCTGGTTTGGTGTGTTGTGTGTGTGTTGTGGGTGTGTGTGTGTTGTGGGTGTGTGTGTGTTGTGGGTGTGTGTGTGTTGTGGGTGTGTGTGTGTTGTGGGTGTGTGTGTGTTGTGGGTGTGTGTCTGTGTGTGTGTGTGTGTCTGTGGTACAGGAGATGTTTTCCCTTACCTAACCAAGGTACTTTGCAACTATAGGCTGTTTAGTGCCTACTATTAATTTCTCCTCATTAACAAGGAGAGTTGAGTGCTTGTATCAGTTTAAGGCTTCCTAGTGCTTTCCAGCAGGTATCAGAGCAAGTGTCAGTCACAGGATCCAGTTTCCACTCGTGGGGATCCATGATGTTTCTGCTGAGGTAGTCTGCCGATGTGTTCTTTTTTTCCTGGCAGGAATTGAGCTTGTAGCTGAAGTGCTGTGTTCCACAAGGTCATGGCTTGCCTGCATAGAGGGTAGGACTGTGTACCCCCTTGTTTATGTACCACATCACTGTGGTGTTGTCCGTCCTTATCGTAAGCTGTCCTGGATGTAAGAGGTCCTTGGAGGCTGTCAGGGCATTCTGTACAGCTAGCATTTCTTTTTGATTGATGTGCAGATTCCTTTGATCTGCAGTCCATATGCCTTGGACGCACTGTCCTGCCAGGTGTGCCCCCCCCCAGGCATAGTCCGATGCATCTGTTGTCATAGTTTGCCTGGCTGGGGGCAAGGTGAAAGGCTGACCCTTGTTGAGGTGATATGCCTGTGACCACCACAGAAACTCTCGTTGAAGACAGGGAATGAGAGATAGTGTCCAAGCTGTGGCTGTATTGAGACCATACGCTTTTTAGGTACCACTGTAATTTCCTCATATGCAGCTTTGCAAATGGTATTAGTAGTATGCAAGATGCCATGAAGCCCAAGGCCTGCCAAATTTTTCTTGCTGGGAGTTGGGTCTTTGTTGCCATCGTTTTGAAATATTGAGTCAGTTGTAGTTGTTTGTCTGGCGTCAGATAAGCCATCTGGGCTGTTTTATTCAAGCTGGCACCCAGGAATGTCATTTTGTGAGGGTACTAGTTTTGATTTTTCGTTTACTGTGTACCCTAGGCAACTTAGAAGGTGTTTTACAAAAGCCAGATGTTGTAAGAGGATGTCCTTGCTTTCTGCTTGGATGAGGCAGTCGTCCAGGTATGGGTATATTTGAATTCCTCTTTGTCTGCAGTATGCAATTACTGATGCCAGGCATTTTGTGAAAACCCTGGGCGCAGTGGATAAGCCAAAGGGCAGTGCAGAGAATTGGTAATGGGTTGAACCTGCAATGAAACGGAGGTATCTTCTGCAATTTTGTCTGATAGGGACATGCAGGTTTGCCTCCTTGAGGTCCCAACGTTACTAGCCATGCTTTCTTGCCCAACATGGGAAGCTGCTGCTGTAGTGTTAGCATCTTGAATTTGGGTACTTGTAAGAAGGTGTTTAGAATTGAATTTAGTGCTCTCATAGCTAGAGTGGCTGAGGTGTAAACCTTCTTCCCCCACCTGTCTAGTGCTCTGGAGTTCCTTTGAGAGGGTACAGGATTTTTTGCCATAGAAGTCTTAGCCCCTTTGGGACCCTGGGAGATAGTCGGGTCAGCAACAGGGCTTTTATAAAGGAATTTGTGGGAGTCAGGCACTCTATCTGTCTGGTTTGGCTGGAACAGGAGGCAGGGAATCTGGATTTAAACTAGATTCTAAGTAAACATCAACCACAATGTCTAAAACTGGGGGGATAGCAAGTGGTCTGTGCTGGGGGAGTAAAATAAACTCTCTGAGCCTTTTCTTTGAGTCATAGTAGTCCTGACCTTCCCAGTGAAAATGTTCCCTCATAGTATGTAAAGTTTCCCCAAAGGAGTAGTCTTCAGGGGGAGAAGCTGAGGGAATGGAATCCTCTGCATCAGAATCTTCCTAAGGAGGAAAGGAGTAATCTTGTACCTCAGAGAAGCCTGAGGAAATAGAGACTTGATCAGAGAAGGAATAATCTTCCTCTTGTCTAGGCCTTTTGTCGGGTGGGGGTTGGGAACCCCTGATTAAAGAGATCAAATCTTCAGCCATTTTAAGCATCTGTTTCTTAGGCATGGGACCTTGAATTGGAGACTGAAGTGCAGGAGGAGTCTTAAGCTTAGGATACGTTTTTATGGTGAGCATCGGTCTGAAGACACCTTCAGAAACCGAAGGTGTTTCTGCAGCACTGGCTTCTCTTTCTGCAATGTCATCGGTAGGGCCTAAAAAGAAAATAATGGCGTCTGCCTAGAACCTCCTCCGCAGATCGAGCGGCTCGGGTCGGGTTCCAATTAGCCAGGGGCAGCTGGCAAGGCACCTCACTGAAAACGGGTGAACGGGAACCGCTAGCCCTGAGCCTCCTCTGAATCTAGGGTGCCCGGCTTGCCTGTCATTATCTTTCGTTTTTGTGGGTAGGTGGTTGGTCAGCATAGTGTAATTAAATTTTCGACCGAAGTAGTGTTGTGCGAAATCAAAGCGTTGTTTTATAGTTCGCTTATTGAACCTAGCACAAAAGCGACAACCAATGACATCGTGGTCTGGGCCTAGGCAAGGTATACAATAAGAATGAAAATCCTTATGAGGTATTTGCTTCCCACAAGAAATACAATTGTTAACTTTTTCTGACATCGGTCAGAGGCAAGAAAAGTTTCCCCAACAAGGTACTTAGCTTTATTGAAGACTTCGGATCTGGAATTCGAAAATCTCAGGAGTCGGCCGACCGGCACTTGCAGACTGCTTCTGCTTCGGGCACCGCGCGGCAAGAAAGACTAGAGAAAATGGCGTCTGATGCATCATATATACCCCTGGCGCACTGACATCAGGGAAGAAGTGACAGCAACCAACGCCAGACCAAGACTTTGGAATTCAGGCCGACTGCGAGACCGCCTGACGACAGGATAACCCAAGTGTGATGACTGCAGCAGGGTAACATGATGAACATCAAAAGGGTATCAGAGTCATATGGAACAAAGGATCATTTGTTGTTAATGGAGACCTGTAAAAAGGGGAAGAATCTAAATATTGCATGGACAGACTATAAAAAAAGCATTTGACGGTATCCCACCATTCATGGATAAAGGAGTGCTTAGAAATGTATAAAAGACACACCCAAACACTGATCAATTACATTCCAACAACCATGAAACAGTGGGAAACAACTCTGCAGTTAGGCCATGATAAAAAGGATAAAATATTCCAGGGATAAAAACTCAAAAGGGAGACAATGTCTGTCACAGCTGCTCTTCTGTCTTGCCCTTAACTCATTAAGCTGTCTACTTAACAGATTAGGTCATGGCTACAATTTGGCTCCCAGAAAACAAAAAAGTGTAAAGATTTATCTTACTTTTGTGGAGGACTTAAAACTGTATAGTTTATCAGACGAGGAACTGAAAAGTAAAACTGCAAGTGGTCAAAACTTTTTCATATTCTGTAAGAATGTGATTTGGTCTTAAATGTGCAAAAGCAACCTATAAAGCAGGAAAGCTGCAGCACCAAGAAAGCATCGGCCTGGGACAGGAATGTGATATCAAAGAACTTGAGCATGACCGAGTGTATAAATATTTGGGAATTGATAAAGGATCAATAAAACAAACCCCAACCACAAGAAACTAAAGTTAATGTTTTTTACCTCAACCAGTTGCCAAAAATTAAAAGCAATTTTTTTACCATAAAGTCAACAACATTCTCAAATATAACCAGCACATATGGCACACCATTAAATCTACTCACTAGGAACTAGGCTCCCCTTTATAGGATCAATGTATTCCTTACAGATACTGCAAAAAAACTCTAGCCACCACCTTATTTCCATCTCTCTTACATGCCGCTCCTATCCTAACAAACTTAAACGATACTCAAAGACTTCTCATGCTACAATAAAATAGCGAAATTTGCCACCAATCTCTCACATAGGACCCCACCATTACCACAGCTTAAAGCAATTAAACCAGGAAACACAGGAACTAAAAGCACAGAATACAAAAGATATACAGCAGAAAAATAAACCTCTGAAGTAACACGGCTTCCAGTAGAAAACTAACAAATAAAACAAACTAAGCAACGGCATGCGCTTTCAGTTTGAGAGACTGCTTCTTCAGCCCAATAAAATTGAACTGGCTTGAATTACACAACTACCCAACATATTTCACAACTACATCTTAACTAATGCTGATCATGCACTGCACATGGTCATCTCAAGGTTGAGACTGTGTTCACTGTACGATACTCTCCTGTAACAGGATGTACTCAACCACCCAATAAAATGAAAAATACATACAAAACTGCTGCCTGTACAATCCACTAAGTTGCACGTGGGATTTCTCTTTAACTTCTAAGAGTTTACACAGGTGGAACATATAAATGCAAATGTTTTGTGTACAAATGTAAAACAGAAATATAACTACTCTGTTTAAATGCAACTTAGTACAATGCAACATAAGCAAATGGAGCGTCCCTCCCTGTGCCTCCTCTGAAAATGGTTATTCCCAGTCGAACTTTCCTGGTAAACAAAGACAAATAAAAATCTTTATGTGAATGAAGCTTCCCTTTTAAATACATGGAAGATGCAAGAGAATCTGATTGAGACAGAGGGAGGCAGCTCCTTACTGAAAGCAAACCTACAGAATTAAGTGGAACCTGAAGATAAGAAGTACCTGCTGCAGAGGGCAGTGACAAAGCAACTGATTTTAGGAAATTTAAGCCTTTATATGGCAATTGGCTAGTTTGAAAAAGCACCAGCAGCCGTAACAAATGGTCAACCATCAAAAAGTTTACTGTCCAACACAAACACAGCTCACGAATAATCCACACTGCTGTGTTTGTATTAGACAATAAAACTTTTTGGCTGTTGACCACTTGTTATGGATGCTGGTTCTTCATTGTTTGGTTGGAGTTCGCTCCTTGAGGCACTTTGATCTCTGCTGTGTAGTTTTTGAAAAAGGCAAAAACTGAGGAAGTCTGTGCAGAAATTATAGTACAGAAGTATAACTCTGTTTCAACATATAGGGTATTACAAGCAGCTGTGTATGACTCCGTTGAACTCACCAATTAATTCTAGCTGGATGAAAAATATCTGGTAGATCAAATGCAGAGAAAGTGGAACTAAGCCCCTATAATTTTTGTTACTGGAAATAAAGCCACAATTGCAAAATTATAATGTAGGTGCTTTGTGGTTTACAGTAAACACTCGCCACAGCTGATTGGATGAACAGCTGCCACCACACATCACTGCCTCCTGCACCTCCGCATTTCTAAACATACTAACTCTGAGATAGAGAGATCATTTTATCTGTATTATGGAAATTCCTACTTCGTCAAAAACATACTGGACAAACATGACTTCCATTAGTCTGAAGCCTGCAAACGATAATCCTCAAAATATATGTGAGTATATCCCTGACAGCTACAGAAGTGGGCATAAAGTCATGAGATATTTACAGCCTTACAAATGTACAGGGATAGCCCGTACCCAAAGTTTTCAATCAAAGGTAGCCATGAGCAGAACTACATATTCATTTTAAAACAGAAGAGAAGGGAAATGGCACTAATCTAGAACTGGACAAGCAGCAAAGGGCCACAAGAGACAGACAAGATTAGAGGTGGTTTTAACCATGTTATGCCAAGTTATACTTGGAACCCAACAGCTATGATGGCAAAGCCAATATAGGCATTTGTCTGATAACTAGGTTTTCTTCCTTTAACATGGAAGCAGTGACACTTCATTATGCAGCTTTTCTTATCAGAAGATATACAGGCTGTCCTCAAGACAGCGATAGTACCACCACTAATGAGCATTGTGTTTTGAAGACAGAGTTGGTCCCATCTTCTTGGAGTGAAGCTGTGATAGCAGCAACACTGAAGGAATGCAAAAGATTTCAAGTGGCTGTCCTCACACAGTCCCATATCGCTCGTCACCCATATCTATAAATTACATGCATCAGTACTTGTTGCTGGGTTTACATAGCCAATTCCAATGTTGCTGCACCATGACTGGTGCGTGTGTGTGCTTGTAGATGGCAGGTTTCTTAACAACACTTAGTTCTGAGCCAGGATTCTAATTTCAACAAGTCCACCTCTTCAGATATTTAACTTGGATGATGCAATAGTGTGACTGAATCAACTGTATTTGCCTCTTTACATTCTTGGATAGTTATGGCTTTCCTCCTGAATCAGTTACATTTTTGTTTTGCACTACTTGCTCTTACTGCCTGCCAGCCAGTCATCATTCCTTCTCTCAAACTGTTCCATTTGTTCTACCTGCAGTAAGATGACAGCAGACCAAAAGGAGCTGCCATTTAGGAAATAGTCAGGGATTGTTCAGTTCTCCTTTTGGCCCTAATCCCACAAACAATACTAAGCAACTCACAAGGGGTTTGGCATACTATGTGCATCCACAAGAGCTGCTATTCAATTCAAGTGACATAGCCCTCAAGACTGCCCCCCTGTCCCCCGCCCCAAAAGTCAGCATTCCTGTCAAGCTTTTGGTCACTACTGGGGACTTCACCATGGGATCGTAAGCTGTGGCATGTGCCTCATACTGGCCTGTCAAAACACAGGCAAGCTGTCACTCCTCTACTTCCCCCTTCCAGCTCATATTCCAGAGCACATACTAAGTCATGTAGGTTGAAGTTATTTTATATCACTATACCAATGGAGCTTCGCCTGCTTACCACGTTTCTGAAGAATATCCACAGAAGTTTCATCAGCTAGGGTTAAGCTTATGAGGGTGGATTATACATTAAGGGGAATGTTCCAGGGCTGTTCACCTTACACCTTGAACCTCTGTCAGCTCACTTTATGCAGCATGACATTTCAGGTTACTACCTTAGCAATTTGGAGGTGAAAATTTCTATGCTCATGGATGACCTTTTCACCTATTTGTTAGACTCTTTAAGGCGGCGTCTTAATCTGCAAGATTCACTCCCAAGACTTCTGGAAGACTCTCAGGTTACAAAGTTAGTAGCACTAAACTTTGAGCACTGTGAATTTAGCAATAACAAGGAACTTAAATGCTCACTGACCTCACTCACAGAATAACCACTTGGTAAAATATTTGGGAATTAGGCTGGCTACCACACTGGAGATCAAGAGGGGAAACTACTTTGCAAATCTACTAGGAAGTACTACTTTTTAAGATGGAAAGAAAAAAAAAATAAAACTGGACCCTATGCAGAACATTTCAGCTATAAATATTTTCATACTTCCATTACTGTTTGATTTAAATCAGAAAGCCTATCTGGATCCCCTACAGGAATTTCTCATTTCAGCTACAAATCACCAAGCTTGTTAGTGCGAGAAGGTAAATGACTTGCAATAACTTGGACAATGTTGTTCCTGCCGGTTTCAGTTGGTGGACTGAGACCAGTCACCTTAAGTCTTTTTTAATCATAGCACTCAGGCTGTGCAGCAAGGTGGAAGGACTTTTCTAACTACTGTAAAAGGAAAATGTAAGAGAAAATTACTTTCTGGTCTAATTTCTGAAGGATCATCAGACATCTTTTGTAAAGTGCAGTGGGGGGCAGCTCTTCAATGACTACTGATGAAACAAACACTCAAGTGGACTTGTGAGCTTGTGCCCATTGCGTATGTAATAGGGCCATATGCAGAATTAATGAAATGGTTGAAAAGGGTGTGCAACCTCCCATCACTGGGACCAGCTGTAGGGCCATATGCAGACCACGCAGAATTAATGAAATGGTTGAAAAAGGTGCACAACGTCCATCACTGGGACCAACTGTAGGGCCATATGCAGACTATGCAGAATTAATGAAATGGTTGAAAAAGGTGCACAACCTCCATCACTGGGACCAGCTGTAGGGCCATATGCAGACTATGCAGAATTAATGAAATGGTTGAAAAAGGTACACAACCTCCATCACTGGGACCAGCTGTAGGGCCATATGCAGACTATGCAGAATTAATGAAATGGTTGAAAAAGGTGCACAACCTCCATCACTGGGACCAGCTGTAGGAGAATGCTGCAGTAATGAAATGGTTGAAAAAGGTGCACAACCTCCATCACTGGGACCAGCTGTAGGAGAATGCTGCAGTAATCTTCCCGAGCAGATTACATGTTTGACACACAGGATACAGCAGAAAGACTCTTTGAGAAACAGGTAGCTCATCCACAGAGTAAGGATCCTTCCCATCTAGAGTTATAGAGTCAACTGTTTTTTTTTTTTTTTTTTGCTGCACAGGTCGAAAAAGGGGAAAGCCTGCAGGCACTCATCTTCTGAGCAAGACAGTTAAGGAAATGAGGCATGCTTCAAGGTCGTAATGAAGTTAAAGGATGACTACTTGCATACTTCTCAGGTTTCCAATGACCTACCAATATGGAAAAGTAGAGGTATGACATCAAAGCTGGCAGACAAGTAATGTCAGATTTACAATTCTTAAATGGCAGCATTTATATTTTTTCTTTAATACTTCTGGTCACCTTCATACAATGTTTCCACATTCCCCTTAAGGGTGCAGGACTTGTAGCAGGTATAGAGTGGTCCTGGGTAATCAACATCTGGGTATGCATAATCCTAAATCACAAGGTACCTGCAGACATTTCTAGATTATCTCTGGGCTCAAAACTTACTGCTGATCCAAGCAATACTTAAACTGGTTATATTGCATATAAAAGGACTGAGTAAAGCATAAAGTGATATTATGTTTAATAAGAACAGCTGCCAAGAGTAATAAAATGCTGGAAGACAGTAAAATTTCCAACGCTTTTGGATCCTGAAGTGATTTTCTGACACTATATATTGTGATTATATTATATAAAAATATAATTTATATCCATCTATCTATCATCATCTTTTGGCTGTTCCCGTTAGGGGTTGCCACAGCGGATCATCTGTTTCCATTTCTTCCTGTCCTCCGCACCTTGCTCTGTCACACCAACCACCTGCAGGTCCTCTCTCACCACATCCATAAATCTTAGCTTAGGCCTTCCTCTTTCCCAGTTACCTGGTATATTCATCCTTAGCATTTTCCCCCCCAATATACTCAGCATGCCTCCTCAGCACATATCCAAACCAACGTAATCTTGCGCCTCTGGCTTTGTCTCCAAACCTTCCAACCTGGGCTGACCCTCCAATATACTTACTCCTAATCCTGTCCACCCTCATCACACCCAGTGCAAATCTTATCTAACTCTGCCACATCCACCTCTAACTCCTGGCTTTTTGACAATGCCACAGTCTCCAACTCATATAACATAGCTGGTCACACTACCCGCTTGCAGACCTTCCCTTTCACTCTTACTGGTACTAGTCTGTCACAAATCACTCCTGACACTTCTCCACCCACTCCATCCTGCCTGTACTCTCTACTTCACCTCTTTTCCACACTCACCGTTACTCTGAACTACTGACCCCAAGTATTTAAACTCATCCACCTTTACCACCTCTACTCCTTGCATCCTCACCATTCCTTTATCCTCACTCTCATTCACACATATATATTCTGTCTTAGTCCTGCTGACCTTCATTTCTCTTCTCTCTAGAGCATATCTCCATCTCTCCAGGGTCTCCTCCACCTGTTCCCTACTCTCACTACAGATCACAATGTCATCTGCAAACATCATAGTCCACGGGGACTCCTGTCTGATCTAGTCTGTCAACCTGTCCATCACCATTGCAAATAAGAAAGGGCTCAGAGCTGATCCTTGATGTAATCCCACCTCCACCTTAAACACATCAGTCACTCCCACCGCAGACCTCACCGCTGTCATACTACCCTCGTACATATCCTGTACCACTCTTACATACTTCTCTGACACTCCTGACTTCCTCATATAATATCACAACTCCTCTCTAGGCACCCTGTCACATGCTTTAAGTCTACAAAAACACAATGCAACTCCTTCTGACCTTCTCTGTACTTCTCCATCAACTCTGAGCAAACACCGCATCTGTAGTGCTCTTTCCCGGCATGAAACCATACTGCTGATCACTAATCACACCCCTTCTTAACCTAGCTTCCACTACTCTTTCCCATAACTTCATGCTGTGACTGATCAATTTAATCCTTCTGTGTAGTTACTGCAGATATATATATATATATATATATATATATATATATATATATAAAAAACACACAAATATAAGATATATATATATATATATATATATATATATATATATATATATATATATAAAAAATATAAATATATATACACACAAATATATAGATATATATAAATAAATAAATGCTCATGATATTTGAAGTCAAATGCCAAAACAACATTTTAATTGTGGAGCAAGTATGGTGGTGTGCCCACTGAACACGTTTCTCCTATTCTGATGTCATTAAGTTACTGTCTGTAGTTTTTACTCAGTAAATACAGTATATGGAAAATTTTATCCAATTTTATGGACATGAATGTTACAGGTGACTTTTTTGAACTGTTCATAAGGGGTCTGCATTACATACCTTCACGTACATTTAATTTACCCAGTACATTAATAGATCTGAAACTTTTTGTTAGACGGTTGAACTTATCTCTGGAACTAGGTAGGCCAGATACAGTGAATGAACAATTTGTCAGAGCAAGTACCTTCAATCCCCCTACTCACCCAATTTTAAAAGTATTTGAAGAATTAGTGGAACTGGACCTAAGGAAGCAGCATGCTATTAATACACGTTCAACATCCCCCAATTTATCTTTTGACCAGCAGCGGCTTATTTATTTGCTCAAGGATGAAGGTATAAGAGTAATGAAACCTGACAAAGGTGGAGGGATAGTTTTAATGTATAATTGTGCGTATGAGAGACAGATTCTTAGCATGTTGCAAGATAGTGCACAATATGAGTTAGTCTCTAGAAACTCAGTCAACATAGCGTATGCCAAAATTAAATAGGATTTGTTCGACTTATTAATGCAAGGAGCTATCAATGAAAAATTATAACTTTTTGAATGTGGATAAACCTAAGACACCGATAATATTCGGTATACCTAAGGTCCATAAGGGTTTGGACCCATTAAGATTTAGAACAATTGTGGCAGGGGCCAGTAGTATTACAGAGCCACTAGGGAAATTCATTGACCAGACTTGTTAAAAAAAAATTGTCATGTCCTTGGAACATGTCTGCAAAGACTCCTGGGAATTTTTAAAAGGTTTGGATCAGAATTTCTTTATGGATCAGAATTTCTTTAAACGTATTTGTCTAATGGTTTCTATTGACATTGTGGAATTATTTCCAAGTATCCCACATTTAACGGGGATTGAATGGTTCAATGAAGTGCTGGCTACACAATCAGGGTTGAGTGCTAATATAGTGATGTTATTGGTAGAATTTATGGAAGTTATTCTCAAAAATAACTTATTTTAATGGTGAGGTCTACAGACAAAGAAGGGGCATGTCGATGGGAACCCCATGTGCTTCAGCTTTTGCCAACATAGTGTTACATTACTGGGAAAACAAATTTATATTTTCAACTGCTTGGGCAAAACATATTGTGCATTATAAACGATTTTTGGATGATATTTGCATTTTATGGGAAGGTAATTATGAAAATTTCTTAGAATTCATGTCCTATATTAATGCTTCGACACATTTTCTTTCTTTTACGCACACTGAGTGATGAAGTTCTTAATTATCTAGATGTAACTCTGGTTAAGGATCTTACAAGGGGTATTTTTCAATCTAAGATTTATAGGAAGGCAACTTTTTCCAACTCTTATTTACACTTTGAAAGTGGTCATCCCTTTTTCCAAAAGAAAGGAATAGTGAAAGGACAATTCATCCGGGCGTCGAGCACGGATGAATTGTTTTTGAAAGAGGTGGACTTTTTGAAAGAACTTTTTGCAGAAAGGGGGTACCCTATAAAGCTGGTGAATAATCTACAAAAAGAAGTGATGGCCAACAGAGGGTTAAGTATTCCTCTCTACTGGGCACGGGTTTGTTACCCAATGTGCAGGGTAGGCAGGAAAAACAATTTAGTGGGCATAGTAGCTTTGTCTACACCTATACTAGGGACGCTGAGCAGTTGGAACAAATTGTTTTGAAAATACTGGCCTGTTTTGACCCTTCAGGAGAATTTTCATGACATTATTCCAGAGAAACCAAGTTTTGTAAAAAAGAGGGACATGAATTTGAAGGGTCTTTTTGAAAGTAAAAATCATCTTTCAACTAATTTTGCTGTGGTTTTGAAAATAGGCACACAAATGTGGTGCCTGTAGACAGTGTTCTCTGATTATTAATGATAGTAGTGTATATATACCTTCAAGGAACTTTAAGGTCCATACAACTGGATACTATAATTGTGCAACCAAGGGTGTGGTTTACATGGGGATCTGTGTTCTATGTTGGAGTTTTTATATAGGGAAGACGGAAAGGCCTTTAAGGCGAATAATTTATGAACATGTAAATGACATCTCTAAAAAGAAAGACAAACGCCTTTTATAAGCACTATATACAGTGCCCTGACATGAAACTTAAATTTATGGTACTGGAGTAGGTTGCACAGGACCCTAGGGGAGGAGACTGGGAAACATTCCTGGAATATAGAGAACTTATATGGCAATTAAAATTAGACGCAGCTAGGTCCCCAGGTTTAAATGACAGTATTAGTATTTCAAGTGTGCTCAAAACTACGTAAACGAAACTGTAGTGTTATATATATATATATATATATATATATATATATATATATATATATATATATATATATATATATATATATAATATATATATATATTTATATTTATATATTTATATATTTATATTTATATATATATTTATATATTATATATTATTTTAGAATTTTATAGATAGAACATTAACATAATATGGTTGAAAATGTTTTTTTTAATAGTGAACAATGTGTTTGGAAGTATTTTGGTATTAATGTATTGTTTTTTTGTAAGTATATGGCTTGTTAAACATTTTTCAATGCAAAAATGTGGGGGAGGCTTTTAACATTAATTTTTTAAAGGAATTCAATTGAAGTAATTCTGACTGATTAACTTAAATTGAAGAAATTAAAAAACACCATGTGACCAATGGTTATTGTATTTAAGGGCATTACTTTTTTTATGTTTGTATCTTGATAAAGCCTGGTAGGAACTAGGCGAAAGTGCTTGAGATATTTGATGTTTTTTGGATTTTAAAGGTTATTAAAAGACTTCAAACTACAGTTTGCTGCAGCCTGTCGTTTCTCTGCTGTGGAATTTGCTGTTGGTGTACCATGTGACCAATGGTTATTGTATTTAAGGGCATTACTTTTTTATGTTTGTATCTTGATAAAGCCTGGTAGGAACTAGGCGAAAGTGCTTGAGATATTTGATGTTTTTTGGATTTTAAAGGTTATTAAAAGACTTCAAACTACAGTTTGCTGCAGCCTGTCGTTTCTCTGCTGTGGAATTTGCTGTTGGTGTTTGTATTAGTTTCGGAGAGACTTGTTACAGTATATGGAAAACATTTTATAAGTATTTTTCTTATTATACAGTAGCATCTGGAATAATTTAAGCGTACCGTTTGGTAATTTATACACCACATGCCATGGCACAGAGGTAAGTTACTAAACATTGTAAAATCACTCTAAACTAATGCATAACACCTTTGAAAGGTGAAGGGCTTGGTTACAGAGGCAACAAGGCCCAAGTCTGTCAGCAAATGATCAGTGTGAATGAACTGTTTTTTCTAGTTTCTACAGCTCCTTTCTCCTCCATGGAAGATGGCAGGACTTCATGATTTCAAAATCTGCTTAACCTACAAAACTGGCAGCAAAGGTTCCAGAAGTGGAAGATGCAAAAGGAAAAGGACAGGCCTCAACAGGTGAATATGCATTTATTCTTTCCTTTTTAGAGTACTGGCGACTTTTTGGACCACTTTTGAAAGCCATTTTTAGGTTGCAAGTTGATTTATGTGCACATCACTGGGTTACTTTGCAGCACATTTTTCTAAAACTTTCAACATTTTTTCAACTGCAAAAGTGGGGGCAACAAGGCCAACTGCATAATGTTGCCCCCCTCACTCCCACAGTACTATGTGCTGAAGTCATCAAGAGACTTATTTTATTTGCTTTTCTTCCTCGAGGTTAAGTAAACTACTTTGCTGCCTGGAGGTACAGATGTATCAGACTATAAACAGAGTCCAATGTACTGTTTGTTGTATGCAGTTAGTAAATAATTCAGTGTTTTTATGCTTTAATTTCTGTTTCACTTTTAAAAAGGTTTAAATAAAAGTTACTGTCAAAAAGAAAGTAGCACTGAACATGCTGTAGTAAGTTTTCAAGCAAGAGATTAAGCATGAAAGGATTTGAGACACTTGCGATAGAAGTTTACGGACTTACAACTAACCACTGCAATCATATATGCTCACTCTCTGGCTGCAGTCTCAAAATGGCACTGGAATAGTACGTGCCCGATATTTATATGTGCATGTTCAGTCCTTTATATGCTTCTTGGCTATCTACATCCTCCCTCTGATAAATAGGTCATGCAACGTTATGAATCTATTTGGCATGCAGATAATGCAAATAGCTCTTTGTCATGGAATTATACAAGACTAGGTACATATATACAGTTACGTCCACATTGCTGTGGATTTCACACTGGCCTTGGAAATTAGACCACATCGTGTGGCATAAAACGGATTCAGGTTTAGCAATTGGTGGTTTCTACAGAATGTTCAGCCTTGGGAATATTCTGGTTTGCTCCCAGATCTATAGTCTGTATCACAGGAAGAATGCTACAATGATGATTCTGTTACAGGAAGATGTCCGATTTCTCCTGTACTCCACACCCTAGGATTCTACAATGTAGATATCGGCTTGGCACATATACCTGTAACTTGACCAATCCGGTCAAAACCTTCGCCATTTGTATCTTCACTGCCTATCTTTCCCTCAAAGGATGAAGAAATTGGATTTATAACTGGACGTCTGGATAGTACGCTTCTTGAATAACTGAGGCTTGAGGGTTCAGTTGTTCTTAGCTTTAGGCCTCAAAGTGGAATTAATAGGTAGCGTCTTTCTGGTTTGCCTGGATAGAAGTCTCTGAGCAGGTGAGCCCACGTAAAATAGTTATGAAGTAGGTTTCTGAAAGTAAATTCAAAAAGACATTGGTATTGTCACGCTTTGACAAGTAATTGCTTTGCACTCTGCACCACACGTTCAGCTAGCCCATTTGACTGTGGATATTCAGGACTGCTAGTAAGATGTACAAAGTCCCATTCTCTTACAAATTTCTGAAATGACTAGTAAATTGAGTACCAGTGTCAGAAATAGCGGTGTAGACTACCATGGACTGAGAAAACAGGTTTCAACTTGGTTGACAGTAGTGGATGTTAGATTAAGTAGCAAGTCAATCTCAAACCAATTCAAGTAAGAGTCTACCAATTTTAAGTAGTTTTGATTGTCCCACTCGAAGATTTCAGTGGCCACTGCTGACCAAGTCAGTTCAGGAACTTTACTTAGCTGAAGTGGTTCCCTTTGCAAATGCGGTTTAGTACTACTGCATACTGAACAAGAAATGAAGGCCAAAATACTAATTCTCTCGTTCTACTCTTAGTAGATGCAGTACATGGGTGATCACAATGCAAATTCTGGATATTCGTGTAAGGAAACAGGAAGAACAATTTTAGGACCTTTGTAAATAATGCCATCTTCCATCAACATTTCATCTCTGCAGTAAGCAAGCAAGCTTGCATTTCAAGTGGTACACTAGATTGCTTTGACAGCCATCCAACATTAAATGTAGTGGTTGAGCTTTTGCAAAATTGGATCATTCTTTGTGATCTCTCAGCTCATCAAGTCTAATGGTAGAGAAATTACACACTGCCACCACGTCAAAGTAAAAATTCTTTGCGTCGAGCTGTTGCATTTCTGGGCAATCTGGATAAGGTATCAGCCACATAAAATAGTTTGCCTTTCACATAAATCATTCTGAAGTTGTACTTTACAAAGAATGATGCTCAAATTGTAAATCTTTCTGGAGGTGAATGCATAGGTTTCTTTAAAACAGTAACTAGAGGTTTGTGGTCAGCTTCAATCTGAACAGCTCAACAATACATATAATCATGAAACTTAGTACTTTTGGCAATAGTATTTGCATGTTCATTCTCAAATTTGCGCATACTGCATTTCAGTTTGGGTAAGTGCTCTAGATGCATAGGCTACTAGTATGCCCTCTAACAAGAACTGTGCCAAAAACTTTTGAAGCATCACAGGAGACTGTGACTGGCTTATTTACATCATGGTATCTTAACGTAGGTGGGGTGGCAATTTTCTGCTCAAGGTCTTCAAATGCCTTCTCGTGCTGTTCTAACCATGACCATGTAAAATTTTTGCACATCACCTGTCTTAATGGTTCTGTCAACTCAAGTCTGGTATAAACTTGCCTAAATAGTTGACCATGTCTAGGAAATGCTGTAGAGCTTGATTATCTGGTGCTGACATATCAAAAATAAGACACTTGCTTGGTCAGGTCTAGTCTCAAGCCAGTACTGGTAAATAAATGACCCACATATAACTTCTGGTAGTCTGAATTTGCACTTTAGAGGATTGAGCTTCAAGTTTACTTTACATGATCTGTCTAGAGCTCTTAAGGTTGTGGTCATGCTCTGCTTCACCACCAACTCCAGCCAATAAATCATCTACTATTAAGGCACAAGGATAACCCCAAAACATTTGTTCCATTGCATGCTGGAAGACAAACTGCAGAATTTATTCCAAATGGCATCCTTAGGAATCTGTATCTGCTAAACAGGGTACCAAAAGTGGTTAGTAATGAGGATTTGCAATCAAGCGTCACTTGTCAAAATTAACTTTTTGCATCCAAGACAGAAAAAAAAAAAAAAACAAAACACAGTGGCATTTGGTATTAGAGCTGCGACCTCTTTGAATGTGTGCACTGGATGATGCGGTCTCTTCAATGCTTTGTTCAGATCTCTTGGGTCAATACATATTCTGATTTCATCAGAGCCTTTTTTGTAACCTGCTACCATGGGCTACAACTATTTAGTTGGTTCTGTAACTGGACAAATTGCAACTTGCTGTACTATTTTATCCACCTGAGCTTGGACTTTATCCTGCATAGCTATCGGAGCTAGTCTGACTACTGGAGTGACATCTGGGTCTAACTTCATGGAATACACAACTGGAAGTTTGCCCAACTTTCATCGAAAACATCAGCATACTCTGATAAAATTAATTCAAAAAAAATTGGAACTAGGATATGCACTATGTGATGAACTTCTTTGGTAAAAAAGAGCAGATTCATTCTCGTCTGAGACCCAACAATGACTGTACTGTTTTTTGGACTACATAGAACAAGCTAATAGTTCTAAGCCAAACAAAAGCATCACGGAGCCTTTCGTTTGAATTTCTTCACCTCCATAAGCAACAAGTTTCGTATTACCAGCCACACTGAATTGTTATTAGTTCTCAGTTTAGCAAATGTGTCTGCTGATAACACTTAGAACCATTGTCTACTTTAAACTCTGTGGATTTACCATGGATCCATAATGTACAAAACACTTCACTCTCTGCCAATAAATTCATTGCATCAACTCTCATCAACTACACAAAGTGGACTGCTGCAAGATCAATTTGCTTTTTTGTGTGACCCTTCTTTACAACTGTGTGGGGTTTACTTGATTTCCAAAACGTTTGAAAATGGTTCCATTTTTTACACTTGTGACATTGCTGACCAAATGCCAAGCACTTCTCTTCTAGACTCATGAATGGCGCCACAATTGAGACAGTCAACAATAAAGCTAGACTTGGGTTTTGCCAATTCACGTTTATACTGCAGTGAGCATGCTCCTTTATCTGAACTTGCTGGAAAACTACATGGTTTCCCTGGTGAACCAGCAGGGGTTGTGGCTGCCATGTGCTTAGGTCTACTTCTGTTTGTCACATGTTGCATGCTATCTACATTTGCTGTGGAGCCTCCTGAAACCATTCTAGTCACTTGCAAGCATACTTGTGTGTTTTTTGGTAACCATGGATTTGACAAATCTCAATTGCTTTACTCCATTAAATCACCGCCACAAAAAATCTCTCAAAGCAGCACTATTAATACCACACACGAGCCTGTCTTATCAACTCATCTTTCAAGTCACCAAAAGTACAGTTTTGTACCTACCATAAATGTAGATGTTCGAAGATCCACATTGCTGCAGTCCTAACACTTGGGTAGTCCGCTGTCCCTCGGTCGGCCCGAATATCAGAGTATAAGGCTGACGTCGGTCAAGGCGCATTTGACTGACATCAGAACGTCAGGGTACAAATGCGCATGACCGACGTCATATCCTCAGTCTTTTCTTGCCCCAGATGTCAGAAGACCCTAAAAAGAAAGGTCAAAACCCATAGACAACAACTAAACAACCAACCAGCCTAACACCAAAAATATGTACAATAAATACAATATATACAATATACACAATATACCTCAGATGGATAACCCAACCCACACAACCACCTCAAACTACAGAGGGGAAGGAGGGAGGGTTGATTGGACTGCAGCAATGTGGATCTTCGAACATCTACATTTATGGTAGGTACAAAACTGTACTATGTTCTTCATCTCACATTGCTGCAGTCCTAACACTTGGGTAGAATCCCAAAGCAGAGGTAAGGGAGGATGGCTTAAACTATAATGAAGCAGGAGCTGCCAAAATGCCCTGCAACACAGCAGTGGCAAAACCAGCCCTGGATTTAGAGTACAATGGAAGGTGGTAATGCCTAGAGAAGGTATGCACTGAACTCCAAGTGGCTGCCTCCAAAATATCCTTAGTTGCCACCCCTCAAAAGCTGTTGAAGTGGCAGTAGCCCTAGTGGAATGAGGCCTAATCCCAGCTGGAATCTCTTTGCCATGATGGGAATAACAGAAAGCAATGCAAAATCCAATCCACTTAGAAATAGTTTGTTTTGACACGGGCTTGCCCTGAGAGCACAAAGCAAAAGAAACTAATAACTGCTGAGATTGTCTGAACCCTTTAGTTCTGTCCAAATAATATCGCAACTGCCTGTGTACATCTAAAGTGTGCAAAATCTTTTCCCCTTTATTTTGGGGATTTGCATAAAAAGTAGGCAAATGAATAGTTTGGTTTAGAGCCACACTAGAAACCACTTTAGGCATAAAAGAAGGATTAGTACGTAAAGATACCCTATCCTTATGGAAAATTAAGAAAGGCTCAACTGCCATAAGGGCCTGCAATTCAGAAACCCTTCTTGCAGAGGTAATGGCCAACAAAAAAGCAGTCTTCCATGACAAATATTTCAACTCAGCAGTAGCTGCAGGCTCAAAAGGTTGTAGAGTGAGTTTCTCCAACACAAAATTGAGATCCCAAGCAGGAGTAGGAGCCCTTCGTGTGGGTCTTATATTCTTTGCCCCTCTAAGAAATTGCTTGAATAAAGGATGAGAAAACAATGGTGGGTCACAGTCGTAGTGAGCTGAAATTGCTGCAGCATGAATCTTAATAGAAGAGAAGGACAAACCTTTGTCTAACAACTCAGTAAGATATTGAAGAGCCACACTTAAATCAGGCTCAGAAACATCCAAATCCTTAGCTGCACTCCAAAACAAAAATCTCTTCCATTTATCTGCGTACACTTTCCTTGTACTAGGCCTTCTAGCTTCCAAAATCACATTCAAAACTTGTTGTGGAAGTGGAGACCCTCTATGGTTTAAAACAGGATATGCCAGGCTGTTAGGTGAAGAGAGTGAAGTTTGACATTGAGCAAATGACTGTCCTCCTGGGACAACAGATGTGGAATCAAAGGCAAAGGCCATGGAGGCTTCCGTACTAGACTTCTCAGTAATGGGTACCAGTGCTGTCGAGGCCAATCTGGAGCTATCAAAATCATCCTTGGCTTGTCCTGTCTGACCTTCAGAAGTACCTTTGGGAGGAGAGGCAGAGGTGGAAAGGCATACACATGAAGATTTTTCCAACTGAAAGAAAGAGCATCCACTTTCCAAGCTGTGGGATGAAACCTCTTTGTGCAAAACTTTGGCAGCTGGTGGTTTAGTGGAGAAGCGAACAGATCTATGTCTGGAGTTCCCCAGGACACTGTCAATTTCTGAAATACATGAAGATCCAGTTTCCACTCGTGGGGATCCATGATTTGTCTGCTTAACACATCTGCTAAGGAGTTCTGTGCTCCCGGCAGAAACCTTGCCTGAAGACTTAGTTGCAAACTGAGAGCAGTCTCCCACAAAATCATTGCTTGCCTGCATAGAGGATAAGAATGTGTTCCCCCTTGCTTGTTGATGTACCACATGACAGTTGTGTTGTCTGTTAGAATCAACACCTGCCCTGGAAGAAGTAAATCCTTGAAAGCTATTAATGCAAATTGGACTGCTAACATCTCCTTCAAGTTGATATGTAGATGCTGTAGTCTGACAGGCCACTTGTCTTGTATCCACTTTCCGTTTAGATGAGCTCCCCAAGCTTTGTCCGAGGCATCTGTCGTTAAAATTTGACTCGCCTCTGGCCGGGTCACAGAGAGTCCCTTGTTTAGGTGACATTCCTGAGCCCACCACAAAAATTCCTTTTGAATGCAAGGTATTATTGGAATGACAGTGTCCAGATCCTGGCAGTGCTGTGTCCATACATTTTGAGATACCATTGCAACTTCCTCATATGCAGTTTGGCATTGGGAAGCACCAGAATACAAGATGCCATGAACCCTAAGGCTTGAAGGACTGTCCTTGCAGTCAGCCCGGACTGAAGAGATAGATGATGGAAGTAAAGGGAAAGATTCTTTTGTTTGTCCGGGTTAGAAATGCCATCTGGGATGCTGTATTCAGTCTTACACCCAGAAAGCACATGTCTTGTGAGGGTACTAGACTGGACTTTATTTCGTTCACAGAATACCCCAGGCATCTTAGCACTGCTATCACATATTCCAAATGACGAAGAAGCTCGTCCCTTCCTTGAGCCAGAATCAGGCAATCGTCCAAATAAGGATAGATTTGTATTCCTTTCAGCCTGAAGAAAGCTATCACTGGAGCCAGAACTTTCGTAAATACTCTGGGCGCAGTAGATAAGCCAAAGGGCAATGCAGAGAACTGATAGTGAGAAGTCCCAGTCAAAACGCAGATACTTCCTGCAACTTAGCCTGATAGGAACATGAAGGTAAGCCTCCTTGAGATCCAAAGTTACCATCCGGTGATCCTTGCCCAGCAGAGGTAAAAGCTGTTGTAACGCCAACATTTTGAACTTGGGAATGTCCAGATAAGCGTTGAGGATAGATAAATCCAAAATTGGTCTCCACGTGTTCCCCTTTGTTTGTACAAGGAACAGGCGAGAATAAAATCCTAGGCCCCTTTCTGGCATAGGAACCGGCTGTATGGCCCCTATTTGGAGTAACAGAGAAATTTGCTTGTGAGCCTCTATTCTTTGTTGAGGAGGAATGTCTGGCATGCCTTTGAAAGGAGGCAAGGTATGGAAATAAAACCTGTAACCGTGATGTATGATATCCAATACCCATCTGTCTTGGGTAATCAAACTCCAATTTTCTTTGAAAAGTGCCAACCTTCCTCCCAAAGGTGCTGCCAGGCGAGAAGGTTCTGGCAGCTGAAAAGGTAGGTCATTGGGTCTGTTTACCAAAGGACTGACCCCTGCCCTCACCGAAGACTGTGCAGGAGAACTCCCTGTTCTAGGCCTGAAAGAGCCCTGACCTCTGCCCCTGCCACGTCTAGATCTACCCCTAGACTGGGAATCATAAGAAGGATACGTCCACCCCTTAGTAGGCCAATTTCTACTAAACTTTGGAGGCTGAACCTGCAAAAATCTTTAACAGTCTGCATAGACTTAGCCTTGTCTTCCATTTTCTTTAAAACTGCCTCAACAGGAGAACCAAACAAGACATCAGATTGCAAAGGGGCATCCAAAATCCTAGTTTTAACATGGTCAGATAAATTTTGATCCCTCAGCCAGGCATGCCTGCGAAGAACTGACCCAGTGGCAGCCACCCTAGACGAGGCCTGTACAGCATCAAAACCACATTGCAAAGAATGCTTACCCACCTGTTCAGAAACATGCACTAAATCTTGTAACGCTTTACAATCAATACCTTCCGCCAGAGCATCAACCTTAGATTTCAACTGTGAAAGGAGATAATTTTGATATTTCAACATGTGAAACTGACAATTCAAAGCTCTCATGGCTAGAGTGGAAGAAGTATAAACTTTCTTTCCCCATCTATCCAAGGCCCTGGCCTCTTTATCTGCAGGAACCGGATTCTTGACAACAGAAGCCTTAACACCCTTAGGCCCCTGGCTAACAGTTTCTGGGTCTGCCCTAGGACTCTTAAAAGATACTTATGAGCTTCAGGCACCCTGTAATACCTATCTGGTTTAACAGGAGCAGGAGGCAAAGAATCAGGATTAAGAGAAGCCTCTGCAAACACATCTTCCACCACATTCAGAACAGGAGGTATAGCCAAAGGCCTATGCTGGGGTAAAACAAAAATTCCCTAAGCCTTTTCCTGGAATCAGAGAAGTCCTGACCTTCCCATTTAAAATGCTCTCTCATGGAGTGAAGGGTCTCTGAAAAAAATCCTCAGGAGGAGAAGCAGAAGGAGTAGAATCATCCACATCAGAATCAGAATAATGAGAATACTCCTGCAAGTCTTCAGCCAAGACTCAGACACATCCAAGCCTGCTCATAATCCCCCAAACTGGTTCCATCCTAGGCCTCTTATCAGGAGGGGCATAGAGCCTCTAATTAAAGTAATTAAATCTTCTGCCATTTTAAGCATGTGCTTCTTGGGCACAGAACCTGAAGAACTAGGAGTGACACCCACAGAAGCTACACTAGACCTGCCTCTAGGAGAAGCCTTGGAAGCAGAAAGAGGGCCTAGACCCCTTAGGAAGGGAGGGAGTACAGTTATCTGAGAAGCCCCTACAGCCTGACCTGCCTCCTGGGAGGCCACATCCTGTAAAATCAAAGTTTCTCCCTGGGACTCCAGAGAGGCCTCCGCCGAACCACCGGTTCCACTGACGCCTCTAAAGAACCGGCGTCCGGTTCGACGACTCCTCTAACCTAGGTTTAACTGCCTTGTCCTTGCGCTTCTTTGAGGAAGCCGCCGGAGCATCCGACAGCATATTGTAATTGCACCGCTTCCCAAAGACCAACCTGGCACAATCCAACCTTCGCTTTATAGTGCGTTTATTGAACCTAGCACAAAAGCGACACCCAACAACGTCGTGCTCAGGTCCCAAACAAGGTATACACAAATTATGGTAATCCCTATGCGGTATCCGTTTCCCACAAGAAATACAGTTATTCACTTTATCTGACATCCGGTAAACCACTGAGGCAAGAAAAAACCAAAATATTCCCCAACGGGGTACTTGACCAACTCTGACTTCGGTCTGAAACTCCGAATTCGAAAAATTTCAGAACGCCGAACGGCACTTGCAACACTGCTTCTGCATCGGACCATGCGGCAAAAAAGACTGAGGATATGACGTCGGTCATGCGCATTTGTACCCTGACGTTCTGATGTCAGTCAAATGCGCCTTGACCAACGTCAGCCTTATACTCTGATATTCGGGCCGACCGAGGGACAGCGGACTACCCAAGTGTTAGGACTGCAGCAATGTGAGATGAAGAACATCTGACATTTTGGCTTTGTTTCTCAGGTCAGTTATACAAGCAGCAAAAGTTTCCCCTGGTTTCTGATCTTGTGTAAAACAAATGCCTCTCAATGTAACTATCTGTCTGGGGATTACACATTTCTCTGAATTTGAGCTTCAAACACAGAGTCTTCCCCAGAGTCAGCTTGTACAACAATATGACAATTTTCACCTTTTGTCTCGTATACTGCTGGTGCATGCACAAATGAATGCTCTCTTTATATGGCCTCTGACCCAGGTAGGTTTAGCAAAATGAATACCCTGGTGCATGCATCTTTGAATAAGCTGCTTGTATAAAAATATTGCACTCTTGCTCAAATATTCTCCAATTCTCTGCAATATTCTGATCAAATACAAGTGGTAAGGGCTTTCAAAATATGTCTGCCATATTAACACATACCAGTGAAGGGTTTTGCAAATAAGCACAAACACCTACTCCTATGCCAGAAATTTATGCCAATATTTGTAACTGCCCAATAGCACAAGCCTCTGTACAACTGAACTTAGTAAAATAAGTCTCTTGGGCACTGCAATACTCTTGACATTACTGTATTGCAAGAAAGCACCATCAGTTTAACATACATTTCAAATAACAGCACAATGCGAATGGATTGGGCAAGAGAAGCTGACAGTCATTGCACTTTGCGAACAGTATGCAGCACACTGACATTTCCCCAAAATGCTAGGCCAGTGATGGTGAACCTTTTGGGCTCGCCGTGTCAAAAATTCAGAAAATACCCATCTTTACTCCACTGGCATGTCACCCCCAACCACTGATAAAGGGAAACAATTCACTTGTGCCATGTATTAAAAAGTAAAACAAAAATCAGTGACTTACAATAGAGAAAACAGTATTTGCGTTGATAATTGGGCTTAAAACTGCACCAAAAAATTACCCTACTTGTAACAGTAACTGAATTGAACTGAAAAAAAAATATGGAACACACTGCATTTGATTTGATTATCAATTAATGACTTTTTTGTTGCCGAGTTTTAATACAAGTGCAGGGTCACATATTTCTTGTATGTTTGTTCATTCCATTTCTTTGGAAACTTGGGTGCTGGTGAATGCTGGTGTGTCACCCAAAAGTTCATGATGCGTCAACCTTTGACACACGTGGCATAGGTTTGCCATCATTGTGTTAGGCAATTCTTCACAGTGCAAAAAAAAAAAAAAAAATGGCAGCACTTTGCGAATAGACACACCCAGCACAAGAAACTTTTTGAAATGGCTACACTTTGTATTTCATGAAATACATGCACTTTGCACCCAAAAAAAGTGTTTTGAAATACATGCACAGTAATAAAAATATACTGCAAGGACTTTTACACACCGAGATGCTTTGAATAACTCTAGTTATACCCTTGACACAATATGACGTATGCAGTCGCCTTGCTTTACTTTATTTACACTTAATGTGCCCCCTTCTGCCCTTATATTAGTTTTGCTAGTTTAATCTCTTTTCATGCCCATTGTACTTTTTTGTGCTTGTTTTGCTCTAAAACTCACTCATTTTGCTTTTGTGATAATTGTTTCATCAATTACCTTCATCCTTAACATTCTGCTTAGTTAAACCTTTTGTGCCCCCCTCCTGTTTAATGCGATTTGCTCCCTTTTAATGCTCCATTTTATCTTTTTTATAAAATTAACAGTTTGTGCAAATTATCATTACTTGGGATTCTTTTATGGCTCTTTGTGCTCATTTCTCTTAGTTTACCTTCACCGTCATCTCTGCACCTCATAGCTCCGAATATCATTCTCTGGAATCCTGGTTCTGACAACCTGTCACTCTCCTAAGAGTCGTTGTGGGTTCTGTTCAAGCAGCTTTATTATACACAATCATCATCATATAAGTTTACTGACCAACTTAACTTGTAACTACTGCAAACATACATGCTCACTGTCTGACTGCACTCTCAAAATGACACAGGGAACAACATATGACCAGTATTTATGTGCACGTTCAGTCCTTGAGATGCTTCTTAAAGATACATCACATACACTCTGATCTACAACTACCCTCTTGTAAACCTTCCCTTTCACTCTTACTGGTACCGGTCACAAATCACTCCCGACACTACCTTGCCTGTACTCTTCTACACCTCTCTTCCACACTCACCATTATTCTGAACCGTTGATCCCAAGTATTTAAACTCATCCACTTTTGCCAGTTCAACTCCCTGAATCCTCACCATTCCTCTATCCTCCCCCTCATTCACACACATGTATTCTGTCTTAGTCCTGCTGACCTTCATTATTCTCCTCTCTAGAGCATATCGCCCCCTCTCCATGGTCTAGTCCTGCTGACCTTCATTATTCTCCTCTCTAGAGCATATCGCCCCCTCTCCATGGTCTAGTCCTGCTGACCTTCATTATTCTCCTCTCTAGAGCATATCGCCCTCTCCATGGTCTAGTCCTGCTGACCTTCATTATTCTCCTCTCTAGAGCATATCGCCCCCTCTCCATGGTCTAGTCCTGCTGACCTTCATTATTCTCCTCTCTAGAGCATATCGCCCCCTCTCCATGGTCTAGTCCTGCTGACCTTCATTCCTCTCCTCTCTAGAGCATATCGCCCCCTCTCCATGGTCTCCTCAACCTGTTCCCTACTCTCACTACAGATCACAATGTCATCTGCAAACATCCTAGTTCATGGGGATTCCCGTCTGATCTTGTCAAACTGTCTATCACCATTGCAAATAAGAGAGGGCTCAGAGCTGATCCTTGATGTAATCCCACCTCCACCTTAAACGCATCTGTCACTCCTACCGCAGACCTCACCACTGTCGCACTATCCTTGCACATATCCTGTACCACTCTTACATACTTCTCTGCCACTCCTGACTTCCTTCTACAATACCACAACTCCACTCTACGCACACTGTCATATGCCAAGTCCACAAAGACACAATGCAACTCCTCCTGACCTTCTCTATACTTCTCCATCAACACCCTCAGAGCAAACATCACATCTGTAGTGCTCTTTCCTGGCATGAAACCATACTGCTGGTCACTAATCATCATCTCCGTTCTTAACCTGGCTTCCACTATTCTCTCATAATGTCACGCTGCGATCAGTTTTATCCCTCTGTAGTATACAAACAATACAGATTTTTAACAGTAATACATAAAATTAAAAAGAAGCAGGGTAATATACTGACTACTTTCCATTTAAACTCAGTAAGTGAACAGAAATTTGCAAATTCAACCCTGGGACATGTGATGATAATTACTTAATAGAGTGGCTAATCTCAACTTTAAAGGGTTACTTGGCCAAGCTTCTTGACAATCACTTAGGACACAAGCTTAGTAAACACCTGCAGACTCTACTGAATCAAGCACAATAACAATGCACTGAAAAAATATCTTGAAGAAATAGGTCACTGTTAGTGTTGCAGTTTGTGGTGTGGGTTAACATACATATGCAGTCTAGTAACAGTACAAAATATACAAATGTGTGTATATGTGCATACACAAAAGTGTGCGCGCACATAAAATACACACAGCCACACGTGTGAACCTACACACATGTAAATACACATACGCTAAACATGCACACATTATCCTTTACAGGGATGTTGAGCCTCTGCCTGTGGGTACAAGACATTTTGACGGGACCAGTCAACTGCACAATGCAAACCTCACTCACTTGCAGATCTACTAGAAATCAGGAGAATGACAATTCAGTTTCTGCACGTCTTTGGAAGTAAGAGGAAACCACAGCATCCAGAAAAAAAAAAAAAAAAAAAAAAAAAAGACTGCACAAAATGTGCACTAGCCAAAAATAAACTGTGGAATCCCTTGCTCTGGAATGACAATGCCAGTTGTGCCACCATATTTATCAACATTTTATACAAAAAATATAAAAGTATTACCCACATACAACATGAGCACTACATGCAGTACATATAAATGCAGTACATATAAATACAATATATTATATGTGAGCACTATACTTATATATATATATTTATATATATATATATATTTATATTACACACACACACACACACACACACACACGTGTACATGCAATATACACATCATATGAACAGTTATACAATGTTTGGCATATGCATACACAATTTCTATAAACAGACCCATGATAAGGGGTATAACAGATGTCTGGTTCACTATGCACATGTAACTTTGATGACTTCCCGAAAGTATATATAAAAATCTTAATACTAGGCATATCATCAGTTTACCTACTTCCTTGCCATGCGAACTAAGCTGCAAAATGTCCTCAAAACCTGTTCTACTTACCTTACTTGCTAACAACTAAAGTAAAAGTTGACATGTCACACATGCAAACACTACCCAAACACCCTAGACGTCAAGTACCTTAAACAGTTTAAACTAAAAAGTACAATAAAAAACAAAACCAACTGAAAACACTGACTACAGCAAGGGTTCCAAAGTTTGACATTTGTTTACCAGGAAAATCTAATTAAGACAATATGCAAGGTACCCTCAACAAAACTAGTGTTACGTCACAACACTGCTTGCAAAAGTCTGCTACTATCATCATATTCAATATAAAGACAATGAGAAGTACAGAGAACTAACCTGACAGCATCAGCAGAAGCGGATACATTTGCCAAACATACTTATTCACAGGGAAGTATGGGCCATTTTACATTTGGCCAGATTCCTTTAGTGAGAATCAAACCTGTACTTTGGTGTGAGGTAAACACCTTAGTCATTATGCCACACCCTCCCCTAACTTTAATTTTTCCCATGACTAGAAGTTGATACACCACATGTACATATGTACCCAATATTGCAGCCAGCCACACACACAGATCTGAACCTCCTACCTATCTAGTTACACAATCTAGGGGGCACAATATTAGCTGCAACTGCCACAGATGTCTAAAGCAACACTATTCCAGTGGCATGTAGGATCATAGGTGATTACTATACTAACCACCCCACGAAGGAGGCTCTTTTTTTTTTTTTTTTTTTAAAAGCCTAGACATGCTTCCCAAGGTGAGAATCAAACTCTGTACTTGTGTGTCCGTTAGCTAAACACTTCCCACCTTTAAGCTAACTCCCAAGGTGCATTTTGACCAACAACACGAGGTACAGCCAACATTTCTTTTAATTGCATAGTTATGAGGAATTCAACAAAATCTGATGCAACGTTGTTTTCTTACATTTACAAAAACATCAGCATACCTTTTCCTCTTTTTTTTTTTTTAATCTTTGGCTGGAGAAAGTAATTTAATTAGGTAAGACCCCAGGAAGCTATGGAGTTTTAGATGCACTGAGGTGCATTAAAAAGAACCATTTAACTTTCGAGTTGTACATACATACACACACATACATATATATTATATACACACATTTATTTATTTGCTTTTTTTAGCCAGGAAAGTCCACTGGGCTGGTGTGAGCCCATTTTCAGTGGAGACCTGGGGAGAAAAACTCCCAAAACAATGCACATAAATAATTTGTTTGGAAAATTAATAACATTTAACGATATACAAGAGTAACATAAAAGTCAGAAGTAACACAGCAACAGACAATGTATGGCTATATTTTATGGAAGCCTTGGTATTCAATACAACAGACAGATTATGATAATTTGCACATACACAATTGTTTACACACCATGTGAGGCAGGGTAAGGCACACTGTGCTGTGATTAAGGGCGAGTGCACAATAGGGAGAGTGAAGAGTGTGGGTACCTGAGAGAGGAGTCAGGTTAGTAATCAGGTGACTGAGGAATTGGGGATGGTGCAAGGGCATAGCCAATGAGAGGAGAGATGTTGGTAGAGTGATTTTTTTGAATGATGGGGCATTATAATCCGGAGAGAAGGGCATTCCAGGGTTTAGCTACAATGAAAGAGTAAAGGTATTGGTACAGAACACACACACCTCACAGTTATGTTGCCCTTTCAAAGTTTCTGCAGGCCAAACGGGGAATACGGAGTATTAAAAAGCAAGCATCACCCAATTACCTCTCCCCAGTCCTTTGTGGGCCCCACACAGATGACAAAATCCCAACAAAGAAAAGCAATTCACTAAACCTCTTTGGCTGAACTGTATGACCATAAAATAATTGTGAACAGATGGAAACCCCTGAACTCCAGTCTGCCAAGCAAATATAACCTAACGAGGTTTAAGGTTGTGGAACCTCAAGGTAGATTTCATTCCTTAAGGTTGTATGGTTCAGCACTATACAACTTCAAGGAACTTCTACTGATGAAATTCCTAGGTAACTGAGTAATTAGGAAAACAGTTTTAGTGAACCGTGTTTTGCTGACACAACCAGTATTCATTTGTTGTGCTTGCATTTGATATGCTCCTCCAAACCAATGCTAAATGCATTTCTATTTCTTTAGCATCTTCCTCAGCAGTTTAAAGAATGTTTTATATACAACAGCCTTCGTTTTAGAAATTATTCATGGGATTTTCTTCCCAACATTCTTTTACTGGCAAAACTCCTTCCACTATCATTCTCTGACTTGTATGTCTGTTTCCCTCGTGGCACTTTACAAAGCAGTCCCAAACTGAGGTCACAGTGAAAGATCCAAAGAAACATTGCCAAGTGTCACATTTATGCCCTGCAAAAGAAGGGCACTGAGCAATGGCCAATAAATTGCTTAACGTACGGGAATCTAATTTTTCTTCAGTCTGTGCAATTACTCCAGGTTACACACACAAGTTAACCATCACCGAAAAGCATATTTATGTAACAAGCATGAAACTTAGAAAATGTAGTATCAAATGTCCTCCAAATAATTAACTAAAGACAGCTGGTGGACTCCAGTGAGTTGCAAATAGAAACATACAGCAATGGGGTAGCACTGATTTCTTCCAGTGCTATTTCACATACACAAGCTTGACCAAGACTACAGGTCACAACTGACTGCATCATGACAGTGAGAAACCAATGACGTTAGCCATGATTTGGGTCCTATACTCACAAATGGTCAACAAAATGATACAAAAACTTGACATCTCTTTGCTGTACCCTTGGGATGGTACTACTGCACTTATGGTACTAACCCTTCCAGCAGAATGTTAAAAAGTTAATGCATAACAAACACACATGCCGCAAACAATACCCACCTAATTAACTCCCAGCAATAATCCCCACCTAATTAACTCCCAGCAACAATTTGTAGAAAAATTAAGCATACAAAATACAACCATAATCAGAAAACTGCACTACCTGCAAAGTATTCTTATTCTAATTATCAAAGCTAAAAACCTATGAAACATAACAAAAAGTAATACAACTCACTACACTATTAAAAAAGAGATGCTACAAAAAGTCTACACTTTAAAAATTACTTCAGCATCTACATATATCCCACTTCATACAATCATATGCAAACTAGCCATATTCGGAAGAAACTTATGCAGTTAATGCAGTCCATTGACATCAATGGGAAAAACTGCTACAGTATAAAGAAGTAGTATTGAAAATCTAATAAATAAAATACCGTATGCTTCAGAATTAGACAACTCAGTTCATGGCTTGCAACGGACACATCACAAAATTTACTCCCCAAGCTTACAGTCAAAACAAGTACAAATGGTGCGCAGAAAAGCCACACAGGCAACAAAAAGATCCAGGCAATGTCTTAACTGTGTAATGCCTTAAAACTCCTTTACGAGGAGACCCATGGGACACATGCAAACACAACTGTTCTAGCTGCATGGCTTCTTGGTACTCTTGACTCTTTTTGTAAGCCTTTATTTGATGCATCCAGGCCAATAAATCCAATTCCCACCAGCTGCAAACATGTTTCACATCACATCAAATCCAGCAGACCTAAAGTACTCCAAATAGCAAGATTATTACTGAAGAAAGTTACAAATTATTTGTATAAAAATGGAAAAGGAAGTCAACAAACTCAAAAAGCACTGTGTAATGCAAGTCACTTTTCTCTTATTGCTGGTATTTTATCAATCTGGTGTTGGTCCCCTTCACGGTACATTACAGGCATTGATAATCCTCTGCAGAGCATGCCGAGATCATCTCTATGTAGCATATGTATCACGCAAGATCAGAATATAAAAACTATTACCAAAACAATTCATGATTTTTACCCTCAGGATTTTTCTAATAAGGACGCGTGTCTTTCCAGGTTGTTTATGATGGCTTGTTCACATGCAGAGAGCATTTACTCATTACTTTAGTTTAATAATCTCCCTGGAGTGACTAGACATGCCCTTTGAATAGGATGTGCTTAAAAATACCTTTCTGACTCTGGCAAATGCACACTGGTCAAAATTTTAAAGTCACTGCCTACCCTCTTTCTCTAGATCCTCAATGACCATGTGTTTATGCCATGATCTGCAATTACAACTTATGCTCTTTTTACCAAATGCGGGGATGCCATATTTACAGGCGTTAAAAGAAAACTAGTGGAGGAGACATTTTTTGCCAATCTTAGAGAAATTCAGTATTTTTTTACTAAATGTTATTCACTTAATCAACGTATCAAACAAGGAGCTTCCATCTACATTTTGCACATTCTTTAACTTTCCCCTCAAAATGCCACAAATTCCAGCTCTCATCAATTCCACACCTCCTTAAAATACTATCCCTCTGCAATCATCTATGTAGACAGTGCATGCTGCAATCATCTTTCTCCCTCTCCCTGCATGCATGTCCTCTTTCAAGTTTTACTTCTCCAGTCTTCTTTCCACTCACCATGCTAAAGACCCCCAATATGTACTGTTGCTCTCACCATGCAATTCCGCGTGTGCTCCTGCAATGCCACACACCATCATTTCCTTAGCACCCCAGCAGTTCTTGTCCTTTATCAACAAGCAGAAAGCCACAACCTGAATCAGTGCCACCTGCATGCAAACTCTCTAGAACACCTTCACCACACATTCTCGTTTACACTCTCCTCTCTGTATATTTAAGATGTATGGATTTTTTGCAGTTCTTTTATGTTAGTCTTATAGGTGCATAGGTGTGTACTAGGCTAATGGCCCTGGAGCCTTTACAAGCCTAGTCCATAGAAGTGCCCTGGCATCGTGTTGCCTGACGTTAGTTCCCAGTGCCTCTCAAGAAGAGCCACAGTGATCCCTGGGGTGAACTTACCCATCCACACATCAAGATTTCTCTTGAAGAGGGACAGCGAGGTGCTCTGCTTAACATGTATGGGAAATCTGTTCCAGAGCATGCGCAGTCTTTGGATGAGGAACCTCTCCCTCCAGCATGTTCCGTTGATTATGGCAATGAGGTTGAAGTCTCCGGAGCAGCATCTCTAACAGAGCTGGGTCAGACAAGGTCTTATAAGTCAACCAAAGATTGCCTCCAAGTAGGTGATGAGACAGAACAGCTGGAGTTGAGTCTGTCCATGTAGGACATGTGTCTAATGCCTAGGATTCTCTTCATGAGGTACTGCTGCGGCCTCTCCAGCTGTTGCAGATGTCTAGTGAGGTACATGCCAAATGAGGCATTATACTGAGGCTAGCGTAGAGAGAGACTATTACCTCTTTCTTCCTGGATGCAATACCCTTGGTAACATGTGCCTTCTGACCATAGTGGCAATGTGGTGGTCAAACAAAAGGTTGCCGTCATCCTGCGCCCCCAGATATCTTACAACGCCTTCAGTGGGCTCCCATTGATGTGGTAATTAGTGGGAACAGCCTTTTTACCAAAGGGGATGATGCATTTTTTGGCGTTAAATTAAGGCCATGGTTTCGACGCCAGTCATTGGTTTCAGTGAGGCCTTAGTACGATGCCTGCATCACTTGGGAGTTAATGGCTCCCAGCCTGCAGTCATCTGCAAACTTAGTCAGAGTCCCTTTGTGTTGGCCTGGACTTCCGAGAAGTAGATGCCAAATAGGACAGGACCCAGGACCAATCCCTTTGGGACTCCACTCATGACTAGTCAGCAGTCTGACTTGGGAATCCGCTACTTTCACACTGTTGGTTCTGTGAGCCAATTTGCAACCCACCTAATGATATAGAGGTTGAGGCCTAGTTTGGTGAGTTTATCAATAATTCCAGAGTGTGGAACAGGACAAAAGCATTGACCAGATTGAGGTAGGCTGTATGCACCGCCTTATCTTCATCCACAGCCCTGGTTACTGACTCAAAAGAAGTCAACCAGATTGGCTTTGTGAAAGGGAGATCATGCCTGCTCAAAGTGCATGGGGTCCAGAGTTTGAAGATTTCCTATATTTTTGTTAATCAGGTCCATGATGATGCATCCATAGCTTTACATATCAGACTAGTCAGGCTAATGGGGTGATAATTCCCAGGGTCTGTAGTCTGTCCTCCTTTATGGAGAGGGATGACTGTATCATTGTACCATTCAGCAGGGACAAATCCTGAGGTGAGGCTGTGACTGAACAGAGTACACAGATGTGGTGCCAGTTAGTTTTGCAGTTCTTGAACACAGCCAGGGATATTATTGGGTCCCATGGAAGCTGTATTCTTGGCCTTGGATAATGCAGCTTTAACCTGTGCTGCAGTAATGCTGGGTGCCTGACAATCTTCCGGTACTGTGATTTGGGAGGGGGGGGGGTGTAAAGTTGGCACTGAATCTGGTCGGCCAGTATGTGGGCAATATCTGCTGCCTCAGTATAGGCGGTACCATTGTGCAGTAATTCGGAGCAAATCTGGGCAATGCCGTGGAGGTTCGTGATACAACTACAGAAGGCATTGTGATTTGTTTTTAGTGTCTGCCACAATTCTGCCTTCATAGCTGGCTTTAGAGAATATCATGAGGGATCTCAACTTTTTGTTGAGGCTAATAAGGGAGTTTTTCCAGTCTTGGGACTTCACTTTTTTCTGCAACAGTTTCCTCCTTCTGTTGTAGTGTTTATTAATGGCAGGGGAGCACCAGATTGGCTTCCTTTTTTGGAGGACAGCGTCTTGGTTCCGTTAGGTATGGCTAGTTCCATGCATTTAAGTAGATGTTCGTACAGTGCATCATTGTATGATTCAGCAGTCATGCAGCTATTTTCCATTGGCATGGGTGCTGTGAAGTTAGCCACCTCTGTTTTAGGAGTCCAAAGTCAGCTTTGGAGAAGTTTTTCAAGGTGGTTACCTTTGCGGGAGGTGTGAATATCCTTTATGGAGACACCACTGTCTCTGGAGCTTTGGTCCATGTTTCGGGGCTGAAAGGTGTGGAATGAGATATAGCCTGGTAGCGCAGGGGTGTTTTCTGCCACTATAAACCAGGTCTCCGTTACAGCACAAATGTCGATGTTCTCAATTTTAAGAAGTGCTTTTGAACAAGTGCATCTTCAGATTTAGACTTCTAGAGTTGAACAGCATAACCCTCAGATTGCATTTATTTATAGCTGTTACTGTGGTAATTTGGTCTTCGGAACACCGCCTAAAAAAAGGCACTATAGGGGTGGCAAGAGCCTTAGCCAGTACCGGGAAACCCAGGGGTGACAGATGCAGGCCATCTCTGACAAAGCATAGAGGTCTGTCAATCATATCATCTCAGACAGATACTGGATCCCCTTATATTGACACCAGAAAACACCAGAAAACACCAGAAATTTACCCAATTGTTTTAAGTCAATCATTTTTTGTTTGCACTGCAGTATCATTCTGGGTGACAGTAGGATACTGCTCAGGGCTACTGTCATACCTGCCTGGGCCACATAATCCAAAAGCTCCACCATGTCTCCTTTCATGTTGTCCAGTGCAGCTACTTACGCAAATTACTATCGGAAGATTAAAGAGTTTATCTAAAACGGATAACTTAAAAAAATTATAAAACAAATTCTAAGATGTCAGGGGGAAGAACTCTAGATGCACAGTAGTAAAGCTGTTGATCATGTTGTACCGACTACTGCATGCTGTTCTAAGGCAATACAAGAGGAGGGCCATTAAGCTAGTGAAATGAGAAAAAAAACACACCAGAAGAGTATGCAAGATGGAGAAAATATGACCACAGCTCTTTATACTAGAGACAAGGAGAGACAGGAGGGAGGAAGAATACAGAGACGAGAGACAGGAGGGAGGAAGAATACAGAGACGAGAGACAGGAGGGAGGAAGAATACAGAGACGAGAGACAGGAGGGAGGAAGAATACAGAGGTGTCTGGCATGTGCACAGGGGTTATCCTGAAAAGGAAGGCGAGAGAGAAAATGAGCCAAGTGTTAAGAGTAAAATACCTCCTGAATAAATGAAACCCTTCTTCACAGTAAGGATGGTAGACCAGAGAATAGACTTACTGGAATGGGTGGTAGGCAGGGACTCCATACAGGCATTCAAGGGGGCATGGGACAAGTGAAAAAAGAGCAACAGGCTTACAGACTCCTACTATCAAGCAAATGCAAACCTAAGAAAAGAACTGTAGTAGTATGAGGGGAGGGGCCAAAAGAAACACTCAGAAATATTAGTACATGGAAAAAAGGAAGGGGACACTGAATCCATGCGCTCTTATGACTGAATTCACACAACTAAGGAATGAAGGGGACACTGAATCCATGCGCTCTTATGACTGAATTCACACAACTAAGGAATGGACACATTTTCAAAGAATGAGGTACTACTAATACATTTTTAAACACCACGATTTATTAAAAAACAAAAACAAAAGAGCAACATGCACATATTCATTCTTTAGCTGGTAACTGCAGATAACTATCTTACCAACAGGAAGTCCAAGGATATGGTCTGGTGAAGGAAGGGCAAATCGAAACCTTCGTGTGTCATGGCTCACAATCTATAAGAAAAGGAACACTTGCATTTTAACACGCACATGCTGCTATTCCAGTTAGACACCAACAAAAGATTCAAACGGTACCTCTTTATCAATTAGTTTCAATGGATATTTGATATTGGGATCCTCCAGGGTAATTTTGTTTTTCTTCTTCTTCCCAAGTACATAAGTTCCAACGACATATCCTACAGTAGTGAGTACCACCACTCCTACTGCCGCAACACTGCTGCTGTCTGTAAAGTTGACAGAAATGTCATATTACATAAAACCATCCTTCACTCAAAAAGCATAGCAGCAAATACAATAAAGAAAAAAGAACTGGGTCTGCACATAAAGGCAAATTTCAGAAAGATGTCAGTTACACAGGAGGGCCACTATGCAGAAAAACAAGGAAAAACACCAAGACCCGGTTCACTGACAATTGTGGAGCAGGGCTGCTGAAATGGCACACCACTGTACACTGAGCAGGAAGCTGAAGAATGTAACCTATGTAAATGAGCCACACTGCATACACACATGTGCTAACACAAGTCAAACAGTGTCGCACAAGATCAGCACTTCAAGCACTAAACACTCAGAAACCCACTTTTTTTTTTATATATATCTCACAATGTACACATATATACATACACACAAAATGTAAGTCACCTGTACACAATTGCCACAGCTACTGCAATGCAGCAGCACAACTGGCCCTAAAAGCACCAGTACTGACATCTAAACTTGTGATGACAGTACAAATGGGTAGTATTCCGGCACTTCTCTCTGGCTGGAGAAGTGTTGGGAAACTGACTGTTCACAGTAACAGGTAATTCTTAAGTATTAATTTGTGAGAGGGCAAATTAGATCAGCTATTACTCTGGGATTAACAAGAGGACTTGATGTAAACTGGGATGACACTGCTCAGTGCTCAGAGTTGCCTGCAGTGCATAAGTACACAGCTGCATTGCCCACAGAGCATGGGAACCAGGGAGGAGTTCAATGACTTGTCTAGGGAAAAAATAGTTTCTAGGTATCTGCTTCTATACAACACACAGCTAACCCCATTTGTGGTGTGCAGCTATGAGCAAATGCAAGGCTTACATACAAACAAAATTAAACAGTTTTAAACTGTCTACCAATAGGAAATCACACAATGATCCTTCCAATAGCAATCCCCAGCTCAGACAAGACTATATCCACACTCTTCTGCTACAAAGGTGCAGGGGAGCCCTTCTTAATATAAGATGGCTAGATTGGAGTTAAAGTGTATGAAAAACTGGCTAGATTCAGGAAGTCTGGATCTAGTCTATGCCAAGTAAGCAATATTTCAATGCAATGCCAAGTAAGCAATATTTCAATGCAAAACAAGTGCAGGTAATAAGCACGCACAAAAACAGTAAAGAAAGTCAAAAAAGGCACAAATTAATGCACTAAAACAGTAAAATACAGGATGAAAGTGCAGAACAAAATAAGATTATTTTCTTTTTCTTGGCTTTGGATTGCTTGTATTTAAACAAACACTCTGGACCCTCTGGCAAAGGATGCCAATCCCAGAGCAGCTGCAGTTAATTAAGGTCACACCAGAACACAGACATTACAACAGCAGGTGCAATAAGCCTTCAACCAGCAATCCCACCTCAGAATGAAGGAGGCTACCCTGCCCTCACACAAGAGTGTATACCACAAACCTTCTTAATGTAAAATAACTGGCCTGAAGCACTTAAACCAGAACCAAGGCACTTTCAGAACAGACACAATAAGCCTTCAACCAGCAATTCCCACCTTAGAAGGATTTAAACTACCTCTCCTGCTACATGAGTGTAGACCACAAAACTTCCCTTATGTAAGGTAATTAGTTTGAAGCCCAAGTGCTTAAAATCAAAACTAAGAGGGTTAGAATAATGTTACAATTTAATCAGGCTACTAACCAGCAGTAAAAAAACAGAATAAATGCAAATGAACACTTAAGAACAAGCAGCAAAAGCAAATAAGTAATAAAGTAGGAAGAAGCATAGATACAGTAAAAGCAGCTGAATGAAGTAAATTTCACCTAAGTGGGAAAATAATTCAAGTTTAAGGGAGTAAGGGGGTGGGGTCCTTCCAAACAGAGCTCCATAATCAGTAGAGAGCTGATGAGCTGGGACTGGGAGGAGTGTCTAAAAATCAGATTAATAGTAGGGGTGGCCAACACAAAAGGCACCAACTTTAAGAATACAACAGTTATACGGGTGGGTGTGAAAAGTCAAATGCAGACGGAGATAAGTAACAGGCAGAGAACAGCAGGCAAGTCAAATAAGCACTCCAGCTAAATAAATACCTTCCACTTTATTACACACTTGCAACACTTAAAACATTCAGCAGTACTTATCACTATGCCACTGTTCTCTTGCTCTTAAGCCAACAAAAATTTAGCTCAATTTACTCAAAATCTAGCCCCTCTCCCTCTGCTTTTGGGTGTGACAGAGAGGAGCCTATATAGCACAGTCTACCAAGAAGGATTTAAATCTCGCTTTTTTTTTTTTTTTAGTACAAGCTCTTTGTGCTGCTTTTTAGAGATCCAACAAAGCAATCTCCATTAGCTATAAATCAATGATCTTTATAATCATGGAATTGATCAGGGACCTTATTCAACACTGCTTCTTTGTGAGAAACCAGATGACAAACGTACAGTTTCAAATACTGCTAGGGAGCACTTTAGTGTTGCTTTGTTAATACTCTGTTGAACTTAATTTCCAGTCAAGTAAATGAAACAAAATTATTTTCTGGCTCACACACACACAACCTCCAGGTGTGCCAACTGCACTCACTAACTTCTAGAAGCAAAATGTTTTCTATTTCTGTATTTGTGAGGTGTGTGCTCCTCATTTAACTTGCACCCAAATTCCACTATTGCATCCAGAGGCCAGCTCATGACAGAATTTCGTACAAACAGCACATTTTTACACCACCATTCTTTCATTTTACTGCACAAAGTACATACAATACAGATCTTTGCCTTTTCCAGAAAGCACAAATAAGTTTGTATTTAAATAACGAAAAACATGTGAAACCAATATACAAGTTTTATAACTTTTTGAGATGCTTTCAGATGATGGGCAAACTTAAAAATAGTTCAATAACTTTCAATAAGTCACAGTCCTTCTCTTTCCAGTTCTTACACAATGTCCACATGCTCCTTGCCCATACAGATTCCCCATCTTGCTTCAGGTAGTCTTCCTTCAAGCAAGCATATTAACCTTTCTGGTCTTACACAGGACCTTGCCTGGGAACTGGTCTCAAATTGTGTAGCTCCTATGGGCCATACTTCCACCTGCATCCTTTTGGAAGTGTTGCAGAATTTGAATTTGAATTTGTCAAGGATACACTTTGTTGTGACAGACAGTGGCCCCCTTAACCTCAGTGATTCATGGTACCCCTTCCTAGTACAAGTCGTCTTTTGCTGTGAAGAAAAAAAAGTTATTCACAGATCACAAGTATGTGCAGCCTATTTTCTTTTTTAAATATATACTTGCGTGATGTTGGAGTTAGGAGAGTAGGAGGGTGTAGGGGCCTTGCTCTGTTACGGCTTTAAGTTCACGTGTGTGGGACACTTGCAGGTTTTTAAGGCAATTTAGTTTTATGACCATCAATGAGTCGTCAATACCCACTTGGGTGTATCTCCTTTGAGAAAGAGAGCTAAACCAACTATTCCAGAGGTAAATTTGATGGTACCCATCCATTCATACAGGTTCTGTTGAAAGGACAATAATGTACTGTATTGTTCTGCTTAATCTGCCGGGGCAGCTTATTCCAGAGATGGCAGAGGAACTGCATAATGACTCTCACTCCATGTTCTACTCGTCTGCTGGTGAAAAATTCAAGTCCTTGAGTTCTGGTGTTTGCGAAGATTAGCTCTGCAGAGGTACAGGAAGGCAAGGACAATAGGATCTCCAATACAGATCATCCCTCAGAGTCTGTGATACAGAGTAGATGAATACAGTTTCTAGTCTCCTTTAATAGAGCAGGATCTTTAAACCTGAAATCGTCTTAGTTTGGAACACCTGGGCTTCCATAATTCCTTGATATGCTGAGTGGAACAAAGCCCAGAGACAGCACTGTACTCCAATTGGTTTAAATCACTGCTGAACATAAGGGAACAATGGCATATTTGTATCTGCACGATATACCCTTAACTATCAATTGTGCTAAGCAGAAATACTTCCAACTACAACTGACAAATGATTAGCACAGGAGAGGGAACTGTAAACCCAGGTGCACAGGTCCCAGAGTATAGTTCTTTTTAGTGTAGGACCATCTATACCATCTGTTGAGGATAGGGGTTGTCCTGACAATTATCAGCACACTAGTAATAAACTAGGGTAAGGATTAAGAGGTGGTATTGGCAATAACAACCAGTTTATCTGCAAACTCAATTTAACCAGAAGACTTGTTTTTTAGCTTGGATGTGAGAGACTAAATGCCAAAAAGGAGGGGGTCACTGTACAGAGATAATGAAAACTACATTACATTCATACTTACAGATGAGGCATCTGCCACACAATCTATGTTTGTTCTCTCTTTTAGGCAATTTGCTCCCACTCTTTACACACAAGGATTTCTAACTTATGGGGCGAGAGTCACACACTTTGGCTAGGTCAAAATACATGGAGAATAGCACAACCACTGTCAAGTCTGTGTGACTATCTCCAAGTTAACTAGATTTAACAGGCAGGATCGCCCTTTGACAAAGCCAAACTGACAGCGCAGCCTAATTAGATCTCTGAAATCATTAACTGACATGATCACTTGTGATACACTTCACAGCTTTGCAGATAAGGCTCATAAAAATTACTGGGGTTTGTGTAATGCCACCATTGTGCATGGGCATCACCACTGCAGTGCACAATCATTTGTTAACAAATCCTGGGTCTAAGCTTAGCTTAAATAGTTCGATGAAAGTATGTTTGGCTCTACTTATATCATCAGGTCCCATGGAAAGTATTTTTGGTCTGGGATATTACTTCAGAATACATGTTCTTGGAAAGAATAGTGAGTTTAACAGATTTTGGGGTATGTGAAGTTTGGACAGAAGTTTTGTGAGTGAGGTTTGCACTAACCTTGACCGTTATCTTATTGAAAATGTCTACTGCACTGGAGCAGGTAGTCCTGTTTAGGATATGTTCTGAGCGCTGTTACATCGTTCCTTAATTTCTTAACACAGCCAAAAAAAAAGGAGTAGTTAACCTTGGCTTCAGAAGCTAGCCAATGCTCATGCATTGCTTTACTAGCCAAATTGGTATTTTTCAGTTCCCTAGTATTTTGTTTATACAATCCTTGACCGAGTTTTTAATCTGCTGTACAATTTACAGTGATTTTTCCTCTTTTGTTAGTTTATTAACTGTTGGTGGACCAGCACTATTGTGGAGGTTTGAATTTCCCACTGTATGCTGCTCTAGCTATGGTTTTGGTGGATTTGAAGATTTTAAAGGCAAATGACAAGTTTATGGTTAGACAAATGGGAAAGAGACCAGGGGAACAGTATGTGTATAGGCTAGATTCCTGTAGGAGGAGATCTACAATGTTATGTCCCCTGGCAGGTTTATTAAACATGTCCCTGAAGCAGACAGGCATACTCTTATGTTGAAAGACGGTGTTCCAAATATCTGTAGGGTAGTTAGTCTCCCAAAAAATGAAGTTCCTTTAATACCTTCTGGAATCTAGCAAAACTGTTAACATGAAGGATGTCCTGTTGCAGAGATGCAAGTTGGTAGTTTCTTATTTAATGTGATATGCAGTTTAACTGGTTCTGTTGATTGGTCTCTAGGAATATTTTGCAGCAGATATGATCCTCAACAAATATGGAGATGCCAGTTACCATCAGGCCGGAAGGCATGGTAGCTGTGAAACTCTGGCATGGAGGGAGTACTTTTACATTTAACCAAAGTCTCAGTAATGACACAGATGTGTCCCATATGGAGGAAAACCTCTATATCAAGCAATTTGTTGTGGAGACTGAAATGAAACAGCCACATTAATGTGGTACAAATAAGGGTTTTCGTTTACTACACGGAAATGCCCATTAGCTGGACTCCGCCTAGGAAAGGCACAATGGAGGCAGCAAATGTGCCAGTACACAGAAGTTTTTGAACATGAGGTACCGACCATCCCTTACACAAAAGTTGGGCTATCAATCATCTTGCACAATGAGGACATACTGTAGACACCTAGAAATTGTTTCTTTGTACTTGGGGATCATCTGAGGGAAAGATTCCACTAAAGACAAAGTCCTACTTGTCTTGGAGCTACTTCTGCAACTGTGGGAGAACTGTCAATTACTCTAATATCAGGTCATCATTTATATACTATACTGCACTTTTATTTCCAAAAGTAGCATTACCTGTAAACGGTTTGTATCTGAACCTTAGTTTTGTAGCTTCATTCACAATTGTTGGATAATTGTTAATTGCTGCAGGATATGAGCCTCATGTAGTAATTTATTACTGCATTTTTCCATAAGCAGCGTTATCAGTAAATCTCTGCCGGGCTGGTCTGGAACCCAGAAGTGGAAGTTCTGTAATTCTCACTGCAGGATTTCTGCTTTTATGCTTCTACAGCTATTTACATTCCAGCTTTGCTGATAAAGTCCTATAGTCTTGATCACCATTTGCTTGCCTAAACTTGCATTTGGTGCTGGTTTTGTTACATTTGCTACTTTTTTCCTCCAATTCTTGTGCTGGTACATTCTTACAGCCCTCACAGTCCTCAACGATATGTTAAGTACTGTTTTTTGTTGCTTCCAACTGTTCATACACCATTATATTTTTGTCCCCACTGTAAAAGCTGAATTTTCTAAAACTCTAATCAACCCGGAGTCAACCCGGAGTCACTGACCTGTAGCGCAGTCATAGGACAAAGAAATAATATTTGCTACACAGCAGTCCACTTTTGTCTCAATTTGATTGGATCCTTTTCAAGCTAGTCTGCTACAACCTGTAGAGAACTGCACCCAGGACTGAGAAGCACAGAAAGCACTGAACTGTGAAAATGAGCTTTTCATCAAAATGGGGGGGGGACTACTGAGCTGCACTCCAAGCACTGCCACCATTGTACTCGTATTTTTATATATATATATATATATATATATATATATATATATATATATATATATATATATTTATATTACACACAGTTGTCTGAGCAAGCCCCTTTTTCAACTATAAGAGACCTGCAAAATCTATACAGCCTTAGAAATCTAGGTCTGAGGCTTAAATAAACTGCACTAAGTGCAAACAAAACTTGGGCTGCAATACACTCCTGAACACTTAACTAGGCATTTCCCCACATCTCAGCAGCAAGTCCATCCAAAAATTTTCTTAAACAAATGAAACTTTAATCAGTTATAGCAATGAAACCATGGACCAGCAGTTGACCACGACTTCTGCAGCCAGTTTGATTGAGGTTGGTATCTTGAGACAGGGCAAGAAGTGCATCACTGACGATCCATTACTCAAATGGCATAACAGTATGCGAGAGATGTACACAATGTCCTTGGAAGCTAAAATCTCACACACAGTAAACTCGGACAACAAAATCATTAGCAGTACACCACACGCAAAGGCCATCACAATACATATTACCCATTCGTAGGCTCTAAAGATCAACTTGCCTAAACTTCAAAGACCTCCAAAAAGCAACAAAGGCACAAAATACACAGCAAGAAAAGGCTGCCTCCTCACATAGCACAAGGAGTTTCAAACTCAAATGCTGAACCTAAAATAAGCATCTACCCAACCAAATATTCTAGTAGTAGACGACTCCACTGTAACATATACAGACAGATGTACCTGCTACCAGGCTGATCAAGGAAAGTGATGGTTAGTTACTTGTCTAGAGCCACACCATCAGATCACATATGCACGAGTCCCTGAACAACAATTACAAGTACAACTGTCACAGTACACATGGGTGTCACTGACTTTAGCTGTACCTCCCTTGACTACAACCTCCCATCCCCCAACACAACCCAAATGGTAGCCCACAGACTCAGGTGTGCCACTCAACCACAGCCAATAAGGCAAAACAACGTACCCAACACACTAGTCACAGGCGACTCTATAGTCAGGCACACTGATGTCCCACTCACCAGGCTAAACAAGGAGAAGGTTACTGTCAGCTGCCTGTCTGGTGCTAGGATCCGCCACATAACCAACGCACTCGGGTCACTCCACAACAAGTACAAATATGACTCTGTCATTGTCCATGTTGGTATTGAATGACCAGAGACTTACTTCCCTGGACTACATGAAGAGAGACATGGAAGAGCTCTTCGATCTTGTAGCCAAGGCAGGTATTAACCATAGCAGTGAGTAGCATTTCTGCCATTGCCCAGAATGACACCACAGTACAAGGACAAAATGATGGACTTCAACAATTGGCTAAGCTTCTTTTGTCATTCTAAGGGGAACCAGTATCTGTCTGCTTGGGATAACATGGTCAACAGACCACGATGCTTTGCCACAGATGGCCTGCACCTGCCGCCCCTGGGATTCCGGATACTGGCTAAGGCTCTTGCTGCTCCTATAGTGCCTTTTTTAGGCAGCGTTCAAATAAATTCACCACCATAATAGGAACAGGCAAGCAAAAACGGAGGGTAATGCTACTCAAATGCTAGAAGTCTAAATGTCAAAATGCACTCACTTGAGGCACTCCTTAAAATGGAGAACATGGATATCTGTGCAGTGTGGATCAATGCTCCAGAAAGCATCCCTGCACTACCAGGCTATAACTCATACCACACTTTTCGGCCATGTAACCTGGACCGAAACACCAAAGGTGGAGGTGTGTCCATATTCATTAAGGATATCCACACCTCCAGGCTAGTTGCTCAGCATAATGCATCCGAGGTTATCTGAGTGCAACTAACTCTGGGCAAAGCTGCAATCCAAATTGTAGCTTGCTACAGATCCCCCACCATGCCCCAGGATTCCCAATCCTCTTTTCTTGATGTACTGGAAAATATTAGGGTTCAACCATAACGCCCTAATAATGGGCAACTTCAACTACCCCACCATTAACTGGGAAGACTACTAGTGTACCAACTCCTTAGCTCAACGCTTTCTGGAAATCAAACTCCAATGCCCTAGATCAACTTATCCACACTCCCACCAGGGGCAACAATATCCTAGACCTAGACATTACCAACATAAGTGACTGGTGTGCCACACCTGAAGTCAACTCCTTGTTGGTTCGATCCGACCATAAGCTTATCACCCTTGATATCCACATCCTGCCCCCATTAAGGAAAGCACAGTAAAAAATGTCTCAAAAGCCAACTTCATGCTTCTTAAGACAGAAGTGGTGAACTTCATGACACCCATGCAATAAAGTTACAACTGCTGAATCCTACACAAATGCACTCTATAAGCACTTAAATGAGTGCATGGATCGTGCTATCCCAAACAGAACCAAGATGCTATCTTCCAACAAAAGGAAGCCAATCTATTGGTCCCCTGCCATGAACTGTACAACAGATGGAAGAAGCTGTTGCAAAAAAGTAAAATCCCATCAGGGGAGGTGCTAACTTTTCGGTTCAGTGTTAACTTTACCCCCCTCTCACCCCCTAAAGGGCCCACATCTATACAGGAAGAATGCAAAGTCCCTGTAAATCACAACTACGCAGGTAAAAGCTGCGCTCTCTAAAGCCAAAAACACAGCATCCATGGGACCAGACAACATCCCAGGCTGCGTTTTACACCAACTTCAGAACAAACTGGCTCTCCACTTAAGCACCATGTTCAATAATAGCCTTGCATCAGGCTTTGTGCCCACTGAATGGCGCACAGCAATAGTTATCCCACTCCACAAAGGGGAAGCCACCACTGATCCCGGGAACTATCAACCTATTAGCCTGACGAGCCTGGTCTGCAAGGCCATGGAACGTATCATCATGGAACTCGTAAACAAAGACACTGGCAACCTACAAACTCTGGACCCCACCCAGTTCGGATTAGTGAAAGGCAGATCATGCCTCCTGAACCTGATCGACTTCTTTGAGGCAGTCAGCAAAGCAGTGGATGATGGTAAGGTGGTTCACACAGCCTATCTTGACCTTGCCAAGGCTTTTGACACCATCCCCCATTCTGGAATTATAGCTAAACTCACTAAACTAGGTATAAATCCCTACGTCACAAGATGGGTCGCCAAATGGCTCACTGACAGAACCCACACTGTAAAAGTTGCAGACTCCAAATTTGACCTCAAAGCAGTGACAAGTGGAGTACCACAGGGTTCCATCCTGGGACCTCTCCTGTTTGGTAAGAAGGCCTCTGGCTAACTAAGTTCGCAGATGACTGCAAACTAGGAGCCATAGTCAAGTCCCCAAATGATGTGGACATCCTACAGAAGGACCTCACTGAGACAGATGCCTGGTATCAGAGCCATGGCCTCAAGCTCAATATCAAAAAGTGCACTGTCATCCCCCTTTGGTAAAAACTCTGTACCCATGAACTACCACATAGGCAGCAATCTACTTAACACCGAATGAGTTATGAGACCTTGGGACCCAGGTGGACAGTAGTCTCCCCTTTGATAGTCACATTGCCACAGTAGTCAGAAGTCCTTTCTACGTGGCACACATCATAAAAGGGTTCTCATCCAGGAAAAAAAGGAGGTCACTGTTCCCCTCTACTCGTCACTCAGACCCATAATATAGAGTACAATGCCCCTTTTGGAATATACCTCACAAGACATCTGCAGCAGCTGGAAAGGCCACAAAAGTATACTGGCCTCAAACAAATGCCCTACACTGACCGCCTCAAAAACTCCAGCTTTACTCCGTAGCATATCGCCTACTCCAAGGTGATCTCTGCCTAACGTATAAAGCTATGTCAAACCCAGACATGTTGGGCATGCTACACCTGAAATCCAAATCCCTCCGAGCTACATGCTCTAGGAACCTAAACCTTGTCACCACAATAAAAAGGACACGTTGGAGGGATAGATTCCTGTCCCAGAGACTTCCTATACTCTGGAACAAGCTACCCATCTATGTCAAGCAAAGTTCTTCACCAGCACTCAAGAAAAATCTTGATGAGTGGATGGGAAATAGGAAATGCACCCCGGGGATCACTTCTGTGACTCTGCTGGACAGTGGCACAGGAAAATAACTTTCTTGGGTGGCGTAAGCTATGGAACCTTGCTGGCTAGGCTTATGTAGGCCCTTGGACAGATAGCCTAGTACCTACCTATGAACTTATGTCGAGGTTCTTAGACGATGCATCCCAGGTAGGTATGAGCCTAGCACTGAGCAATGTTCTACCTTCTCCAAGGAGAATGCCTCAATACTTCAATACCTGGCTTAGTTTTTGGTGTCATTCAAAGGGGAGTCCATATTCGTTAGCCTGGGAGGATATGATAGAACATCTGCCTTTCATCTCATCCTTTTCAATTGTTTATGTTTTAGACAGGTTTAGTTTTTGATAGACAGGTTTAGTTTTTGATATGCTGGCAATATATCAGTGTTTCAGTATTTTAAGTGATGGCCACCATAGAGACACACAAGCACCCATCCAGAACTGGTGGGCATTAACATTCTTTGACAATGTTATCTTTGGTCATATTCCATCAAATAAAAAACCCATTAAAAATCCACCCAATGAAAAGTGAATGCAAAAGAAAAAAATATATAAATTCTACAAACATACTACAGTAAACTCTCAGTTAACCTGATTTCAAGCAACAGGCAAAAATAAATAAATAGGTACTTTTCCGTTAACGTGGCAACAAGCAAAATGCGACTTCGCTTCAAACTCACCACAGCTTATTCTTTTCACTCTGCATAAAATAATTAAACTCTGCAAGAAAAATCAAGGACATCTAGTCTTATAAGCTACACAGGTCATTTATACAAGATATGAAAAACTACAAACAGAATGGCAAACTACTCTCACTAAATTGAATACGCGCATTTGTTTTTCCCCTCCACTTCTTTCAGCACTCTGAAAATACAGACTTTATGACAACAGAGATTAATGAAATTTAACATGCATATTAAACACGATTCCAACAGAGCTTACAATTCAGAAGAGATTTCAACCCATGACACAGTTTCATTAGCTGAGGGAATCATTTATTGTGTTTGGTGGAGGCTTATGTGAATGTTTGTAAGGAGCAGCATTTCTCTGATTTATCTTTCAGGCTGAAGGAGTGTCTTAAGTGACTGACACTGTATATTTGGTGTTTGGATTGGTTGTCACAGTAAACCTTTGTGATTGCAGTTTTATTTAATTTTCCTAATAAAAAGACCAGTACAAGAACAAGGAATGCATTTGTGTGCTGATGGCTGAGGATAGTCCTCCACTGGGAGGGTGAGGAACAGGGGTGAGGAACAGATATCGCAACCTTTGCATGTGTTTCTGCACTGTGGAAAGGGTGTGTTTCATTTGCGGTGGCTATGCATGTTGAAGAAAAGACAAGAATATAGTTAGAAATTACATGACCTGAACAGGCATTATCAGCATCTTAGATTACAAGCAGAGAATAATAAGCCGCAGAGACAGCGAAGTCAGATTTGCCTGTTGCCCATTTAATGGAAAAAGTACCAAAAACCCAGCAATTAAATTTTTATGTGTTGCACTTGACCCCCCCAGCCAGGCTTTAATTATTGTATTTCAGTATTAAAATCAAATCAATAGTGTTTCTGGTACTGTATAGCACAGGGTACAGTATCAGGCCTCTTTTTAATAGCAACTCTCAAGCAACCAGAAACTACAGTTATCCGGCATCTACCAATTCCCATGGGTGCCCATTAACTGAGAGTTTACTATACATGATGAACCCTGTCCTGCAGCAATAATTCTGCCAATGAACATAACGGACATCAAATTTACAAAATCACACCGTACATACAGCTGACAAATACAGGTACGGTAAAGTCATTTTGACTGGGGACTCACAGTACCTCACACTTTCACTCTATAGGCAAATGGGGGCAATTTTTTTTAAATATATTTTATGAATGGATGGGTAGACCCATTTACACCAGCTTCAAAGTAGTCCTACTGTCACAACTGTGCTACCCCCATAACAATGCAAAAGCTGACCATGCCAAGACAAACTACATCAAAGACTGACATAACAGCTCACTCACACTGGCTGCTGAAAAGATGTGAAGTCTAAGAAATGGAACAGATACCATTTTGTGCGCACACACACACACACTACGGACGTGCACTATGTTGTTGGACATGTTCATGTATATGTATTAAGCATTCCATATGTGTATACAGCATGTGCAAAGAATATACTGAAGTGTATACATGGAACACATTTTATTAAATTTGTGGTGCACATGCACGTGCTGTGTTTTGGTGTGTATAATACACAGGATTATTAGCTGGTCAATTAAGTGTTTACATGTCCGAGACATGGATGCCAAGAAATTTGAAAGGTGAATCTTTGCATCCATGTCAAGAACACAATGACTGGATACCTGATCACAGTTCTTTGTAGTATATAGAAAAGCTTTACCTGCTCCATGTATGGTTGCAAAACAATAAAAAAAGAGAGAAGGAAAAATATTTTGGTGGCTTTGAAAGCCATAACACACTTGGCGAGCACTGTCAAAGTGTGTAACTCAATCTCGGTTTACACTCGCCTCTCAACTTTCCAGATTTTCACAGAAAGTCTTGATTTTTACTTCATATGGAGATGTGCGTGAATGGGCGTACCTTCGTTGAAGGTTGTGCATCAGGGCTGGTAACTCGGCACGTAAAAATCAGCTACCAATCATTAGAGAACCGGAGTTCCGCTGTGGCGACCCCTAACCGGGAAAAGCCGAAAGACACAATGTTTGGTCTGTTCCTCATAACATTTGAGGCTTTTTAACAAATCCCTGTGGATTGAAGTCACTAAATAATGGACATCTTTGAGTTTTAGGCTTCATATCCTTCAGAAAAATGCAGGCGAACATAAACCCTGTTATTTTAGCAACTTTCAGTAGTGGCAGATTTTACTGCCTAGTGCAAGACCTGACCTAAGTTAAGCATGGGGTGCTTAACATTTGTTATGATCCGGTCTCTTGCTACAATAACACTTAAACGAGTTTGTCTATTTCCATATCTGAATAATCACGTTCCATGCAGTACATATAAATGGTATATATGTGTGTGTGAGTGCATGCCTGTATATACAGTATATTTTATATATACACACAATTAGTATCAATCAGGGTTTCATTCATCTGAAACTCACTCCATCTGAACACAACCGATTGAAAAAGTGATCCAACACGTGCTTCATTTAATCCTGGCCTACACTACAAGTACCAGCCTACAAAAACTAATAATAATGAAAGATGATCATTTTGTGATCCTGATGTTAATTTTCTTAAAGACTTAAATAACTACAGAAGTGTGGGGGGTGGTGTTTGCCCCCATTCAATTACATGTTTACAAGTATTTGAAAATGGACACAACTTTTAGTTATGTACTCACCATAACTTTAGATGTTTGGGATCCATCTCGCCTACATTCTGTACTGATGGGCTCGGAGCCGATCCCTCGGCTCCGACTCGGCACGCTATGCTATAGAGCGAGGCCTCTTATTGGCTGAGCTATTTCTTATCCCAGGATGCACCACCACTAATCCCCCAGATCTTGTTTGTCCGCAGTCATGCACACATGCACAACTTGTTTATATAACATTGTTAGATGTTTCAAGATGAAACAGGATTCGGACCTTTTGATATCCTCAGATCTCCAAGGAAGGGGGAAGGAGGGTGGGTTATTAGGAATGTAGTAGATGGATCCCAAACATCTAAAGTTATGGTGAGTACATAACTAAAAGATGTTATGTGATCCTATCTCGCCTACATTCTGTACTGATGGGACAGCGTCCCTAGCACCTAAATCCTGGGTGGCTCAATGGAAAACACTCCTGAGCACTGTGGAACCAAATGAAGCTCGTCCTCTAGATGCCACATCCAATTTGTAGTGGGAAATGAAAGTGTGCGGGGAAGACCATGTAGCTGCAGCACAAATGTCACTAATGGCAAGCTTAGAATGAAATGCTATCGAAGTAGCCATAGCCCTTGTAGAGTGAGCTTTCACAGAGGTGGGTAAGCTCTTTGTTAGAATAAGAATAAGCTTGAGTAATACAGTCCCTGATCCATTTGGCAATAGTGACCTTTGTGACAGCTTTGCCCAGTTTATTGTCTGCAAAGGATGCAAAGGATACAAACAACTGATCTGTTTTTCTTGTTTGGTCCTGTCTAAATAAAAATGCAACTGCCTGTGGACATCTAGTGTGTGGAATATGAATTCTGCTTTGTTAGAATATTTTGGAAAAAAGACTGGAAGTTCCAACGATTGTTGTAAACAGAAACTGGAACAAACTTTAGGGACAAAGGAAGGATTTGGCCTGAGAGATACTCTGTCTTTGTGAAAAACCAAGTACGGGGGTTTTACTGACAAAGCTTGAAGCTCTGAAACTCTTCTGGCAGAAGTAATCGCCACCAGAAAAGCAGTCTTCCATGATAGAAACTTTAGATCACATGTAGCCGCCGGTTCAAAGGGGGAGGAAGTTAAGGCGCGTAACACCACATCGAGATCCCAAGGAGGTGCAGGATGAGAAATCGGAGGTCTTAACAGAGCAGCACCTTTCAAGAAGGTCTTACACAATCTGTTGCTCATTAAAGGTGGGTTTATGGATTCGTGAAAATTGGAAATCGCTGCCAATTGGACCTTGATGGTAGAGACTGAAGAGCCTTGATTGAAAAGAGAAGTTAAAAATTTTAGTACTTCTGCCACGGGAACAGAGATGGGGTCCAGGCCCCGGAGTTGAGCCTAAATAGCAAATCTTTTCCCATTTGCTAGAATACAGTTTCTTTGTAGCAGACTTATGGGCCGAAGATAATGTGTACAACCTCTGGATCCAATATATGACTCCTGACTATAGTCGGAAGAGGAGGAGCCAAGCCGTCAATTTTAAGGTGTGCAGGGACTGGTGGAATAGTCCCGACTGATGAACCAAAAGGTCTGGGATCTGATCCAGGAACCATGGACCTTCCAGAGCATATTTTCGAAGATAAGGAAACCATACTTGACGAGGCCAGTAAGGAGCAACTAAGATCATCTTGCTCCCCAAGAGAGATGCCTTTTGGATTACCCTGGGAAGGAGAGGAACTGGAGGGAAGGAATAAAGCAAGCCGGTGGGCCAAGGACGGGCTAGCGCGTCCATGGGGCTCTTCTCCGGAGCCGGGGTTAGGGAGAAGAATTCTTTGCACTTCGCATTTAGTGGAGTCGCGAAGAGGTCGCAACACGGAACTCCCCATTTGTTGAAGATCTGACTTGCAACTGTCATATTCAGAGACCATTCGTGAGGAGAGAGGATGGTTCTGCTCAGTCTGTCGGCTATCACATTGGACTTGCCCGGGATATGAGTAGCCACTAGAAAGCGATTGGTCGAGACTGCCCATTCCCAGACTCTCATGGCCTCTCTGCAAAGAGGATAGGATCTGGTCCCTCCCTGTTTGTTCAGGTACCAGACTACTGACATGTCTGAGTGAACGGCAATTACGCCCTGAGGGAGATAATCGTGAAGGGCTTGAAGGGACAGAAGTACTGCCCTTCATTTCTAGGATGCTGATGTGAAGTAGGGTCTCTTCCGGGTGCCATTTGCCTTGGACTGACCTGCCCAGGGAATGCCCCCCCCCACCCCGTCTGGGAGGCGTCCGTGGTCAAAGCGGCCGCAGGAGGAGGTGGAACAAAGGGTCGTCCCCGATCCAAATTGGAGGGCACTAGCCACCAGCGAAGGTCCTGTTTGCATGTTTCCGTGATCCATAGGAGGGGACGGAGAGGGAGTTCCTGAAAGGACCACTGAGCTGAAACAAGCCACTGGAGAATTCTCATGTGCAACCTTGCCAAGGGGACTAGAAGAACCGTGGCGGACATGGATCCCAATAGCTGCAGGACCATTCTGGCTGGGGCTTTGGACCTGGGAAGTAAGGCTCGAACTTGAGTCTGTATGGTTTGTATTCTGTCTGTAGGTAGATAGACCCGCATTCGGTTTGAGTCCATCTCTACCCCTATGAATTTTATTCGTTGAGATGGCAGCAACACAGACTTTGGCCAATTGAAGGTGATTCCAAGGGAACTGCCCAGTGAAATAGTGGCTTGTAGGCTCCGCAGTAGTAGATGCTTGGAGGTGGCAGTTAGGAGCCAGTCGTCTAGATACGGAAACACCTGGAATCTTAGACTTCTCAGGTGAGCAGTCACGACTGCCAAGCACTTGGTGAACATCCTGGGGGCTGTGGTGAGACCAAAGGGCAGCGCGCGGAACTGAAAATGACTGCCTCCTAGGCTGAAGCGCAGATGTCTCCTGGACGCTTGATGTACCATGATATGGTAATAAGCGTCCTTGAGATCTATGCAGCACATCCAAACACCTCTCTCCAGCAATGGGAGAATGGTTTGTAGGGTGACCATTCGGAACTTGGACTCTGACTGAACGGTTTAGAATGCTGAGGTCCAAAATGGGTCTCAAGTCCCCGGTCTTTTTTGGCACCAAAAAGAATCTTGAGTAAGTCCCTAATCCAATCTGGTCTGCGGGGACCGGTTGGATGACTCCTTTTTGCAGCAGCTTTGAAACTTCTGAGGCTGCAGTATCCCGTTGACTGGGTGGCGGGTCCGGGATTTTTTCGACTGAGGTGGAGAATGAGAGAAGGGGATGGTGTAACCTCCGGCGATAATTCGAAGCACCCATCGGTCCTGAGTGATACCTTCCCAGGCTTTTAGGTGCAACAACCCCAGACTGGCTCCGGAGCTGCACAGTCTGGCAATCCCTCAGGGACTGTGAAAGGCTGAAGAGCCACGAAAGGACTCGCGGTCTCCAGTGTTGCGAGGGCCTCTGCGACGGCGTCTTCCGGCGTCTTCCGGAAGAATCCCCCCCCTGCCTCTGGAAGGGGGATCCTCCTGCTGAGAGGGGTAAGGCTTCTGAGATCTACGGAACCACATTTTCCCTCCTCTTTTAGCCTTGGGATAAGGCCGAAAGGGAGTGGAAAATCGTGCCCCTACGGCAGTCAGAGTCTTACCCTCTTGTTCGCAGCGGGTCAGTGTGTCCTTTACCTTGGGTCCAAACAGGGAGGACCCATCAAAGGGGGCGTCGGCAAAGGAAGACTTAAAGGCCTCCGCGAAATGACACAGGCGGAGCCAGGCTTGTCTCCGTAGAGACATGCCTGTACCCGCCGCTCTACTCGCCCCTTCGGCCGCATACAAAATAAGCCTCATGGACGAGTTTGAAATGGACGACAATGTAGCCAGCTGAGAGCCAACCGTCTGGGCCAGCTCCTCAGGCAGGTTACCCAAGAGGGTATCTGATAGTTCTTTAATCAGATCCCTCTGAAATCTAGTAAAGTGCGTAAGGTAGTTCAAGGACCTTAATGTAAAGGCCGCTGAACTTAGGGTGCGCTTTCCGTACCGATCCATGCTCCTAGACTCCTTATTAGGAGGATGGACGGACGTCGAAGCTTCTGCCACATCTTGCTGGGTAGCAGATGCCACCACCAAAGCATCTACAGCCACACCTTTAGTTAGAAACTCTTTTTCAGGGGGTGCTGAGAGGAATTTATTTGGACGAGCAGGCACCGGTTCCACAGAGTCTGGGTGTTCCCACGCCCTTCGACAGATCAAATCCAAGAGCTCGAAGGGCGGAGACACCCAGGAGGCGGAGGGCTGAGCCCCAAAGGCCTTAAGGAACACCGACTCATCAGCAGAAGGAGGTTTGGACTGCCAGCCGCCTCGTTGTTTAAGGGCTTCCAGGATGTCTGCAAAGGAGACATCATCCGAGGACAACTTAGGGGACCCCTCTGCATCATCGAGATCAGTGTCCCCTCTGCATCATCGAGATCAGTGTCTGATGTAAGAGACTCATCAGGGGAGTCAACGTGCTTCCTCTTGCACGATCTTTTCCTGGGGGGTTCTTCCGAAGAGGCTTCAAAAGGACCTCCAGGAGGGGGGGAAACCCCAGTGGGGGTAACCTCAGGCCCCGGGGCTCCGCTGTCTAAGGACAGGGGGACTGCCAAAGACCCAGTCTCTGTATGCAGGGAAGGAGCTGGGGAGACCGTGGAGGTAAGGCTAACGCACTCCTCATAGCCCTGAAGGCGGGACAACCAGAATCCTGGGAGGGTCCCACCTCAGTGGCCACGACAGTGGACGGCACTCCCGCTGCCGACGCACCAAGAGGGAGACTTGGGACCGAAAACATCAATCCCGAAGCATCCCCCCCAGGGCCGACGGAAGAAGTCCGTGTACTGAACTCCGACCCAAGAGCCGGAGTTGGAGTAAGGGTCGGGCCCGACCCTAAAACCTCCACCGGTTCCACCAGCACCGGCTCCAACGGTGCCGAGGCTGTTGGAGGAGGAACCATAGTAGGGAGGTGGACCATCGGCTCTGAAGCCGAATGGGCTGGAGCCGAAACTAGCTTTTGGAACACCGGAGACTGGAAGAGTCTTAGGAGCACCCTGTCGATGTCCGAATCAGACATCCTGGATGATCTGGAGGATACCGATCGGGTCCGAACCGATTTCTCCATCGGCTCCAAAGGACTAGGGGACCGGCTCCGAATGGATTCTACCACTAACGGCTCCGAGGGAGATCTCAAGGCAATTTCCCTTGGTGCCGATAAGGACTTCGGCTCCGAAGGGGAAGAGTCTGAGCCGGTAACCCTTATCGGCTCCAATATCAGGGGAGCCGATGAAGGTGACCCGCCTCTCGATGCCCCAGTCCTCGGCTCCGAAACCAGAGGGGTCGAGGCTGGAGGCATCGAGGCAGACCGTTCCGCCCTCGGCTCCGAAGTCCGTGGAGCCGATGGAGAAGTCTGCCTAGGTTTTTTGGCAGTCTGTTCCGACAGACTTGTCGGAGCCGACGCTTTCTTCTTTTTTGAAGGAGAGGGAGACGAAGATAAAGCCTCCTCGAAGGATGGCTTGATTAATCCTTTAAGGATTAATTTGTTTTTCCTCTCCTGGAGGACTCTTGATGAGAAGGCGTGACACACACTACATGATTCTTGTAGGTGCTTGGCGCCTAAACAGTAAACGAGGAGTGGTCGTCCGTTATGGACATCTTAAAACCACACCTCGTGCATTTTTTAAACCCGGAGGGTTTATGTTCTTTGGACATGACTTAAGCAATACAGTTATCTAAATAACACAAGAAAATTTTAAAGTATAAAGATTTTTTTTTTTTTTTTACACAAGAAAAAAACACAGAAAGAGAGGGTCAAGACCCTCTAACTAAAACGGGTACTTGACCCACTAATAAATGCTACAAATAAAGCTAGAATAGCAAAAGGGGAAGGCCCCTCTAACTAAAACGGAAACCTTCCTTTAACAAAAATAACAATTTTCTCAACAGAATCAGTAAATACAAACTCATATCACAAAATTAGCTGTTAAACAGCTTTTGGGTTGAAAACTAGGAAATTCCTGACAGGAAAAGTCTAAATAAATAGTACTTAGCCCAGCCAAGTTGAGACCACGTCTTAGCTTGTAAGCGGCAAACAAGATCTGGGGGATTAGTGGTGGTGCATCCTGGGATAAGAAATAGCTCAGCCAATAAGAGGTCCCGCTCTATAGCATAGCGTGCCGAGTCGGAGCAGAGGGATCGGCTCCGAGCCCATCAGTACAGAATGTAGGCGAGACAGGATCACATAACATCTTAATGTTTGCATTCGACATGCTCTACTTGATACAGTTCATTACCATATAAGGACCATGGAGAGCCTGCATTTAAAGTGGATTGTTGAGAGACAGCCTTACAAGACTCTCTGCAAATATATAGAGCCGAGTATATTTTTTGTATTATTCTGTATTATAGAGCTAAATTGTTACGTAGATATCTGTTGTCTTACTGTTCTGCAAATATACAGATATCAGTATATATATTTTTGGTTATAATTTGCACTGTGGTTCCTCATATCTATCTCTGTTGAAACTGTCTCCCCCCCCCCCCCTTCTTGGTTGTAGTTTAAATTTGGGGGCTTTTGCAGTGCCCGCCCCACTGTAGATTTGATCTAGGACACTCCCCCAATCCCATCTCTTTACCGCATTCTACCTAATAAACCCTTTCTGCACTTGCTTTTAGTCCTTTTTAATTTAATTACATTTTTTTCAAACTGTGTGTGGACTAATATTGTTACATACTCAAGTGTGCCAGCTTGCACTGCATGTGAATTGTTTTTACTACTGTTTTTGCTACTTTCCTGGAAAAAAAAAAAGAAAATTTCTGCTTTTACTGTATTTGTGTTTCTTCCTACTTTAATTTGCTTTTGCGTCATCTTAAAAGTACTCCTTTGTATTTATTACTGCTTGGTGTAACTCATTCTAAGCCTTTTAGTTTAAGCACTTGGGCTTCAGACCAGTTGCTTTACATTAGGAAGGTTTGTGGCCTGCACTGTGGGGGCAGGACAGGTAGCTTACATCCTTCTAAGTTGGGAACTGCTGATTGAGGGCTCAGTGTCCGTTATTCTAAAAGTGTATTAGTTCTGGTTTAAGCACTTGGGCTTCAGGCCAGTTATTTTACATTAAGAAGGTTCGTGGTCTGCACTCTTGTGGGAGGAGAGGCTGACTCTGCCCTTCTGAGCTGGGAATTTCTGGTTAAAGGCTTATAGTGCCTGCATATTTCAACTGTTTCTTACTGAAATTGGCACACCTTGTTTGCTGTAGCATAGACTAGATCCAGGCCTGCTGAATCTAGCTTTGTTTGTATGCTTGTTGTTTGTTTGCTTGTTATTTCCCTGAAACGCTAATACCACCTAAAACGTGGCTTTTCAGCGCTTCTGTGGATCCCTAGTGATATCTGCATTGCTTACTGTACTTATTTCCTTGTTTCACTTAAAAGAAAGTTACTGTGTCGTTTTTGCATTTAAGTTACCTGTAACACATTGCATTTAAGTTACCTGGCACTTGCTCACTAAAACAATTATATAAGTCAGCACTAAAAAATTAAAAGCACTACACCCTCACAAACTCCCCTTGAGTACCTTGTTCCCCATTGGCCCTTTTTTTATTATAAAGGAATTCCCAATACTATTCTAGCATGTCCAAAGGTCAGTTGTCAATCTCCTCTCCGGTCCAGCGGGTGAATCTGGGAATCTTGAGGCAGTGTTACAACTGCCTCATGTACACAGACAACTCTCTCCTCCTCCCAAAAAATTCCAACACATGTGAGAGATACATCCATATAGCCAAACTGGAGGCTAAGCTCTCTCAACTCAGTACTGGCGTAACCAATCAGGAGGAGAAGGAAACCATACTCACTACAATTCCAGTCTCACATAGACCTACCATGACAGCAAACCAAACACAAAAACATACTCGGAGGCTGTAAATAAAAATCTGCCCAAGCAGCAGAGACCTCCAAAGCAGACACCAAAGCAACAGCTACCCCAAAACAAAACACGTGCAACACATAGCTCACAAAGCCAGTGTGCCGAACAGTCACAGCCCTAAAGGCTAAACAACACACCTGATACACTTGTAATAGGTGACTATCGTCAGGCACATTGACATTACGCTCACCAGGCTGAAGAGGAGCTCTCTGAGCATGTGGCCCAGGCCGGTATGACCCTGACCTTGAGTAGCATCTTACCCTCACCATGAATGATGCCACAATATGAAGACAAGATGATCAATTTCAATAATTGGCTTAAGTATTGGTGTCATTCAAAGGGGATCCAATGCTTGTCAGCCTGGGATGACATGCTCAACAAGCCACGATGCTTTGCTAGGGACGGCTTGCACCTGTCACCCCTGGGCTTTCGGATATTGGCAAAGGCTCTTGCTACCCCCATAGTGCCTTTTTTAGGCAAGGCTCAAAAGACAAACCCACCTGCATAGGTATCACAAGGGATAAGAAACTAAGAGTAATGCTACTCAACGCCAGAAGTCTAAACCTCAAGATGCACGCACTCGAAACTCTGCTTAGCATGGAGAACATCGATATCTGTGCAGTAACAGAAACCTGGTTCAAGGCTCCCGAGAGCACCCCAGCACTACCAGGTTATACTTCATACCATGCTTTTTGGCCCCAAAACTAGGACCGAACCACAAAAGGAGGGGGAGTATCAATATTCGTCAAAGATACCCAACCTCCAGGTTGGTGGCACAGCACGAAGCATCAGAGACTATCCATGTGCAACCAACAGTGGGTAAAACTGCCTTCCAGTTTATAGCCTGCTACAGACCACCCTCCCAAACCCAGGAACCCCACTTGGCCTTCCTGAGAACACTGGAAGATATGAAGGTCTCTCCATTATATTGGGCGACTTCAACTACCCAAACATAGACTGGGAGCATTACTCTAGCTCCAACACCCTAGCCCAAAGGTTCCTAGAATTTATAAACTGAAATGCTATGGAACAACTTGTTACCACTCCCACAAGAGGGGAAAACATACTGGACCTGATCACCACCAACATGGGGACTCTATGCTCCAGACCAGAAGTGTATCCCTCACTGGTAAGATCAGACCATAAACTAATCTCACTGGACATTCACATCCCGACCCCACCTCCTGCCCAGAAAACCACAGTAAAAAACTTCTCTAAAGCAAATTTCACACTCCTCAAAACCGAGGTGGAATCCTTCAAAGCCCCCGGGCCTGTGGAAAATACGGCCCAGACCGCAGAATCCTTTATAAATGCATTCTATGAACAACTTCAGGAATGCATGGATCATGCAATCCCAAATAAAACCAAGACCCAATCCTCCAAAGGCAGACATCCTGTCTAGTGGACCCCAGCCATAAACAAACTATACAATAGAAGGAGGAAGCTACTAAATGATCGAGCAAAATCCCAAAAAGGGAAGGCATCTCTGATCAGTATTAGCAAAAAACTACGGGCACTCATAAAATCGTCTAAGGCCAGCTTCGAGAGAAACACTGCACAGGACACTAAGGATAATCACAAGGCTTTCTTTAGTTATGTTAGGAACCTGGGTGGGAATTCCCAGATATGCTCAGAATTAGTCCAAAATGACAAAAAATACACCGAACCCACAGATATTGCCAACATCCTAGCTGACAGGTTCAGCGCAAACTTCTCCCCCCCCCCCCACCAAAAGGGCAAATATCTATCCCAGAGTGCTGCCCCCCTGAAATCTCAGATGCTCAGGTAAGAGCCGCCCCCTCCAAAGCAAAAAACACAGCATCAATGGGACCAGACTGTGTCCCGGCTCCCTACATGAACTCCAAGAAGAGCTAAACCCAAACATAAAACTACTGTTCAATCTCAGCCTTACTACAGGATATGTACCCAAAGAGTGGCGTACAGCAACAGTGGTCCCTCTCCACAAAGGTGGTGCCTCAACGGATCGCCCCATAAGCCTGACTAGCTTGGTCTGCAAAGCTATGGAAAGGATCATCATGGACCTCATAAATAAAGATATTGGGGACCTACAGACACTGGATCCTACCCAGTTCGGCTTTGTTAAGGGCAGATCCTGCCTCTTAAACCTGGTTGATTTCTTTGAAACAGTCACAAAGGCCATTGATGAGGGGAAGGTGGTGCACACAGCCTACCTGGACCTCGCAAAAGCCTTCGATACAATACCCCACTCTGGCATTATAGATAAGCTCACCAGCTTAAACATAAACCCCTATGTCACTAGATGGGTTGCAAACTGGCTCAAGGACAGAACCCACATGGTTAGAATTTTTGGAGCCATGTCAGACTCCAAACCAGTTACAAGTGGCGGCCCACAAGGCTCAGTCCTGGGACCTCTCTTGTTCGGTATACATTTCTCGGAGGTACAGGCCAACACGGAAAGACTGTGGCTGACCAAGTTCGCAGATGACTGCAAACTGGGCACCATAATGGACTCTCCAGCTGACACAAGCATCCTCCAAAGGGCCTCAGAAACAGACAACTGGTGCCAGAGCCATGGCCTCAAGCTAAATGCCAAAAAATGTATAGTCATCCCCTTTGGCCAAAACAAAGTGCCCACAAATTACCACATAGGTGGTAATCCATTAAGTACAGAAGTAGTAATTAGGGACCTCAGGACCCAAGTTGATAGCAGTCTCTCATTTGACAACCACGTGGCCAAAGTGGTTAGAAAAACATTTTCTATAGTCCACCTAATCATGAAGGGATTCACATCTAGATCAGGGGAAGTCATTGTGCCTCTTTACTCATCCGTCATCAGGCCCATAATCGAGTACAATGCCCCTTTTGGGATGTACCTTACCAGACACCTGCAGCAACTGGAAAGACCCCAAAAGTACCTCACCAAGAGGATCAAAGGGCACAAACAGATGCCATATGCTGCCCGGTTAAAGAAACTTCAGCTCTACTCAGTGGCATACTGCCTGTTCAGGGGCGATCTGTGCCTGACGTATAAAGCCATGTCCAACCCGGAATTAATGGACATGCTGCACCTCAGAAAATCCAAATCCCATCGAGCTACACGCTCGAAAGACTTGAACCTCAGCACTGAAATAAATAGGACATGCTGGAGGGACAGATTGATAACCCAGAGTCTCCTTCACTCTGGAATAAAATCCCAGTCCAGGTTAGGCAGAGTCCCTCCTTGACTCTCTTCAAGAGGAATCTTGATGAGTGGATGGGAGATCGTAGGTTTAATCCGGGTATCACTTCTGTGTCACTGTTAGAGGCACAGTATACTAACCTCGAAAAAGGGCATAGCAAAATGAATTTAAAATGGGTGGCAAAAGCCAAACACATTCTGGCTAGGCTTATAAATGCCCTAGGGCAGATAGCCTAGTATGAAGCTATGAACCTATGAGAAAACTTCCCAGTTATAGTGTTGGCTACTATGACAAGTGCATAAAAGAAGAGGTAACCTGTCACATGTGATAATACAATGCTTGCTATTCATATGTGGTAGTACAGGGCTTCCATAAATTAAACTAGTCAACTATATAAAATGAGAGTGCACACAAGCATGGCATTCAAATCAAAGCGTACCAAAACAGTATGCACTCCTCATGCATTTTCAGTAAAGTACATCAAATGACAAAAAGTGGCGATGGGCCATTTGGAACCTTGTTTTAGCTCTTACCTCTTGGTTAAAGTAGCAAAACATCGAAACATTAAAGGGACACACTGAGCCCAGACTACAACCAGAAGGTCAAAGAAAGTGACAGACTAGAAATTTACACTGAGCTGTGAAACTGGGCACAGATTTTGACAAAAACAGATTCATTAGTAGACAACAAAAAAATATCAGGGGAAAGCTGTTTGAATAAAACTAGCATTTCTACGCACTTTTCAAAACTGTACTAGTTAAGGAAATGCACAACATTTGAGGAAGCATAATGTACCCACTGGTGTAGTTTACAAGACTAAAATTCACAAAGGTAACTAGAAAGGTAAAAGTGTTTGGCACTACAGCAATAAAACTAGGGCCCCAAAGTTAGGACTAACATCATGGTAAAAGTAAATGTTTTCATGAGAGTACACAATGTATGTGTGTGTGTTTGCAGGCGCACACACACCACACACACACAAAATCACAATGGCTTCTAACCAATCTACTTGTTCTGCTTTACTTGGTAAGCTAGAGGCAACTATCAGGGGTAGTTTTCAGTTTTTCACCCCCCCATCCCTAACTACACACACACTACTAGCACTGGTGAGAGGCATGCAGCAGGCCATCTGTGGAAGATAACCCCTCACTTTCATAAAAGACACTCCCTCTAAGTGGCCCTACTCCTCCCCCCTCAGAGCATTGCCAATGGTCTCCCTGGTCTCTACCAAGGAGATCACAGCATCACAGAGATCCTGGATTGCATGCAAACCCCTCCCACCCAAAGGGAGACGCAAGCAGGACACTCCTTTTCACACACCCACCTGGCTCCTCTGCTCCAGAGGCTACTAATCAAACCCCAGTCACCTGGGTTGCAGCAAGGGCTCCTTCTAGCTTGGCTGTGTGGCACAGCCAAGCTAAAAGAATATGCTTATTTATACAGAAAAGGAAAAAAAAACTCAGGCTGACAGTGTTATTAGTGTGAATATAAAAAGGAAAAAAAAAAAAAAAAAAGACTGAACGTTTGAATTAATAAAAAGGAAAAAAAAATCATCTATACCTGCTTTTCTTGTAAATGATAAAAATCGCATGGAAATTGGTACAGCAGTGTATTTTACATGAGGAAATGCTTCAGCCCAAAAGAAGATTTAAAAGGCACAGTAGTTAAACTGCATACTGAACAGAGTCTGTCAGTATTTGGTCACACTATACCTACAATATGCTATAAAAAACAATTAGTTGTGGTGAAAGGAGATGGTCCTGCTCATAGCCGGCCTTAAGCATAGGCCAACTAGGCGGCTGCCTAGGGCACTGCTCTAGCAGGGGTTGCTTTTCCAGTAATCTGGATTATGTAGGTAGATCAGGATGGGGGCACTGACTGCTGGGGGGGGGGTACTATGGAGCCATTTTGCCTAAGGCACTAGTTGACCAAAGACCGGCCCTGCTATATGTGGAGGACTGGTTAAAAAAAAAGCTTCTGTTAAATTTCAAACAGATTAATTTGATACAATTTGATGAAATTGTGAGCAAAAAAATGCAAGTAGAAAGTTTTATGGATGGTGCAGTACGCACAGTAAGAGGTTATCTGGTTTGATTCTCAGCTGGGGTGCCTTCTGTGTTGAGTCTGCATGTCCTCCCTGTGTTCATGTGGGTTTTCTCCCAAAGACATGCATCTGGAGCGTTCCTCCCCAGCGTCAGTTGAAAATTGGCTTCATTCCAAGTCAGACTTTCTCGGTAAACAAATGTTAAATAAATGAATACAAATAAGTACAGTAAATGCATACTAAAGCATTTCAAAGTTGCCATTTTTGTGAATTAATCTAAAAATGTGTTAACAGGCAACTGCTATGATCAAAATGAATGCAAGAACTGAGGAGTCAAAAAGACTACAAGAAAATAATAAAGTTATCCAGAAAAGCATAAGGAATATCGGAGACTCATTTGTTAGTACTAGACAGGCAGTCTGATCAACCATATATAGTCTAGTTACATATGAGCTTTACCTCACTTCTTGACAAGGGATAAACTAATAATCCTTATGGTAATTCAAGGACACTTGGACGTTACACTGTTTTACACGCAAGGGAAATTTGTTCCATAGGTAGGGAAACATTTCAGGGAAGAGTTTTTTCAAAGCCTGAAAGGCAAGACAGATCTCCATGTAGGTGTCTGTAGGAAATGGGGGGGGACTTGCACAAGAAAGACTTACACCTACCTAGACAAGTACGAATAACTATTCCCTTGAATAGGAAATGTTGGGGGGTCTTTCAAGCTGTGATGCGTATCAAATGGGGTTATATTCAGGATTTACGTTAAAGGTAATTTCAATAAATGCCATTACTCAATCTGAATCACTGAAAACCCACTTTCTGTAAGATACATTGCTGCAGGGGACAAACTCCCTGCACCCCTATATGCAGGTGCAAATACCCGCACAACAGTGGGACAACTTTCATAATGATCACTCAGTGGTTTTCAGCATTGTTCATTCACACTAACAGCATCTGCACAACTGACTGGTGCTCTTGATTCACGAACTGGCCTCTTAAGGGAGGATTACAGTGGTCTACTACATCTGTGGACCTTAGTGATATGCCTTTGGTAATTAACTGGACAAGGGAATAAGATTTGCTTGCTGCAAGTGATGCCTGATGAGCAAAGAACAGTTCATTAACTGATAAAAGCAACTTGGATCTCCAATAACTACAGCCAACTTAAATGGGGTTCCATTTGGTTGACTATTGGTGGGAAATTCCCCATCTGTAATTGGGCATCAATTGTAAAGGTCCATGGTCAGACCACTGGGTGCTGAGCCTATCTAGCCCTTCTTGTAGAACATAGGTGTTTGTGGGAGCCTCCATAACAGCATCCAGACTGCAGTCATCCACAAACCTTGGGCATCCTTCACATCAGAGAGGTACAGCCAAATAGAAGGAAATGCAGCACAAATCCCTGGGGTGGGGGGACTCCTGCACAAATACACATATAAAGAACCCACGAGATGTGGCAAAGTGAAGCAAACAAAACTTACTTATCCAAAGGAGGAAAAACCAGCAAGCTCCACAACGCTGATAAACAAAGCTTATCGGATTCAAAAATCTTTTTATCAGTGCGATACAAGTTAAAAACACATTATATATATATATATATATATATATATATATATATATATATATATATATATATATATATATATATATATATATATATATATACACATATATATATACACACATATATACATACACATATACACACACATACATACATACATATATACACACACACACATATATATATATATATATATATATATATATACATACATATATATATATATATATATATATATATATATATATATACATACATATATATATATATATATATATATATATATATATATATATATATATATATATATATATATATATATATATATATATATATATATATATATATATATATAATTCAATTAATTCAAAATAAAGCATATGACAACCAAAGCTATTAGAACTAAAGTGCAATTAAGATTAAATCAGTTCTACTCAACATTTAAAAAGATTCATCATATAAAGCAAACATATATGCAGATAATACAAGCATAAAAACATATATACATTACTACCAAACTTTATAATCTTATTTAACATATTGTTGTTTCTGTTTTAAAATGGGTTTCAAAGTAAAGTAACCCGTTTATTTATAACTCTTATCAGCGTTGTAGAGCTTGCCGTTTTTCTGGTTTCTGTGGGGGGACTCCCACTAGTCATTACCTGTTTAGATGAGAAGGCACTACCAAATCTCCCTCTGTCTGTATATAAATTGGTAAGCCACTTAGTAACCCAGAGAGTAATGTGGGGTTATTTAATATGGCAAGTTTTTCAGCATGGGGACTCATACTACCAAAGTAAACCCATCAGGCAAAAAAGACTTTTTGCAAGGGAAATCTGGCATTGACATCTGTTTAAGTGACTTTCAAGTGTCATGCAAATAGGGGCACTTTTTTTTTGTGGACCGATTTGAGTACATTTTAACCACACCACTACAAAAATATTTTCAATAATTATGAATGCTGCGGTGGTATGGCTGTAGCGTTGTTACCTCACAGCAACAGGTTCTCCCGTTCGATTCTTGGCTGGGCTTGGGAGTGCCTTTTGCGTGGAGTCTGGATGTCCTCCCCATGTTTGGATAGCATTCTAAAGACATGCGTGTGTAAATGGGCGTGCCTTCGTTGAAGGTTGGGCGTCAAGCTGGCACCTCGGCATTTCATAAAAAAAAATCTACTGTCAATCATTAACAGACCAGAGTTCCGCTGTGGCGTCCCCTTACTGGGAAAAGTCGAAAGACACATCTGGACACACTGAATTCACAGAAATGACACTAGGACAGTTTCTTCACTTCTGTTTAGAAATTTTAAATAAAAATACAAGTAAAAAAAGAAATGTTAAAACAATAGCGTTGCATTAGCACATTCACTACTACTGTTATTCTAGTCTCAAAAGCATGCAAAGTTACTAACTTTGGCACTCAGCTGTAGCAGCACTCGTCTACACTCTTTTCTGCATGTCTTGAAAGAAACAGATCTAGCAGGGTGCCAATTCAAGTAGTCTTTCGTTTTATCTAATCGCAAGTAGTAAAAAGTTCTCATTATAGCTGATCTAATGACATTCTTTAACACATTTTAGTGGTTATAACTGATAAGAAAATTTTATGATTTTTTAGATTACTAGTATGGGTCTAAGTAATATTGCAGGTTGCTTTATCACAGTGTTCCAGACTGTGCAAGCTATTGGTGCATTTCATACTCCGGTTATATACGAATTAGAGGGGTGTCGGGTACATGGGAGACAGCCCCCTCAGCTAATTTCTGGGGGGAGGGTCTGAAAAATATATTTGATTTTTAATATGTTCACGACTAATTTATTAGATTGCATCAACCTGCATAACTTGTCAAAGTTTCTATGCAGACTTTTTTGGAATTCTTCAATTCAGTGACTTGCATATATACTAGTTTTTTCAAGAAGTTTAAGCTACTGACCCACAGTAACTTACTGCTTTTGGGAAGGATTCACTGGGGAGTGACATCCTGTGTGCACATTTTGAGATTCAAGACCTGAGGTAACTGACATACCGAAGATGAGTTTGGGATTTTGCTGCAACTACTGGCCATTCATAAGCAAAGCATGGTGAAGTGAGAGGTTTTTAGGGTTTCACTTTGCATGTTGTCAGTGATTTTTTTACCTTACTTAGTAAAATATTTTCATACAATGAAAAGTTAAATGATGTTAAAAAGCTTAGATACCGAGATGACTACTGCAGTTCCAAAGGAAATAAGGTGCTCTAACATGTCCTTCCTTAAGTTTTAAGATCTTCATGCAAATTCAAATGGTCTATACATTGTTCATGTTGTTGAGAAATAGAATGGAGATCCTTGATTACTTTGCAGAATAATTTGGTTGTATCATTATCATTAAAAACAAACCTGTTTTTAAGGCAGTTTACTTAACCTTGGTAATACTCATGATTTCTTAAACTTCTTCAATCTGTTCTAGGGTTTTGCTCCTCTGCATTACCTAGGTTTTGAGGTCCTAAACGATCAAAATACAAGTTACTACCTTTTAGCCTTCTGTAACCCACAGTAATTTCTATCCTGTACTGAGGTGACTGTCAGACTTCCACGGTGGTGCAGCGGTAGCGTTGTTGCCTCACAGCAAGTGGTTCTCCCATTCGATTCTCGGCTGGAGTGCGGGGAGTGCCTTCTGTGTGGAGTCTGCACTCCCCACGGTTGGGTGGGCTTTCGAAAGACATGCGTAAATAGACGTGCCTTCGTTGAAGGTTGAACGTCGAGCTGGCGACGTTCATGAAAGTCTACCGCTAATCATTAGCGGACCGGAGTTCCGCTGTGGCGACCCCTAACTGGGAAAAGTCGAAATACAACAACGGAGGCGATTGTCAATTACACTACTTTATTACTCTCAGCTTCTTGTACGTTCCCAGTCCAGACAGTCCATTTATGGGGTGAGGGTTGCTTCCATTCTTTCTGGAAAAGATCTTCCAGATAAGAGGCTTAAGGGGCAGATGGCTTAAGGGGCAGATTTCTGAGATATGGACTAGCGAGAATCTGTGTGTTTTTTCTGATAATACTCCAGGCCTGCGAAAACTACAAGTACTGTTGGTGACTCCCTGCTGGTTTTAAACTTGATTTTAAGCTGCCTACCCTTACTGTAAATTAATCTTTATAAGCTTCTTCCTTTCTACACTGCTGTTTAAAATTATTTGCCTTTCCTTGTAATTTTTTGGGGGGGTGCATTTTGCCTCTCAGTGTCTTTAACAATTTACTTGCTCTAAAATTCATTATCTAGCTAGCTGCTGGATTTTTTTTACATTATAGCAAGTTCTTTTCTGTATTTTTACATTAATAGGACAGTGGATTTTCCATCTAGTGGCAGTGAGTGGTAGTCTAGTATGTACAGGTTTTATTGGCTGGAGGACAGCTTACCTTTTTTTAGTGCCTTTATATGTTCTCCACAGTTGAGTGGCTGGACTCATTTCTACACAGCAAAGTACTTTTACTGAATAATCACACTTTTAAAAGCTGTTCAAAGTGCACTGCTATCTTTAAATTACTTTTTGCTTTCCCTTAAATTTAAGCTCATTTGTGGTAGCATTTCACTTCGGACACTCTGTTACTGTGCTTTTACATTAGGAGGACTGGGATTATTCATCTAGTGGCAGTTAAGTGTTTACCTGGCCTATCTGAGTTGGGAAGCACATACAAAGTCTCCGTTTTATTATCCAGAGAGCTTATTAGACAGTTTTCTGTATTTCCAGTGCTAGTATACATTTTGCACACTGCATGGAACTTCTCTGTACCAATGCCCTGTAAAGACTCAAACACTTGGAAATATTGTTTTTACACTTCTTTAAAAGTTTAAAGAGTTGCATTTTCAAACTGCTGTAAGGGCTGCTGTTCTGCACTGAAATAAATTGTATATAGTGTTTCTTAATATTAGGCATCTGTTTGCGGTTACTTAACACTTGGGCTCCAAACCAGTCATTTGACATTAAAAGGGTCAAAGTCTGCACTCTTGTGGCAGGAGAGGGATGATTTCACCTAACTGAGCTGGGAAATGCTGGTGGAAAGCTCATTGCGCATTTACCCGATTGGCCTTGCTGCATAATTAAGAGTAAAACTTTTTCCCAGGTTACATACAATCCTTAAATTTCAGAGAAGCTGCTCTTTGCACAGCAGCAATTACTGGTGCCTTGTATACACACACACCAGAAGCTGAAGTTTCCCTATAAAAACGCCTCAGAATTTTACCTCAGTCCCGCATTACTCAAGGGGGAAGTAGTCTGCGTGGTAAGCAGCATTTATGCATTTAGTTATTTAGGTCTACCTTACCTTATTACAGCAGCTAGGACTATTGCTGCTCAGACAGCATCTAGTCTGGCACTGGGTAGCATTGCTGGTTACGTTAGCTGCAGATTAAACAAAGAAAACACCCTTCCCTCATCCAGTTACATTCTCCACTCCTAAACTTCCAAGTACAAATTAGGACCTGCAATCATGGATAGGCACTTTCCTGAGGCCCAGCTTTGGTGGACATGGGCATCCTGAGCCAATGTAACAATTGCATTATGTACACCAACAACCACTTAATTCTCGAACAGATAAATACAATAAGAGAGAGATTTAGTTATACATTGACACTGGAAGCTAGATTCTCACATACAAACACAAAAATCAATAAACGGGTTGTCAGCAAATCATACACTCATCACACCTGCAAAGAACCACAAACACAGACCCACATATGCGGAGGTGTTCACATATAAACTTACCCAATCATCAAAAGTATCTCATGCACAGGCCTCAAACTCCACATGCACATAAACAAGACAATTCCCATCACAACACAAAGCCACATCTTACTGTCTCAACTACCAAGCCCAGAATAAGATGAAAGTTACACTTAGTTGCCTGTCAGAGGCCAGGATCTGCCAGATCACACAAGCACCCAGGTCACTTACCCCAAGTACCAATAAGACTCAGTTATAGTCCATGTGGGCGTGAGTGACCCGTGAAGTAGCTCCTTATACTATGAAGAGAAACATGATTGAGCTCTCAGAATGTGTGTACAGGCAGGTATGAGCCTAGCACTGAGCAGCATTCTGTCTTCAAGGACGAGGCCACAATACCAGCAAAAAATTATTCACTTTAACAACTGGCTTAGCTACTGGTGTCATTCCAAAGGAGGTCCAATGCTGGTCAGCCTGGGAGGACATGGTTGACATGCCATGCTGCTTTGTCAGATTCATAGGAGGTTACTAGGCTAGTGGCCCTAGAGCCTTTACAAACCTAGCCATATTAATCCCAAGTATCTCCATTTGTTCTTTTTGGGTAGTTCACAGACCGAATTTATGAACAGAGTGGGTCTGCGATCAACACCGGCTACCCCTGTCCATGAGGGATATGGGTCCCACCCAAGGGGTGAATCTGCGGTTTCCCATCCAGATATCTAGGTTGCATGTGAATAGGGTCATTGAGGAGCTCTGCTTTACGTGAATAGGAAGTCTATTCCAGAGAAGCAGTTTACGTGAATAGGAAGTCTATTCCAGAGAAGCAGTCTCCATGAAACATATACGTCTCTATACCATGTTCTGAGAATGTCACAAGCTGGGCGGAGATCCCTAGAGCGAGTGATTCTTGTGCCACTAGACTTGCGGATGTGTGGCATTTCCTTAGGGGAGGGGATGGTCTTCAACCTGTCATCTCTAGGTTTTCAGATACTGGCCAAAACATAATCCACCCCTACAGTGCCCTTTTAAGAAACTGTCAAACAAATCTTCCAGCATAACAAAAGCTACTCAGGAAACACTAAATGTACTACTGCTTAACTCTAAGAGTCTCAACAAGAAGCTGCACTCCCTAGAAGCTCTCCTCACCCTGGAAAACGTGGACATTTATGCAGTTGCTGAAATAATGGTTAAAAGCCATGGAAGGCACTCCATCAGTGCATGGCTAAAACATTTTTCATACTGACCACCACTGAACATGAAAGATCAAAAGGTAGAGGTGCAGCTAAATAAATGATAAGCACTCCTCCTGGTTTTAGTCAAACAACAAAACATCCTTAAGCTATTTTATGTCCAACTAACCATGGGAAAAATCTATTACCATATTCTTGTTAAGTACAGGTCCCCCCAACATGAACTAGGAAACCCATACATCATATCTGAAGTTACCAGAATCGCTCACCATCCTGCCCAATACCATACTCATGGGTGATTTAACTACCCCTCCGTTAATTGGTGGGTATACACAGCCACTAACATGCAGGCCTACAGACACCAGCTAGTCTGCACTCCCACTAAGGGAACAAATATCCTAGATCTGGTACTCAGATACGGGAGAGTGCTGCAACCCCTCCTTGAGTGACATCCTTAATATTAAGATCAGATAAAGTGGTCTCCCTTGAAAATAAAGGTAAAACTAGTCTCCCCACCTAACCCCAAAAACATTAAGAACTTCTCCAAGGTAAACTACCCCTATTAAGGAATGGCATAACTAATTTCCAAGCTCTCCCCCCCCAAAAAAAAGACATCTATGCAGAAGAGGCACTCACAAAATCCCTGTACGACCATATGAACGTGCATAGAAACTGCAGTACCAGACAGAAATAAACCCAGGTCAAACTGCAAAAAATAAAAATAAAGTCAACATGGTGGACCACTGGTATTAATAGGTTGTACAAAAAAAAAAAGTCTACCGAGCAAAAATATCCCTCATTAAACAAGAAGGGAATAAAGTCTCAGAAAAGACTGCGGTAAAAATGGCCTTCAAAGCAAAGGATAATCATACGGAATTTTTAAGTTATGGCTGCGGTCTTAAAAGCAATACCTAACAAATGTACTGAACTAGTTGTAGATGGCCTTGCCTATATTCAGCCAGAAGATAGAGGAAATCTGCAGTCTGACAAATTCAGCTAAATTCCACCTCCCCATCACCCCAGAGTTCTGCACCAAAAATACTCTCCAATTATTACCAAAGAACAGGTCACCACTGTGCTCTCGAAAGCTAAAAAACACAGCTTCAATGGGGCCTGATAATATACCAGGTTACCTCTTAAAACAGCTTAAATCAGGACTTATCAGGCCCATTAGGATCTCTAACCACAGCCTCTGGACTGGCTTTATCCCAAAAGACTGGAAGACAGCAACAGTCATCCCTCTGCAAAACAGGGACCATCTACTGACCTGGAAAAGTACAGACCCTTAAGTTTGACTAGTCTTGTATTTAAGGCCATGGAAAGAATAATCATGGACCTGATAAAACAGTGACATAGGAAGCCTCTAAACATTGGATCTGACCCAATTCGGCTTTGTCAAGGGCAGGTCATGCCTACTCAATCTAATGGATTTCTTGGAGAAAGTCACCAAGGCCATGGATGAGAGTTAAACAGTACAGATCACCCATCTCAACCTGGTCAAGGCATCTGAACTTTCCACTCAGCTATTTACTCACAAAACTGGGGATAAATCCTTATGTTGCCAGATGGACAGCCAACTGGCTTATGGCCAAGAGATAACATGTGGTCAAAGTGGGTGAAGCCAGATCCAGCAAGAGGCCAGTAACTAGTGATGTCCCACACGGCTCAGTGCTGGGACCACTCCTGTCTGGAATATACTTTAGTCAACACTAATAAGGAAGGCCTCTGGATAAGTTTGCAGAGGACTGCAAACTGGTGGCAACCACTCCCAGTGATGTAGATAACTTTCAGGAGACAAATGATTAGTTTTGGGCCATGGTTCTGGCACCAAATGCAAAAAAGCATCATATCCTCTTGGAAGTCAAATACCCCTGCTAATTACAAAATAAAAACACCACCACAAGGTGTAAACTCAACACTGGATTTATTGACTAAGACAATGAAAACAATAAAAGTAATAGGTAAACCAGCACTTATTGTTTTCATTGCCTTAGTTAATAAATTCAGTGTCAAGGTTACACCTTGTGGTGGCGTTTTTATTTTATTTTGGATTCTGAGTGTATGCACTCTTCTGGAGTGTTATTTACAGTTTATTTAGTTGTTTTTTTTTTGTTTTTTTTTACCCCTGCTAATTACATCATCAATAACACAGCCCTAAGGGTAGACTCAGAGGTGAGAGATCTAGGTACACAGACAGTAGCCTAAACTTTGATTGATTGCTGTACACTGTGGATACATAGCAATATGTATAAGTAAAGGTATGGCATTCAGATCCAAGTAATTACAGTCCAGCTGTACTCAGCCCTCATTAGACCAATAAAATGTACACTGCGCCATTTGGCATGTACTTGACTAAGCACTTACTGCTGAAGTGACATCAGAGGTTCCTCGCAAAGTAAATACAGAGTATAAACAGCATGTCCTGTGTGGATAAACTAAAAGCTGTATCCCTTTATTGCATCTCCTACTAACTATTAAGGGGTAACCTATGACTGACCTACAAGGCACTCACAAATTCAGCCCCGATAGAGCTGTTACACATCTGCAGGTCAAAGATCAAAACTTAGCAACTCACACAACACATGCTAGAGAGACAGATGTGCATCTCCGAGATAGCCCTTCCTTTGGGACAGGTTTCCTATTCGCATTAAAACACAGCCCTTTCCTGGCCCTCTTCAATTTGGATCAATGTATGGGGAATTGCAAGTTCACACCTGGGGTAGTTCTTGCATCCCTTATAGTCAGAGGCAATCTGCAATATACTCCAGGCATAGGCCCAAATCCATGCCATCTTCTTGCACCTCGGGGCCATATATCGGGAAAATCAGGTTATACTGGTTAGGCCTGTAAGGGCTCTTAAACCATTAACCCAGTAATCTCCTATGAATCTATAGGAATGTTTTCAGTTGCACTTATATTTTCCCCCACTACAGTTTAAGCTGAAGTCTTTTAGAAGTACAAAATAATGGTTACTAAGATCCTGGTAAGAGGCCTGTAGGACATGTACATCTGGCAAAGACAGGGGAAGAAAAATCCCTATACTACGTTCAATACAGTTTTGTGTATAACAAGCTAAACAACATCTGTTTTTCTGATTATAACTCCTATGCATATCCCAGGTTTGTTGCCAGTGAACATACAATATTGTTGTGTGAAAAAAAATCTCTGAATACATACTTTACTACTGGAACAAAAAAACAAAAAAAAAACAATTCAACCGATTTGTGCTGTGGTCACAAGTGAAGTAGAATACAATCTGGTAGCATGGAAATACATCCATTACTGGGAGGAAAAAGTTACAACAAAAAAGTACAACAGTTCAAGGACCTACTCAGGGCTCCAGCACCCTAAGAAAAGGGGGAAATGGGTGGAGATGACGAATAGCATGTGTGAAGACTACAGAACAGATGTGGCCAAGCCAGGTATGAAAATAAGGAAAGCTGGTGGTGGAATGCATTAATCCAGGAAGTGATCAAAAGAAAGGAGTGGAGGAAAAGTGGGAAATAGAAAAGACCGACCAGGCTAGGAAGGAATACTGGTTGGCTAACAAAGAAGTTGCAATAGCAAAGAATAGGGCATATGAGGCACTCTACCAGCTTCAGGAAAGTGACTCAGTAGGTGGTACAAAAACAATATCAGGTTGCAAAGCAAAGAAAGATAAAGAAGATAGACACCCTTCATAAAGGGATGCCAGCAATAACTGCTCACCAGTCCACAGGACATCAAAGGCACATGGAAGAAGGATTTCCAGCAGCTTCTGAATGAAGACAACTCCACAGAAGCTGTACTGCCCCAAGAACCTATAGTGACAGAAGAGTAGCTCACCCCCAGAAGTAGTAGGAACAGCACCAAGGAAAATGAAGTCCAGGAAAGCAGCAGGCTCAGATTAGGTCACAGCAGATATCTTAAAAGATGATGGGGGAGACTGAGGAGAAACTGCTTTGTGGAGAGAAATGCATATCCCATATGACTGGAGATTAAGCATACAATTGCAAGTGTACAAGAACAAAGGGGGCATCCACAACTGTGGGCAGTACAGAGGCATCAAACTCAATCACACTGCATGAAAGTTCTGGAGAGGATGACTCATAAATGGATACGCAGAGTAGTAGAATGTAAGATGGGAGATAAGCGGTTCAGATCAGGATGCAACAATGTTTGTAGTGAAATTATATGGACGCACAACTCCCAGATAGTCCTAAACGCTCAATTTTATTCACAGGTACAAAATGCAACCAGCGTTTTCGCCACACTAAACAGGTAGCTTCATCAGAGGTACAAAATAGCGCGGGAACTGCGCTTTAAATAGCAGCCATTTATCTTAAAGTGAGGCTAAATCACCATGTTTTCATATACAAATCAATTCAATAAAACCTCAGGTCACTAAATAAACTATTGTTTATACTAAAAACTATTTTACTAATCAAATTAAAAATAGCACGTTAACTTAAAAAAGTGTACATGTTAACTTACACATTCATAAAATATTGAGTAAAATAACTCCCTACAACACAAACAGTTTGTGCTTTTTTACACACTTTCACTAACAAGCTTACCCTATTATATCTGTGAAAACGGCTAATGCAACAGTAAGTGTTTGGGTTTAGTTTTAAACGCCTGCATGGACAAACCCAATTAGTGTCAAACCAAGCCATAAAGCAGTGTGATCATTTCGCTTAAAGACTTGGCTAAACAAGTAGATGTGTAAAAAGCCCATAAAAAGCCATTTTGAGCATAATAGTCCAGTGGCTTTTACAAACCACTTCTTGCTATGACTTCACCAGCGTCTGCCTGTGAGGGGCCACCTGGGGACGTTAATGTGAATTCAAGTTCCTTTGAAGTTAGTTCGGTAAGCATTTCAACTAAGGAGTTCCCATGTAGTTTTATTTCGACATTTAACATGAACTCCTTTGAAATACAAGACATTTTATATAAGAACTGGGCTTTTATTTCTAGTAACGGTCTTTTGCTTAATAAACTTGGTGATAAACCACTGATGGTTTTTAGAAGAGGGAGCAACATAAAGGACCTCCTCCAAACTAGTATACTTGGAGCTAACTCTTCTAGAACTAAGGGGTCTTTTACCTGTGGTTCTTGCAATTACTGCATTTACATCAAAACAGGTAGCTCTTTCTCTGTAGAGGGAAATAAGAAATTTACCATCAGCCATAGAATAAATTGTAACACAAAGTCAATCATATACATCGCATGCTGTTCTTGTTGTCCGGCCTTTTATGTCGGCAAGACCGATAGGAGGTTTAAAGACAGGATTTACCAGCATGTTTATGCTATTAAAAACAATATTAAAAACAAGAAAAGTGAGAACGCTCTGGCTAAACACATTGACTTATTCCCTGAGCATGCCTTCTTGTTTATGGGCATTGACCATTTACCAACTTCTAGTAGGGGGGGTCCCACATCTCTGTTGCTGGAAACAGAAGAGCTTCTTTGGCAGCTGAAGCTGGATGCTTTTTACACTCCCGGCCTGAACGAAAGCTGCAATATAGCACCTTATTTGAAGCTTAAGTCACATATGAGGTAATATGACAGACGCTCTTTTGGCATTTTATCAAGGGTTAACTTTGAGAGAGTCTTGGACTATTATGCTCAAAATGGCTTTTTATGGGCTTTTTACACATCTACTTGTTTAGCCAAGTCTTTAAGCGAAATGATCACACTGCTTTATGGCTTGGTTTGACACTAATTGGGTTTGTCCATGCAGGCGTTTAAAACTAAACCCAAACACTATTACGGTTGCATTAGCCGTTTTCACAGATATAATAGGGTAAGCTTGTTAGTGAAAGTGTGTAAAAAAGCACAGACTGTTTGTGTTGTAGGGAGTTATTTTACTCAATATTTTATGAATGTGTAAGTTAACATGTACACTTTTTTAAGTTAACGTGCTATTTTTAATTTGATTAGTAAAATAGTTTTTAGTATAAACAATATCTAGTGACCTGAGGTTTTATTGAATTGATTTGTATATGAAAACATGGTGATTTAGCCTCACTTTAAGATAAATGGCTGCTATTTAAAGCGCAGTTCCCGCGCTATTTTGTACCTCTGATGAAGCTACCTGTTTAGTGTGGCGAAAACGCTGGTTGCATTTTGTACCTGTGAATAAAATTGAGCGTTTAGGACTATCTGGGAGTTGTGCGTCCATTTACTGTTTGGAACTCTTGTGTTCGCTGGTCTGTTGTTGTCTTGCATTTACGGAGTGTAGTGAAATTATATGACAAGGTCCCAAGAAAACTGATCTAGGCAGTACTGCAGTGGTTTGAAGTCCCAGAAATACTGAAAGAATTAGTGCAGTTTATGTACAAGGACCCAATGACTCATGTATGCACACTGTTTGGCCTCACAGAGGGGTTCCCAGTGGGAGTGGGTGTACTCCAGGGTTCAGCTCCGAGCCCACTGCTGTTCATACTGGTGATGGACTAAATTAGCAAACAGGTGGAGGTGACAGAACAAAGTTACTGTATGCAGACAATATGACAGAGGCAGACTGAGCTAGAACTTCAGCAAAGCACAGGGGAATGAAATGGAAAACTGAAGGCACATGGGATGAAACTAGTGGTAAAGGCAGCAAATTGGGGAAATCTGAAGAAGCTGAGAATTGAGACAGTGGAACAGGTAAATAGCTTCAAGTATCTGGGAGGGGTGGCTGAAGAGAAGGGAAGCCTGAATGAAGAGTTCAAAGCTAGAATCAGAGGGGCTGCAGCCAACTGGTATAGAGTTTCAGGTGCAGTTATGACAGAAGAATGCCAAAAACTGAAAAGTAAGGTGTACAAGACAGCGTTGCTACCAGTACTACTGTGTGGTACAGAAACCTGGGCAGTAAAGGCAGAGCAGATGAAGAAGCTAAAGGTGATGGAAATCAAGTGCTTGAGAAGGGTGATAGGACGTACACTGTGGGACAGATGAAGAAATGAGGACATAAGAGCAGAAGCCAAAGTAGCTCCAATTGCAGAAAAGTTCAGAGAGAACAGATTACAGTGGTTTGGACACTAGCACAAAAGCAGAAAAGTTCAAAGAACAGATTACATGGTTTGGACACGAGCACAAAAGCAGAAAAGTTCAAAGAACAGATTACATGGTTTGGACACGAGCACAAAAGCAGAAAAGTTCAAAGAACAGATTACATGGTTTGGACACGAGCACAAAAGCAGAAGACAATCTGGTGAAGAAGATTTGGAATAGACAGAAAGAAGGTAAGAGGAAGCAAGGACATCCAGCAAAGAGGTGACTAGATGGTGTGAAAGAATATCTGCGACAGTCAGGCATGAGTGTTGAAGGCAGGAGTGTGGCACTGAAATCGAGAGATGGTGACAGTTAACATGACACCCTGACCCCAGACCCATGCAGAAAAGGAGGGAAAAAAGGGGGCTGATGATGATGTATACAAAACCCTTTTAACTTGGAAAGTCTTCTGCTTTTCTGCACATGTGCTCAAATCACCGTAATCTACTTTGTCTTCTACTCTTATGGCCTCATTTCATCCGTCCCACAGTGTGCATCCTACCACCAGTCTCAAGCACTTCATTTCTATTACCTCTAGCTTTCTCGTCGGCTCTGCCTTTACAATAGCAAACTGTCAGTACAACTGATAACTATTTGGAGTGATTAATTCACCTTCCATTTTTGACAAAAAGCACTGATGGATGACAAATGTGGCGGTGTAGTTGGATGACAAGTGTGGTGGTGTAGTTGATTTATCAGTTACTGGGAAGACAAACAGTACTACAACAACTGCAATAGATGGCTCGGACAGTTAAAAATCTAAATGAGAGTTTGGCAAGTCAAAGATAAAGAATATGACGTGTATTAGATAAAAAAAAAAAAAGAGAGAATATGTCCTTCAGCTGACATGGTGGGAGTGCATCATGAATTGCGTGTCGTACACGTTTTACACAAGTGTGTGTTTGTGAAAGCATTTCTGGACTTTAACTACTATGGGCAATATAGTACTGGCACCCCTGAAAGGACTATTGAAGGAGCAAGCTTCAGCCCAATGGAAGCAAAAGGAATATAATGCATTTGAAAAGATGCAAAGAATTACCGATATGTGATTAAGTATCTATGCACTATGACCAAAGCATGCTAGTTGATGCTGTGCATGGTACTGGAACTGTGATTAAACGCAATACCTTCTGGTGAAGAGTTACTATCTACTTAATCTTCTAAGCTTTTTTTTTTCTGAAAAACAAGACTACACTTAGGGGAGCAAATAAAATTATTAGTAGCTCTGGGGCAAAACATAATCCCAGCTATTTGCTGAGCATTGGCACAGTGGCAAAGCAGATAGCAATGTCGCCTCATAGCAAGAGGCTCTCCGGTTCAATTCTCAGCTGGGAGACCTTCTGTGCAGAGTCTGCATGTCCTCCCTGTGTTCACAACATGGGTTTCTTCCCACATTCCAAAAACAAGCAGAAGGTGGACTGGACACTGTAAATTACCTACAGGTGTGTGTGTGTGTGGTATGGTAGAACAGCTGTGGCAGGGCTAGCCACTTGGTAGTGTGAATCTTGGCTCTAATTGACCGTCACTGACGTGACACCCTGATACCATGTGTAAACATGGGGAAAGGGACTGTGGATGAATGGATAGATAGGGGACTGCTAACTAGGACAGCAACACATATCCAGTGATAAAACTACAAACTATTGCCCTGTGACTACCAGACTGTGCTCAGAACATCCAAGAATATGGTAATTTGGATGTGCTCTTCACAATTTAATTTTTCAGTTAGATTCATTTATTTCTGAACAGGAGGAAAAAAAGTCTACAAGCATAAACAAGACAGTTTTTTTCATCCGAGGAAGAATCAATACAGCCGACAGCACAAATGAGCTGCACTGACAAAGAATCTTAGAGACTATCAAGCTACAAAGACGGAAGATCGGCTTCAGAGTGGAGGACAGTTTAAAAGTACATTAAGAACTACCCACAGAAACTGTACCACAGTGTTAGGCTTCCATGGAAATTAAGAAAAGGAGTACTACAGGAACTACACGGAAATCAAAATATTGTAAAAATGAAGACCCTGGGTTACAAAATTAATACGGTTACCAAAATTATAAGACAAAAATCAGGTATGTGTGTAAAAAATGGGTATTAAATGTAGCAAAAATGCCAAAACAAGCTCTTTTGCATCCACGGGAATTCCCAAGAGGATAACAAATGGCTGCACACTGACATCACACAACTGTTCACACAAAAATGCATTTATTAGTGTTGTGAATAAATCAACATGGTTGGATGTGTTACGTAAAAGCACGACACTATCACAAATTACAAATAACTGGATTAATACGGCCTCCTACTTATGGTTTACCAAGGCATACAGAGTTACAAAAAAGTGAATTAGGTTTCTCCTGTCATTCACCAGGCCATCCTGCTACAGATGACTTAGGAGAAAAGTATACCAAGATATTTAACACTGGAAAAAACAGTGATCAAATAGGGAATGATGCAGAAGAAAAATATGGCCATTTCTGCTACAGTACCAGACCATACCCAGTTGTAATGCACATTAACAATATGCAAACCGGTGTTAAAAAGACAAGTTCACATTGGGCTTAAGCTATTCAAGGCAAAAGACTTTTTTTTTCTTGTAGTAAAACACAATATTTACAGAAACTGCAGCAGGAAAACAAACATCCAAATGACAGGCAAAAATTCAGTGTGTATTAGCAAACACCCTACATATTGGTCATACTGTCCTATTTTCATATTTGAACAATGCTAAAGGGCTTTTTTTCCCCACGTGGACAGCATCCCACAAGCCACTCAATAGGAGGTTTCTGCCCAAACACCCCTGATCTCTTCATACAATACCTTCAGGATTACACAAACATAAAAGAACTGGAAATAAATCCCCCTTTCCTCAAAAGTCACTGCAACTTTACGGGTACTGTACTTAGAAACGGGGAATGCTGAAGCACAGGTTCCCCACTGCGGGCGCAGTTACGCCCCCCCTTCCTCAAACATGACGTTCACAAAAAGTGATCATCATGGCTGCAAATAAAAATCGTGAGGACAGAAGAAACAATTACTGAAAGCATTGTCTAAATTCAAGACACATGTTTAGCACCAAGGGCTTACTTTCTAGAGATACCCGAGAACATGAGAGTTTAGATGTTAGGGGGTACGAAGAAACCAAAGACAATGAATGTTCAATGGCAAGGGTCTACGCTACACACTCACTTGCTTACAATAAGGAACAAATACCTCCTCACCTTTTGACCCTGAAATGCCATTTTAACTAACCAAATAAGATTACATCTCTTAAATTAAAGGGGTGACAATATACTGACATTGCTATTTACAGGTAAGCTGCAGTATCAGGACGCACTGTAAAACGTGACTGCATAGGTGCTGTGTGCCCATGTATATAGTTTTGCTTTTTTTAATCGAGGATTCATCCATATATATAAACTGTAAAATAAGTGGGACTGTCTGACAGTGCACACGAAACAAGTGATTAATGATGCTACCTTTGCGAATGCCAAAAGTGGTCAGTCTTCATAAAAATACGAAAATTAGAGAGAAACCGCAGCCCCTACCAGGGCAAAGGACTGGGCAAAAAAAAAAATACTACAATTGTAGAATTTAAGCTTTGTGTCCAATCCTTCACGTATACTAAGCTGTTTGGGTAATAACTATTTTGTCAGAAAATTTCAGGGCATTTATAACTTTGCATGTTTTTCCCGTAGGATGCAACTGCACAAATAGGGAGTGTCCTGCGTAAAGAGGGGCATGTGGTAACCCTGTACTAATTACAAACTATTAAGGATTTGTGTTTAGAAACAGGAAATAAATTACCGACAGAATTAGATTTAGCACAGAACATACTTATGAATTTTACATACTATGAATACGAATGATAAAAAGCAGGGCTTAATTGGTGGAGGAGGGATCAATCTATTACGAAATATGAACTAATTTAATGAACACAGATAAATGAAAGCTATCTTTATGAAAAAAACTAAATGACCGAATATGTTTGAGCGGTTAGAATTCCCCTTCCCTGGCATACGTCCCTCACCCGAAACGCAGGACACTTGGTGCCTAGTTGCCTACTAGGTACGCCGGGACTGCAACGTGAACGTATAACGGATATGTTTACGCCCTTCTAGTCTGCCACTTTCCCAAGTGCCGTACTCGCCACATTCAAACCACCCACGACACACGTAGACCTTTAAAGGAATAACTTCCATTACTGCCTGGCATGACAGCGTCTTCAACATACTGCTAAAGTCCATGGCAATTATACACAATAACGCCTGCAGTCAATATGTCCTTGGTTTGAGGATACAGAACTATCTTAGCAAAAAGTATGGGATAAAGCATCTTAATGATGCTTAACAATAGCAAATAAACATGACTGAACCACAAGATTAGGTTGGCAGCAAACAATGACAATTCTGCAGAGTAGTAGTACAAGTTACACTATATGCAAGTTAACATTTCAAGGTCAGCGCATACTTCGGAAATGTAACGAGAATAACTTACCACGCCGTAAGTACCCATTATCAACAGGAATCACAAGCCGCAAAGCTCCACACTCTGTTGCTATGCCTCGTAAAGTAGAGCTCCACCCGCTCCCACAATACAACGCAACCAAGGCGTTCGAGTCTGGAAGCTCCCCAATGTCTGACGTTCTCTGCACTCTCCCGAAGCAAAGGTGAAGGTTATGCTAATAACTGAGAAACGTAACTTGTGTTACTGCTTTGAAGAACACCCCTAATCAATCAGTATGCTTAGCTCATTATGGCGATAGTAAAATGCTTAAGTGTATCTCTGTTATTAGTCTTAAAAAAAATCACACATTTCTTGCAGCCGCACTGAAAGAGTCTGCCCACGCATTCAGTGCTAAGATTTTTTTTTTAATTATCTATGGTGAATAATACTGAATCATATTAATTCATCAAAATAACGTCTTATAAATTTAAAATATGAAGTAACACAGTTTAATAATTCTGCGAGCTTCCTAGCTGAAGTTGTTATTAACAGTTCCACACTGTGTACATTTGTTCCACATTATGAGTGGTTGTGTTCCTCATTTGGAGATAGGAGATAAAGGGCTATTAATAATAACAAAGTGCCACTTAATTAATTAAGAATTGCAAGAAATAAACAATGCCCCACAATCAGTCTTCACCAATACCTGAATAGCTTTACCATCATCTCCCAGCCATATACATAGTTTTGTGACACTGCTCACACCCAACACCTCTACACTTGTAGTATAAAACCTTATGATTATCATAGTCATATGTAAATAATGTGTGTGTATAAATATATGTACATATATATATATATATATATATATATATATATATATATATATATATATATATATATATGTGTGTGTGTGTGTGTCTATATTATATATATATATATATATATATATGTGTGTGTGTGTGTGTCTATATTATATATATATATATATATATATATATATATATATATATATATATCTATAGACACACACACACACGTGATTATCCATGAACCTGCTTTATGCCCACCTCTTAACCACAATAGTAACATTTTCTACCCTACCTACGCTAGTTCCTTCCTTCATCTCCATTTCTTTGAAAATGAACTATCTATTTGACAAACGCACTAATATACACACAGACACCTCTTCAAATACTCAGTGTTCAATGTTTACTAATACAGTTTATAATCTTTATTACTGTGATAATTCTTTATTTCATATGAATATAATCTAATTAGAAAATGACTGATATTGTCAATAAATAAATAAATGTTAATGTGTATCAACTGTCTGTTCATATTTGGCCAGTATTCTAGCTGCTTGTGCAAATGCAGTAGGGGTATTCTTGATGCTTATGAATGAGGGTAGCAAAGGTGAGATTTATAAAGGCCATTTATGCAAATACGAAAGGCTTTAATAATAATGAGATGCGAATGAGAAATTTTGTAAAGCGTAGTATGCCAATGACGCAATTTTGTAATTCATAATCTGACATCTATGCAGTACGCACATCCCTTGTTAAATACAGTGCTAAGGATAAGGCATATGAAGAGTTGTATGAAAGGCTGGACACTAAGGAGGGAGAAAACGACCTGTACCGATTGGCTAGACAGAGGGACCGAGCTAGGAAAGATGTGCAGCAGGTAAAGGTGATAAAGGATAATGAGGGAAACATACTCACAAGCGAGGAGAGTGTGTTGAGGAGATGGAAAGAGTACTTTGAGGGGTTGATGAATGAAGAGAATGAGAGGGAGAGAAGGTTGGATGATGTAGGGATAGTGAATCATGAAGTACAATGGATTAGCAAGGAGGAAGTAAGGATAGCTATGAAGAGAATGAAGAATGGAAAGGCTGTTGGCCCAGATGCCATACCTGTGGAAGCATGGAGGTGTTTAGGTGAAATGGCAGTGGAGTTTTTAACCAGATTGTTTAATGAAATCTTGGAAAGTGAGAGGATGCCTGAGGAATGGAGAAAAAGTGTTTTGGTACCGATTTTTAAGAATAAGGGTGATGTGCAGAGCTGTAGCAACTACAGAGGGATAAAACTGATCAGTCACAGCATGAAGTTTTGGGAAAGTGTAATGGAAGCAAGGTTAAGAAGAGACGTGATGATTAGTGATCAGTAGTATGGTTTCATGCCAGGAAAGAGCACTATAGATGTGATCTTTGCTCTGAGAGTGTTGATGGAGAAGTACAGAGAATGTCGGAAGGAGTTGCATTGTGTTTTTGTAGACTTAGAGAAAGCATATGACAGGGTGCCTAGAGAGGAGTTGTGGTATTGTATGAGGAAGTCAGGAGTGTCAGAAAAGTATGTAAGAGTGGTACAGGATATGTACGAGGGTAGTGTGACAGAGATGAGGTATGCGGTGGGAGTGATGGATGCGTTTAAGGTGGAGGTGGGGTTACATCAAGGATCAGCTCTGAGCCCTTTCTTATTTGCAATGGTGATGGACAGGATGACAGACGAGATCAGACAGGAGTCCCTGTGGGCTATGATGTTTGCAGATGACATTGTGATCTGTAGTGAGAGTAGGGAACAGGTGGAGGAGACCCTGGAGAGATGGAGATATGCTCTAGAGAGAAGAGGAATGAAGGTCAGCAGGACTAAGACAGAATATATGTGTGTGAATGAGAGGGAGGATAGAGGAATGGTGAGGATGCAAGGAGTAGAGGTGGTAAAGGTGGATGAGTTTAAATACTTGGGGTCAGTAGTTCAGAGTAACGTTGAGTGTGGAAGAGAGATGAAGAGGAGAGTACAGGCAGGATGGAGTGGGTGGAGAAGAGTATCAGGAGTGATTTGTGACAGACGAGTACCTGTAAGAGTGAAAGGGAAGGTCTACAAGAGAGTAGTGAAACCAGCTATGTTATATGGTTTGGAGACAGTGGCATTGACAAAAAGGCAGGAGTTTGAGCTGGATGTGGCAGAATTAAAGATGTTAAGATTTGCACTGGGTGTGACGAGGGTGGACAGGATTAGGAATAAGTATATTAGAGGGTCAGCCCAGGTTGGAAGGTTTGGTGACAAAGCCAGACAGGCACGATTACGTTGGTTTGGACATGTGCTGAGGAGGGATGCTGAGTATATTGGGAAAAAGATGCTAAGGATGAAGCTACCAGGTAACAGGAAAAGAGGAAGGCCTAAGATAAGGTTTATGGATGTGGTGAGAGGGGACATGCAGGTGGTTGGTGTGACAGAGCAAGATGCAGAGGACAGGAAGAAATGGAAACAGGTGATCTGCTGTGGCGACCCCTGACGGGAACAGCCGAAAGAAGATGATGATGATGATATACGCATATATATCAAAATGTCATGGTGGGATTTTTCCTTTAACTGAGGTGCTCATTGAGTCAAACCCATTTTCAGTAGAAGCCTAGGAAGAACAGCTTCAAGTAAAACAAACAGGTGATAAAAAATCATATCATATAATGACATTGACAGTAAAGAATAAACATGAAAGCAAAGTACAATACAATGACCCAGACAACTTCTGAAAGGCAGGCAAAGTACTGTAAGCAAATTCAAATCAAGCAAAGTGACAGTGTATAAAATTCATACAAGGCAATATAACAGAGGCAAATTAAAGGTATCCAGTTAAATACAATGTCAGAAAATAAACAGAGACGGCAAGTGCAAAATTGTTCATTTATACATTTATAGCAAATAATTCATTACACACCATCTGCACATTTAACCCTACTACATGAAAATATTAGGGTATTTATTTTCAAACCTTGCTTTAGAGGATTATGACCAGGTCTATGACCACTACAAAGTTGTTATATGTTCAATGAATGAATGCCTAGAAATTCACATCATGAATAAAGTGCAGCATAGCTTATCAAATGAATCTGAACATTCATCCAACACAAAACAATTTGATAGTGATCAGAAAACTCCAATCTTAATTTTTTGTAGTGCATTGAGCTTTATTTGCTTCATATACTGTTTTTATCTATATGCCCCCCCCCACACACACACATATATATATCTGTATAGGTTTACTATCAAATGACTGAAAATCAAAAGACTGAATCCCAAAAAGACTGAAAATTAAAAACATTGAATAAATTTTTAATGCAAGGGGCAATATATATATAGAGAGAGGTAAAACAAATTGTGGAAGGTGTGATTAACACCTTTGAAAGCTGTAGCATGCTTACTGCTGCCAAATATATTTTGTAGCAAATGGAGCTGTAGCTGCTCCAGTAGCATCTATATTACCCATCGAAAGTTTAGGTTAGTGAATACCTAAACGTCGACCTGGTAATATCGAAAAATTAAAACAGTGAACGGCTGATTTAATTTAGGGAATGAATTCCCTCGGCCGCAAAAAAAAAAAAAAAAAAAATTAAACCAAAATAAAGTGGGGGCTGTGCCCCCCACACCTCCTAACTAAATATACCAACTCTGAGATCTTTCTACAGTGGGGAAAGGGGCAAAATCCACATAATGGCCAAGGGAATTCTTTCCCTGCATTAAATCGGCCGTTCACAGTTTTTTGCTTTCGCTATTACCAGATCGACGTTTAGTTATTCGCTAACCTAAACGTTCGATCAATAGGAACCCCCTCCAATATACTACAAGACTGAGAGCAAGAAGAGAAAGTAAAGAATCTGTACAAGAGTCATATGTTTTACAGCTCTGAATGCTGTCCCACTCTTAAATGCTGCCTTACAATTTCCAGAGGCAAAGTATATCATTGATCCTATAACAGCTTTTGAAGCTGTAAAACACAGAAAATAAGTTCTCCAGTCTAAAGAGATCTACACCCTTTAAAGTTATTTTAGCTTCTCAACACTGGTCTGTGGTGCCCACTATTTAAAATGCCAGGTTTTTGTGATATAAAAATATGAGACCACAATAAATAATTTCAAAACTTTTCCCACCTTTAATATGACCTATAGCCCACACAATTCAATTGAAAAACAAACAAATCTGTTAGGGGAAAAATATAAAAAATATACAATAAGCTGGTTGCCTAAGTGTGCACACCCTTAAACTAATACTTTGTTGTGTGTGCACACCTTTAAACTAATACTTTGTTGAAGCACCTTTTGATTTAATTACAACATTCAATCTTCTTGGGTAGGAGTCTATCAGCATGGCACATCTTGACTTGGCAATATTTGCCCACTCTTCTTTGCAAAAGTACTCCAAATCGGTCATGATTGTGAGGGCATCTCTTGTGCACAGCCCTCTTCAGGTCACCCAACAGATTTTTATATTGGATTTAGGTGTGGGCTATGGCTGGGCCATTCCAAAACTTTAATTTTCTTCTGGTGAAGCCATTCTTTTGTTGATTTGGATGTATGCTTTGGGTCATTGTCATGTTGAAAGGTGAAATTCCTCTTCATCTTCAGCTTTTTAGCAGACGCCTGAAGGTTTTGGGCCAAAAGTAACTGGTATTTGGAACTGTTCATAATTCACTCCACTTGACTAAAGCCCCAGTTCCAGCTGAAGATAAGGAACCCCAAAGCATGATACTGCCACCACCATGCTTCACCATGGGGATGGTGTTCTTTTGGTGATGTGAAGTGTTGTTTTTGGAATTGTGGCTAAAAAGTTCAACTTTGGTCTCATCAGACTATAATACATTTTCCCACAATGCTTTTGGGAGACGATGTATTGTTTTGCAAATTTTAGCCGGGCCTGGATGTTTTTCTGTGTAAGAAAAGGCTTCCATCTTACAACCCTACCCCATAGCCCAGACATATGTAAAATATGGGATATTGTTGTTACATATAGTACACAACCAGTACTTGTCAGAAATTCCTGCAGCTCCTTCAGTGTTGCTGTAGGTCTCTTGGCAGCCTCCCTGACCAGTTTTCGTCTTGTCTTTTCATCAATTTTGGAGGGACATCCAGTTCTTTGCAATGTCAGTGTTGTCCCATGTTTTCTCCACTTTTTGATGACTGTCTTCACTGTGTTCCATGGTATATCCAATGCTGTGGAAATTTGTTATACTCGTCTCCTGACCGATATCTTTCAACAATGAGATCCCTTTGATGCTTTGTAAGCTGTCTGTGAACCATGGCTTTTGCTGTAGCAGGCAACTGAGTAAATGTCAGGAAAATCCTACTAGGACAGCTGAATTTTATTTGGGGTTAATCAGAGTCTCTTTAATTGTTGGCAGGTGTGTACCCAAGAAGACTGAATGCTGAAATTAAATCAAAACGTGTTTCAACAAAGTATTGGTGTAAGGGTGTGCACACTTATCCAACCAGCTTATTGTACATATTTTATTTTTTATATTTTTCACCTAACAGATTTGTTTGTTTTTCAATTGAATTGTACAGGTTATAGGTCACATTAAAGGTGGGAAAAGTTTTGAAATGATTTATTGTGGTCTCGTTTTTTTATATCACAAAAACCTGGCATTTTAAGAGGGGTGTGTACACTTTTTATATCCACTTGATATGGTCTAAATTGAGACTAGAGCTTAAGAGCAAAAGTGCTTGATAAAACATGGTTGCATACCTTTCTTACACCAAAAAAGTGCACAGCAAACATTTTTTCTCTGAATATGGAGCACAATTGCCGCACCCCTTGTACTTCATAACAGTTATATCTCAAATTTTCATGTGCTGCTACTTTTACTATTTCTATGGTTTCTTATCCTGAACTGGAAGAGTTATTTTCTGACAATGACATTCTTTCTGCCAGTGAAATATATATTCCCATAACAGTTTCTCAGCTTAGCCCTGCCATTTTGTGTTGCATTCCAGCTTGATATAATGCTATAACATATTTTGTACTATGTCATTTAATATGCATACATGATGATCAAAGCAGAGGTATCAAATGGGTATGATCATTTACATGTATATATATATATATATATATATATATATATATATAAAACAAAATATAAGCTTCCTACAAATGTTTTCATTAAAAAAAAAACATGAGTTACATTTATTTATTTATTTATGGTGGCTGTCTAACTGTGCCAGTACTGAAGGTAGATTGCAATTAGCCATATTCAGAATGCAACTCAAATAGCATTTCTTTATCCAAGCCAAATGCTCCCGCTTCAGTACAAGACATATCACCTAACCTATCTCCTTTCTGAGTCTCTTCTCTTCTCTCAAGATTCACTGAAGATTGACCCACTTTAGAAATGAGTGTATATATTGTACATTATACTCTGCTTGATTGTTCATTGCATTGTGCTTGTTCAATACAATTTATATACATATTTTTTTTATGTAATTAGTTTGAACTACTCTGTTATTACTTACATTTCTGTATTTTTTGTTTGTGAAATGTTTTGTATTTCACCCGTGCTGAGCCTGAAATTGGTCAGTATTGATCAGTGCAATGCGATGGTGGATATCTATCTATCTATCTATCTATCTATCTATCTATCTATCTATCTATCTATCTATGTCAATCAATCAATAAATAAATAAATATCTGTACTCGTGAGTAGCACTGACTGTTATCTCATTTGTTCAGACTGTGATAAACAATATTTGATAACAGTACCCGCGGTGGTGGTGCTACGGTAGCGTTGTCGCCTCACAGTAAGACGCTGTACCGGTTCGATTCTCAGCTAGAGCGTCTTCTACGTGGAGACATGCGTGAATGGGCGTACCTTCGTTGAAGGTTGTGTGTCAGGGCTGGTAACTCGGCACGTATAAATCAACTACCAATCATTAGTGGACCGGAGTTCCACTGTGGCGACCCCTAACCAGGAAAAGCCGAAAGACACAAACTGTATAGTGTTTATCCTGTACTATGTTTTATCTTAACATGACCAAAACAGAGTTACTATGGTACAGAAGTAAAATCAGTTTTGCATTTTCATTTGCATGGATCATTGTTTTTGACTATGGTTATAAGACAAAAAGTTTTATTTTAGACTATTAAGTAAAAAGTGGTGAAATATATTGTTCAATGAATGGAATTTAAATTTTAGATATAACGTTTAGAGAAGAAGCAGTAATATTAAAACAACGAAGAGAAAAAGTGAAGGAAGGAAGCCAGATGCATGTAAGGGGTGGAAATTACGACTTATCATATGCAAGGAAAGTATACCTTATGTACTTTCTTATGTTGGACAAGCTTGAGTATTCCGCGGTGGTGCAGCGGTAGCGTTGTTGCCTCACAGCAAGAGGTTCTCCCGTTCGATTCTCAGCTGGAGTGTGGGGAGTACCTTCTGTGTGGAGTCTGCATGTCCTCCCCACGGTTGGGTGGGCATTCGAAAGACATGCGTAAATGGGCGTGCCTTCGTTGAAGGTTGAACGTCCAGCTGGCACCTCGGCGTTCGTGAAAATCTACTGCCAATCATTAGCGGATCGGAGTTCCGCTGTTGCAATCCCTAACCAGGAAAAGCCGAAAGACACACACTTAAGTTTCCAAGTCTAATAGAAAAGGAAATGCTTTCTTTAGTATTTAGTGTGGTAAGGAGATCCAAACTGAACCCAATAAAGAGAGAAATAGTTTATTGTGAAAAAAGGGAATTTTGAGTTTGATTAGCCCAGTAGTTTTTATGAGTTATTTATACATAATTTTGATATTACAGTTAATAAATAAAGGAAGAGATAATGATATTACAAACAATTTAAGTTTTAAATACACAAAAACCTTTCCAGGAAGTAAAGTATAAGAATAGGCCAGATGCAAGTAAAGAAATTATAGAATTCTCTTAGAAAATGAAAGAATGGAAATAGCATTGGTAAAGACTGAAAAAATACTCTAAAAAGTGCTACAATAAAGTCTTGCAGAAATGATCTTATATGTATAATTCATTCAGAATAGATTTGTGCAGACATAAAGGAAACAATAAGAAAAAGTCAATAAAGGCTTAAGAATATGAAAGAATATGAACATGTTCTATGGGGGTCATCACTGAATACATTACCCATAAAACGTGACCGCAGTAAAAACAAATGGAAGAAAAGGAAGCGTAATGTGGGGCAAAACTGAAACAATGGAGCATGTCTTTTTTTTAGTGTAACGGAAAAATTATTTTAGGAAGAATGCTAAGAATTTTGGGAAAGAAAGGGAGTGAGTAATGAGGACAGACAGTAGAAAATGTGACTGGATAGATGTGGAAAAGTTTTATATAATAAGAAATCAACCTGTATGGAAATTAAATAAAGTATCAAGTTTTGTCTTATTACTTATTTTAATCCCTCCCACCTACACACACAGACTGTATTACAGTACCTACTGACAGTTGTGCTTCATCAGACACATTGACAGGCTTAAGGTTTCTGGGTTGATTTGAAGTTTCACACATACCAGAAGCACGACAGACCCACACGAAGTTTTGCTTTCTTTACTTTTTCTTTCCAAATGTGGAACACAACGATTCATAAAATGAAAAATAAGATGTAACATTTAATCAAAACCCACCGTGTAGCATATAAGGGCACAACCCTCTCACTGAGAGATTTTTCTGTGTTGAAGTATAAAGTATAATTTTCTTTGTAAGACAGTTCCCCAAATTACAGAAAAAGTGCAAAAAAACCCTCTCATCTGGGTGTAACTAAAACGATTTATTTAGATCAACATGCATTTTTACTTTTAGTTTTTGTTAAGATTATGCCTCTTCAAGGTGTTCAGGCCACTTCAGCTGACTCCTCTCAACATAAGGGAGCATTGGCTCTCTTCCAAGATCCTCCCAGATTGTAGAGGTACGGAGAGGGAGCTCTGCCAAGAAACTTCATTTGTATCTGCATTATCCTCCTCTTTTTTTTTCTTATTTGTTGCCTTGACTTTGACAAAACTTGTCTGCAGAACATATGTTGATCTACAGGTTTTGTCAGATATACTTTCACGTAGGAGGGTGTGATTATTTCTCTCATTTTTGCAGTTTGTTTGGCACAGATATCACTATTGTAACAGATAACGAGACATTAAAAGGAAAGCTCCACCTTCTCCTACAGTTTAACTCAACTTTTAGTTTGCTTTTCTCTTTACAGTATGATTCCAGTACTGTGTAGGTACCTGAAACCTGCTTGTACTTTATAAAACTTTCATTGCCTCACTTTTGTATCATAGGAAGGAAAAGACCACCCATTTTTTTTAAGCTTAACTTCTCACATAAGATGAAGAGGAGTTTGTCGACATGTGTATGATATATCATAGACACAGAGAAATTTGTAGTCAGGAGCTCAGGCTGCTGTAAACAAGACAGAGAGGAGTGAAACTGTTTTCCTTTGTCTTTATTGCAGAGAGGAAGAGAACTTACGTTGATTCACATCTACTTATAATGTAGCCGTGCCTTTCATAGCAAAAGAGAGCAATTAGATCAGTCAATGGTTCAAAGACAGTTGTCACCTGTTTTGACAAATTTGCATACGCATCACAGTATTGAAATGCTAAGCTTTAAACTTTAAATACTTGTTGTTTATACTACTTTACATTTTAAGATGACTTGAATGTAGTATTAAAGATGTATGTGAAGAAACTGTTATGGGAATATATATTTCACTGGCAGAAAGAATGTCATTGTCAGAAAATATTTATTTTACTCTGTTCAACTCCTTCTTTATTAATTCTATAGCTGAACTAAATACGTCCTTCCCTACTAACCCATCCTCACAGTTCTGTCACTCTACCCCAGCCTCTAAACCCAACCCTCCCACCACTTTTCAACTCAAACCAGTCTCTACCTCATATATAAAACAACTTCTCAGCAAACTGAAACCTTGCTCAAATGCCCCAGATAATATTCCATCTAAATTCTTACAAATTGCTGCAGATGGAATCGCCTCCCATTAGCATCCTAATCAATCGATCCATACAGGAATCATATGTCCCTAAGCTGTGGTGTACTGCCTTTATACACCCCTTCATAAGGGTGGTATAAACAATAATACCTCAAACTTTAGGTCCCATAGCCATCCTCTCCCCAGTATCGAAAATACTGGAAAAATGCTCATGTTCAACTAATGCTTTTCCTTACTAAAACCACCTCCTCTCTCACACTCAACATGGTTTCCGTCCTGGCCATAGCACTATAACTGCTCTACTTTCATTCCTTGATATAGTCAATCATGCTCGTGACTCTGGCAAAATAGTTTCAACAGTCCTACTTGATCTCTAAGGCTTTTGACACTGTCTCCCATACTCATCTCCTTAGTCACCTCTCTAACCTTAACCTCTCTGACAATACATTATCCTGGTTCTCAAGTTACCTTTCCAACAGATCCCAAGCTGTAAAATGGAGAAAAGGCACCTCTAACTTCCTTCCTACCCCCACTGGAGTTCCCCAAGGTTCCATTCTTGGCCCCATGCTTTTCAATATCTTCATCAATGACTTCCACTCTGCTATCCCAAATACTGATATCGTACAATACCGACGACTCCACGTTAATCTGCTGTGCCACCAATCGCCCGGAACTTCTAGCACACACTCAAAATGCCTTCTCTGCCACTGAGAACTGGATGCTCCATAATCACTTATCTCTAAATGATAACAAATCTAAAATACTACTCTTCCCCGCTACAAAATCCTTCCCTCTTGACAAAAAGACCTTCAAAATTAGAAGCCTTAAAAATTCTACCATAGAAATTGTCCCCCATGCCAAACTTCTTGGGGTCACTATCGATGAAAACCTAAAATTTGACATCCATGTTCAACTCAACATTAAGAAAACACATCAAAAACTTGGCCTGTTATACAGAAACTTCCACTATCTCTCCTGCTTCTAGACAAACGCTTGCCACTACCTATCTTCTTCCCTCACTAATGTATGGTGCCCCTCTATTAACTAACTTATCCACCTCCACCTCCTCAAAAATGGAAAGTTGTTATAACAAAATTTCTAAATTCACCACCAAAGCCAAACACTCCTCCCATCATTGCTCTGCCATCCAGTCACTAAACTGGCTAGAACTCCCCAACCTTCTAGACTACCTCCAACTAACCATTGCCCACAGGCTATTATTTAGCCCCTCTAAATGTCCTGCACTATCCAACATCCTTCAACCATATACCCTTAATAGGCCACTGTCAGCCCACCTAAACCTACTCAATGTCCACAAACCAAAACGACCTCCCGGGCAGCACCTCCTTTCTTTTCCTTAGCCAAAGAGTGGAACTCTCTCTCCTTCTTTAAGATTGATAGAAAATCCTAATAATTTCAAAAAATTACTCCATTCCTACCTGTTTTCTAAGTGGAAGTGCAATTGCACTTTCCCCACCTAGCCCCCTCACTGTACATATTAACAGTAATGCTATTCAATTTCTTACTACTATCAACCTTGTTCATATCTACTTATTGCTACTGTTGTCCTGTGTATACATGTAAATACTGTAAATAGTTTGCTCTCCCTTTATTCCCCTCCCTAAAAACCTATGCTTGCTCTACCACTCTGCCATTACTAGAATCAGACTCTTTGTAATCTTTTAATCATCCATTTCAAGATATAAATAATATGTTATGTAAACACCATTCCTTTTATTACCTCTGCATCAAAAATTACCAGCATTCATACCATGTAGACTGACGGTTGCATCCTTATGTATCTGTACCTTGAATCTTATGTTTATTTTTATCTTTTGTATTTTGTATTTTGTTTTATCTTTGTATTTTGTAATGTGGAGCTTTTCTCCCTGGGCCTCCACTGAAAATGGGCTCCTGAGCCCAGTGGACCTCCCCGGTCATCAAACTGAAATAAATAAATAAAATAAATAAATATTTAGAGAAAAGTCAGAAAATATTTTTTCTTGTAATTCCTGTAAAGTATCAGCACATTTAAGAAAGTGTAGGTGGAGGGACTGTCAATTAATCTCGGACTACAAAAAGATACTTTGAACAAAGCCCTGCAATTTAGCAACTGTTTTGGTTGCAGCTGTATAATTCCTTAGTATAATATAAAACAAGCCCTGAGACACACACAAATGAGGCCATTCAAGAAATAAAAACAGCAGTCCTGTTACAGACAGTATATAAGATGACAGTGACTGACACTAATCCCATTATATGTCAATGGCATGGGAATACACCACTACTTCCTTATGTCTAGCATGACCCATATAAAGCAGACCTGAAATGGATTATGGGAAAGAGAAAGGCTTGAACAAAAAATAAGATCATGTTGATATGTCAAGCCCCACTGACTGCCATTTTGCAGAAAACATATTTAAATTTTAAAAGAGGCAGTCAGGGTGATTTTGAGGTGATTAACTCAAACTACAGAGATAGAATTTATGTATTTATTTATTTACATTTGTTGACCGGAGTGTCCGACTGGACGTAGGTCCATTTTCAGCGGAGGCCCGGGGAGAAAAGCTCCACAGTTAAAATATACAGACAGTAGTTACAATGGATTTACATAGCAATTAACAATTTGATCAACATAGCAGTTAACAATTACAAACATAGTTATAGATGAAGAACATAGTGCATCAGTAGACAGCTAGAATCTTTATCTGCGAAGTACATAACAGACATTAACAATTGTTACCATAAGAAGTTCCTGCTGTATAATAAGTACTAGGCTTACGAGCATCCGAGCTTGCTATAATCAAGGTAGTTAGTGGGGTGGAAAGAAAGGTAGTGGGTGAATGGGGTGAGTGATATTAGAGGGGGAGTTGCAAGGGCATAGCCAGCATGTTTTTAGGTGCGCTTTTAGTAAAGTTTTGAAGTGGGTGCATGATGGTATGGTGGTAATTGTGGGTGGGAGGGAGTTCCATAATTTGGCTATGGTGCAAGAGAATAGTGCTTCACCAACAGAGTTATTGGCTTTAGTGATCTGCAAGTGATTTTTGTTGCTGGATCTTAGTGATCTGGTGGTGCAATAGGGTTGGAGTAGATTCTGAAGGGATGGGACTTTTAGTGGATGGTTTACTAGTTTGTGGGCGAGTGTGAGTTGATATCATTGAAGGAAGTGAGGTAGTTCAAGCCAGCTCAGTTCAGCAATTGAGAGACACTGGAGACTATGGCAGGATGCCCCTGTGGCGAATTTGGCGATTTTGTTGTAGCAGGTCTTGAACTTGTTTAGATCGCATTGCCTTAGGTTGGTATATACTGGAGAGGCATAAAGTAGGGTGGAGATAAGGTGGGAATTTGCTACTGAAATCTTTGCTGCTTTGGTGAGAAGTTGCTTATTTCTGCATAATGCTCCTAGTTTTTTGTGGACTTTTTTATGGTCATGGATATGTGAATGTCAAATTTTAGTTTATTGTCTATTTCCACTCTTAGCAATTTGGTGTGTACTGTTGGGTGTATACTGGTGTTGTCTTTTGCTGTGATGTTAAAGTGAGAGTTGTTTTGAGTATGTTTGGTGGGTTGAAAGATGAATAGTTTGGTTTTGTTTGGGTTGAGTATTAATTGGGCATCGGATAACCAAGTTTCCACAGAGGAAAAGGCTTCCTGTGTGACTTTTTGCAGTTTAGCAATAGAATAAACAATAGACCTTTTTAGTTCTAAGGTTGAGTTTTCCTTTAACTTTGCCAACAGACAGTGTTTACCTGCTAGATGCAATTAAAATTAAGTTTACTACACTTACTGTTGTCCCAGTAAATTTATGTCTTCTGGGATATTTGTCTGTCACAGACTATCCTGGTGGTTTTTGCATTTTCCAGGACACTGCTGAGTGCAGACACTACTGTCACAAAGGATCCTATCATTTCTTTGAGATGCTGTCTTTCAGGACAGTAGAACACTTTGTGCAACTGATGATATGACTGACAATTGAATATTATTTCATGACAATCACACTTTTTTTCTCAGATTTGCAACTCGACTTTTATCATATTGCAGTTAAAGCAGTAGCTAAAAGCATCTGTTATGCAAACTAGTTGTGTCTCTGTACAAGTGAGGTGTTAATAAGAGACTAGAATAGTAACTGTTGCATCCATTGTGAGATTGAAAACAAGGCGAAAGTCGGGTTATTGAGATAATACTAATGAGACAGCTGGTGGATGAAGAGGATGTCTGGGCCACCATTCCACTGTATATGTATGGTTAGTATCATCTAGTTAATCACACTGGTCAATTCTGCCATGTGGCCATACCTCTTAATTGTCCAGATTTTTGCATAATATCCAGAATTTTGCCTCATATTTTTTATCTATTTCTCATAAAATTTGTGATATTCTGGTAAATCACCGAGGACTGAAATCATTAAATAATGACATACATTTGAGTTATAAACTTTGTGTCTTTCAGGACATGCATGCTATTGTGAAACCTGTTATTCTAGAAATGTCTTTTATTTACAAGAGCAATATCTAAAATCTGTGCCTGACTTTGGGCTTGTGTTTCCTCATTATTTTTGGCTTTGCCCCGATTTCCTACACTTAGTGGTTCAAAGGTATGCATGTGGATTTCATAAGAAGTACATTTCTGTGGAACCTTTTAACTTACCCCAAGGTTGGGTAATCTCAGAGTAGGTTATTATAAGAAAGATGGTGTGGGGGTTGGGGAGTGTCATGAAGTTACTCCACTCCATCCAGATTTGTTTTGCAGTTTCATGGAAACAGGAACAACATGCAATTCAATCAACTATACCAAACACTTCAGTCAGGATGTCTACTCTAGTCATTTTCTAAATTGCTTTTCCTTGTGGTAGTTATGATGTTAGCAAGAAGGCTAAACTTCACTATCCTCACCAACAGTCTTTAGCTCATCCTTGGGGATTTATGTGTGTTTCCAGGCAAGAGAGCTAAAGCAAGAGAATTTAGTGCTCTGAGCAACATATCCATTTGCTCCTGCCTATTGTATATAAGCAATCACAAAAGTCTTCTCATCTTTTTCGGCTGTTCCCGTTAGGGGTCGCCATAGTGGATCATCTATTTCCATTTCTTCCTGTCCTCTGCATATTGCTCTGTCACACCACCCACCTGCATGTCCTCTCTCAACACATCCATAAACCTTATCTTAGGCCTTCCTCTTTTCCTGTTACCTGGCAGCTCCATCCTTAGCATCCTTTTCCCAATATACCCAGCATCCCTCCTCAGCACATATCCAAACCAACGCAATCTCGCCTCTCTGATTTTGTCTCCAAACCATCCAACCTGCAGTGACCCTCTAATATACTGATTCCTAATTCTGTCTATCCTTGTCACACCCAGTGCAAATCTTAACATCTTTAACTCTGCCACTTGCAGCTCTGACTCCTGCCTTTTTGTCAATGCCGTCTCCAACCCATACAACATAGCTGGTCTCACTACCTTCTTGTAGACCTTCCCTTTCACTCTTACTGGTACCCGTCTGTCACAAATCACTCCTGACACTCTTCTTCACCCATTCCACCCTGCCTGTACTCTCTTCTTCACCTCTCTTCCACACTCACCATTACTCTGAATTGTTGATCTCAAGTACTTAAACTCATCCACCTTCACCAACTCCACTCCCTGCATCTTCACCATTCCTCTATCCTCCCTCTCATTCACACACATATATTCTGTTTTAGTCCTACTGACCTTCATTTCTCTCCTCTCTAGAGCATATCTCCACCTCTCCAGGGTCTACTCAACCTGGTCCCTACTCTCACTACAGATCACAATGTCATCTGCAAACATCATAGTCCATGGGGCCTCCTGTGTGATCTCGTCTGTCAACCGGTCCATCACCATTGCAAATAAGAAAGAGCTCAGAGCTGATCCTTGATGTAATCCCACCTCCACCTTAAATGCATCTGTCACTCCCACTGCAGACTTCACCACTTTCACACTACCCTCATATATATATGCTGTTCCACTCTTACATGCTTCTCTGCCACTCCCGACTTCCTTATACATTACCACAACTCCTCTCTAGGCACCCTATTATATGCTTTCTCCAAGTCTACAAAGGCACAATGCAACTGCTTCTGACCTTCTCTATATTTCTCCATCATATTCTCCAGAGCAAACATCACATCTATAGTGCTCTTTCCCAGCATGAAACCATACTGCTGCTCACTAATCATCACCTCCCTTCTTAACCTAGCTTCCACTACTTTAAAACGTTTGACAGATTACAGGCTGCCATTAAGTGTTGAGCCACCCTACAAGCTGACACTTGGGGAAGCTTCACCATTTAACCCACCCTTGTTATGACACTGCCAGGCAAGTTGAGACATAAAGTCTTTCTAATGTGTCTTGCATCTGCCTTGGACTTCTTTCCAGTAGGCAATGTTTGGTACACCTTCTGTGTGTGTTACCTGGGAGGGTGGCACCCTAAGGTGTTCAGACCACTTCAACTGACTCCTGTCAACACAGGGGAGCAGTGGCTCTACCCCAAGATTCTCCCAGATTGTGGAGGTACCCCCTCAGATATGGAGAATGAGCTGTGCAAAACACATCATTTATATCTGCATTATCCTCCTCCTCTGTGTCACAGGCTAAAGCTCCTATTTGATGTTAGTCTTTGACTGATTTATTTGTCACCTGTATAGGCACATTAAGCAAAAGCGTTTCTGTTCAGGTGAGGCAGATAGAGTTATTGTTGCACTAACAGGTTCTCTACATCTCTGACTTATTAAATGAATTGTTTTTGGTGAACCCCTTCATTACTGAGTTTTAAATATAGTCTGTGTTTAAGAAATACCTCTAGTGGGGATTAGTCATGTTGCTGTTAAGGGGCTTTCCATTTTTAGTGTTTATTCATTTGTTCATGCGGCTGAGTATACCAATGCATGTAGTATGCTAGGGCTTCACCCAGTACAGGTGTTTGTGGCTAACTTTGATAAACTTATTGTGTTAGAGGCAAAGTTGTTGGAAGACTATGTGGAATCTGATGGGAATCGTTAATATGCACATTAAAGAGATGGAAGTGGCCATGATTGAGGATATTAGATATCTGCAGAGTCAGCAGATAATGATGGAGCAAGTTAGGCACCAAATGACAGAGATTCAGAAGAAGGCATCAGGGACAGTTAAAAACAATGGGGGAATCATGTGTTATCTTGCTAGTTTGGAATGTAACACATTAATATGCAATTTAAAACTTCATGTTATTTTGTAGGGAGATGAAAAGAATGATTTATTTGACTATGCGAGAGCTGAAATGGCAGAATGGACAGGTTTTACCTAAAGCTTGTTGGGTGATGCATCACTGAAGCATTTGCCACTTAAAATTGAATGAATTTTAACTTGTTACATGAAAAAGTGTTGTGGAAGCTGTGGGAATCAGGAAGAAAACTGACTGTGAGTGGCAGAACAGTGTGGAGGAAGATTATTCCAAAGCACCTTTAAAAAATGTTCTAGATTTGTTGATGCAATGAATGAATGCAAGTTGAAAGGACTAAATTTAAGTTGCTGTTTCCCTTGCTACATTAACGGTATTCTGGAATGGAAAACTGCTAGGCTTTGATGATCCTAATGAGGGGTCTGAGAAAATGAAAGAAATATCAGTGACAATGATGTTAAAAATTGTGCAAATGGAAAAGGACTCTAATGAACTGAGGAATATTGATACAATGAAAGAAAAGCAGACAAATGGGGAGAGAGTTCCAAGTTTACCCAAGAAGCTAGCCTTGTTTGTAAGGGTGACAACTGGTATAAGATGACTGAATAGACTTCAACACACTCAGGTATTGTATGAGAAATGTAATACATTAATCATGGGATATTAAACAGGACTGGACAAGAAAGGGACCAATGTTGGTAGCATCCTAACTGGGGACAAATAAGTTGATTAAACTGTGGTTCATAGGTAGGTACTAGGCTATTGGCCCCTAGGTCCTACATAAGCCTAGCCAAACAGTACCCTGGCTTTTGCCACACAAGAAAATTATTTTCCTGTGCCCCTGTCGAGCAGAGCCAGAGAAGTGATCCCAGGGGTGAATTTCCTATCTCCCATCCAATCATCAAGATTTTTCTTGAAGAGTGCTAATGAGGAGCTTTGTTTGATATAGATAGGTAGTTTGTTCCAGAGTATGGGAAGTCTCTGAGACAGGAATCTATCCCTCCAGCATGTTCTGTTTATTGTGGTGACAAGGTTTAGGTCTCTAGAGCATGTAGCTCAGAGGGATTGGGATTTCTTTACGTGGAGCATGTCCAACAGCTCTAGGTTTGACATAGCTTTGTATGTTAGGCAGAGATCGCCTCTGAGTAGGCGATATGCGACAGAGTAAAGCTGGAGTTTTTTGAGACTGTCTGCATAGGGCATCTGTTTGAGGCTGGTAATCCTCTTTGTGAGGTATTTCTGTGGCCTTTCCAGTTGTTGTAGATGTCTTGTGAGGTACATACCAAAAGGGGCGTTGTACTCTATAATGAGTCTAATGAGTGATGAGTAGAGGGGAACAATGACTTCTTTTTTCCTGGATGAGAAACCTTTTGTGATGAGGTGTGCCATGTAGAAGGATTTCCTGACTACTGTGGCCATGTGATTATCAAAGGAGAGACTACTGTCCACCTGTGTCCCAAGGTCTCTTATCACACTTTCGGTGTTAAGTAGACTACTGCCTATGTGGTAGTTCATGGGTACAGAGTTTTTACCAAAAGGGATGACAATGCACTTTTTGGCATTGAGCTTGAGGCCATGGCTTTGACACCAGGCATCTGTCTCAGTGAGGCCCTTTTGTAAGATGTCCACAACGTTAGGAGATTTGATTATGGTTCCTAGTTTGCAGTCATCTGCGAACTTTGTTAGCCAAAGACCTTCTGTGTTAGCCTGTACTTCAGAGAAGTAGATACCAAACAGGAGAGGACCTAAGATTGAACCCTGTGGTATTCCACTTGTCACTGGTCTGAAGTTGGATTTAGAGTCTGCTACTTTCACAGTGTGTGTTCGGTCAGTGAGCCAGTTGGCAACCCATCTTGTGACATAGGGATTTATACCTAGTTTAATGAGTTTGTCTATAATTCCAGAGTGGGGGATGGTGTCAAAAGCCTTGGCGAGATCTAGATAGGCTGTGTGTACCACCTTACCCTCATCTACAGATTGGTGACCGCTTCAAAGAAGTCTATCAGGTTTAGGAGACATGATCTGCCTTTTACAAACCCGAACTGGGTAGGGTCCAGAGTTTGGAGATTACCAATGTTATTGTTTATAAGTTCCATGATGATATGCTCCATAGCCTTGTGGACCAGGCTCGTCAGGCTAATGGAGTGGTAGCTCCCGGAGTCCGTGGTGGCTCCCCCTTTGTGGAGTGGGACAACTGTTGCTGTGCACCATTCAGTGGGCACAAAGCCTGAGGTGAGGCTATGACTGAACATGGTACTTAGGTGGGGTGCCAGTTTGTTCTGTAGTTCATGTAGAATGCAGCCTGGGATGTTGTCAGGTCCCTTGGATGCTGTGTTCTTGGCTTTGGAGAGTGTGTTTTTACCTGTGCAGCCGTGATTACAGGTACTTTGCATTTTTCCGGTATAGAGATGGGCCCTTTAGGGGATGAGAGAGGGGTAAAGTTAGCACTGAACCTATCTGCCAGGATGTTGGCAATATCAGTTGGTTCTGTATATTTAGTGCCATTGTGCTGTAACTCAGAGCAGATCTGAGTGTTGCCATTGAGATTCTTGACATAGCTATAGAATGCTTTGTGGTTGTATTTAGAATCAGTGGTGATTTTTTTTTCGTAACTAGGTTTGGAGGATTTTATGAGGGATCACACCTTCTTACTGAGGCCAACCATGGAGTTCCTCCAATCATTGGATTTTACTCTTTTTTGCAACAGTTTCTTTCTTCTGTTGTAGAGTTTATTCTGTTAGGGATTGCACGATCCATGCACTTGTGTAAGTGCTTATAAAGTGCAATTGTATAGGATTCAGCAGTCGTATTTTGGAGAAATTTTTTACGGTGGTTTCCCTAATGGGGGGTGGGGCTGGGATGTGGATGTCTAGGGTGATTTGCTTGTGGTCGGAACTGACCAATGAGGAATTGACCTCTGGTGTGGAACACGGGTTTCCCATGTTGGTAATGACCATGTCTAGGATATTGCTGCCCCTGGTGGGGGTGTGGATAAGTTGATCCAAGGCATTGGAATTTATGAATTCCAGAAAGCGTTGAGCTAAGGAGTTGGTACACTAGTAGTTTTCCCAGTTAATGGTGGGGTAGTTGAAATTGCCCATTATTAGGGTGTTACATTGTACCCTAATATTTTCCAGTGTATCAAGAAATGAGGAGTGGGAATCCTGGGGCATGGTGGGGGGATCTGTAGCAAGCTACAATTTGCATTGTGGTCTTGCCCAGAGTTGGTTGCACTTGGATAATCTCAGATGCATAATGCTGAGCAACTAGCCTGGAGATGTGGGTCTCCTTAATGAATATGGACATGCCTCCGCCTTTAGTGCTTCGGTCCAAGTTAGGTGGCTGAAAGGTGTGGTATGAATTATAGCCTGGTAATGCAGGGGTGCTCTCTGGAGCCTTGAACCAGGTCTCTGTCACTGCACAGATGTCGATGTTCTCCATTTTAAGTGTGTCATAAAGGCATTTTTAATGTTTGAATGTTTATTTCCTCTCTGGTAAAATTTTACTCTAGTTCAAGTAAGTTAAGATTTTTTCATGTGGTGGAGTTCGTCCATACTTAAAATGATTTATAGCTGTTTTGAATATTAGTTACATAAGGATACCACCAAGGAAAAGAATGCTTTGTAATCCCCTTTTTATTTTTGAAGTATGTTAGAAAATTATTTGAGGAAACGTAAACATATATGTATAGAAGTATGCACAGTATGACAACTAATATGTTGGGTTTGTGAAGATAATCATATAATACAAAAAGAGATTATTTTATAACTATGAACAGCTAGAGGGACTTTACTTTCTTATTTTGTTAGATGTGGCTTGAGTAAAGCCTACATTAGTATGTGGTGATGTTTAAGTGCTTGAAGGGGTAGGTATAACTAAGGAAAAATTTAAGTTTTAGGGAAGAAAAGTGAGTTGTTTACAAGAGTAAATACATATTTTAAGTCTGAAACAAATAGTACCCATTTTTATGAGTAGGCTTGTTATGTTATAGAAGAAAATGAGACAAATGTCAATTTTCTTTCAAATAATTGTAATGACTCCCTTTCTCAAACCCAGGTTTCACCAGTTCTGCCTAATGGTCCACTACTTTTACCCATTCAGACTATTTGTTCCGTCAGGAGTGAGAGTCAGGCATCCCTGAGCTAGGTGAGAATCCATTGGCCTATTGTTGAGACGGGGAGAAGGTCAGCTTTCGGCACAAATGGGATGGCCTCCGCTCTCCTTTGGAGGTCCTAAGCCCAGTGACAGCTTTATTGAGCTTTATTATTTACTGCCTGCTACAGGAGGTATACCTCCACATGCAGAGTTCCCCAGCTAGTGTACTTGCACAATAACAGCATGTTCTGGGCATGCAGATATAACATCTCATGAGCCTTCTACATATCACCCAAGTGGTGAGCTTGAGCCACCCTCCCCTGCCCAGGAAGGGTGACCTGGCGGCAGCTGCTCACTCCCATCCTCTCTGCCTGGTTTTTCCTTCATGCAGACCACAAATCGAGCTTGGATCATCTCGGTTGTAGTCAGAGCTTCTTTCCTCTATACCTCACAGATGATACAATAAATATCATTTATCATGATCAGTGTTTTAAATCAGCAAAGACTGATGCAGGATTATTATTAGTAATCCTATCACAGCCTTCAAATTTATAAAATAATTTACGCACCACAGAGAGTTAAAGAAATAGATGTTGTCTGCTGAGTTTGAATAAATGATGAATCTGGACTCCAGATAAGAATAGTTAGAGATAAAGTGGACTAGTAAGGGGGTAGAATATAAATGGGTCAATGATAAATTAGGGAAAATATAAAATCATTTCTTAACTAGGTGGAATGAACTACCAAAGGGGATAATTGCATGGAGTCTTTGCAGAATATGTGGTGGATAGCAAAGAAGGATGAGACTTGATAATAATTAATTGCTGTCCTACTGTGCATTTGATGAAAAATGTGATGGAAGCTCAGTGGTGCTTAATATACTCTTCGGACTATAAAATGGTGATAAGTATAATTATAGAATTTATAAATATAAGGTGCCAGAATTTCCTTCACTCCTGTAAGGATGCTGATGGCAGATGGAGGGAAGGAACTATTTTTGGAATAAAATATTTTTTTTGTGAAGGCAAGTAGAGGAGTTCCTTTGGAGGGAATGCGTGTGTCCTAGCAGGGCCACATAACAGATTGTAACATAAAGTAAAAATAATATGATAAACAATCCTTATAAAGGTGGCTGTATATTACAAAAGGTAAGACTAGTTGAATTTTAAATATGAAATTAATTTAACATTAGCCAGTAGTAAAGTGAAGATTACTGCCAAAGTTACTTCCAATTTGATATAGCAGTAACTAATTCTCATAAACATGCAGAATATGGAAAAGGGCTAAAATTAAGTGCAAAACAGTGTAGTATTGTTATATCTGGTAGCTCTATCCCTCAATGTACAGTATAGCCAACACCACTCTCCAAAATAATAATGTAGTCAGGGATCTTGGAATTCGGCTTGATAATGCCCTATCCTTTGACGACCCTATAGCAACAATGTTCAGAAAATCTATTTACCACAACTAATATCTAAAGGCATGACATCCATGTTAAAATAAGTTATCGTCCTTCTGTATGCAGCCCTAATTAGACCAATTACTGAGTAAAATGCCCCTTCAAGATGTACCTTCCATGATATATTAAGCAACTGGAAATGCCCCAAAGGTATCTAACTAAGAGGATTGTTGGCTTAAAGACCCTAAGCTACCAGGTAAGGCTTGACATGGTATCTCTTTACTCATTTTTACAAGCTCTTGTGGTGTGATGTCGGCCTTGCATTTCATGCCATTAGGACACATGCTCCTTGATTTATAGTATCGTCACAAGTCAAATAGCTTCACTAATATCAGGAAAAGGGACTTAAATCTCAACTAGCATGTAAATAAAACATGATGGAAAAAACAAATGTATTGCCTAGTACTTACCCAACCTCTGTAACAGACTTCACCTGCAATTTAAACAAAGTGACATCATTGTACCCTTCATATTAAACCTGCATGATTGGCCAGGCACCCATATACATCTAATCTGGGATAGACCTGCTTTGCCTTTCTTGAGAAGGAGGTACATGCGGGTGGGTATTGACAATCAATAATGGTCTTGTGGCTCACCTGTCTTGTACATCCTGTGGTCATATAACTGAGACTGTATGTGATGATGTCTGTGGAAGAGGAGGTAAGACTGAATGAACTCTGAAGTTGGAAATTAAAGACACCTATAAGAGGGCTTGTGGGATAGAAAATAAAAGATGGGCTAACAGGAACGAAGAATGTTAAAAGGAAGAACTATTCTGGGATGGAATAAAAAGATAATACAGCACATAATGGCATAGAAAAATATAAGTAGTGAAATCTGCTTATCAGGTTGAGGGTACTTGAATGAAGCAGTAAAAGAATATGATGTATAGTGGTGTAGAGTATGGCAGCAAACACTAAATTAAAGTTACTGAAACATAAAAGCAGAAATTAAGAGTGCATAGTCATATTTATTTTAGGTAGGTCTCATGTGAGGTTGTTGGGGAACAAGGAGAAGAAAACCCAGGACTGAGTCTTGGAAATACCATTTCAAAATGTGCTTATATTAGAGATGGAAGACTAAGTGATACTTGGAAGAACCACACAGAAGACAGTTCTGAAGTAATTTCATTACTTTAAAACCAAAGCCCACTTTTTTCCAATTTCATGACAAGAAAGAAATGATAAACTGATGCAAAGGCCCATTTAGTGCGAAGAAGGAGATCCCCAATTAGCAGGCCATTATTCATATTATTATTATTATTATTCATATTATTATTATTCAGAAATACCATCACCTTACAGATGGCTGTGCTGGTTATTGGTTAACAATCCACATTTACTGAAATATGTGGAGACTTGTCAGTCAATGATTTTTTTTCAAAGTTTTCATAATAGGATATAGGCAAGGAATATGGATGAGAGTCCTCTAGTAAGGAAGAGAAGGAAGGTATTTTTGGTAAGAAAGATGATAGTATAAAAAAAAAACAACTGATAGTCTCTCAGGAAATTAGAATTTATTCTTTAAGGAAGTGCATGTTATCAGACTTTTTTAATAATAAGGTTTGTCGTCTACCTTCCTACTCTGTGATTCCAGCTATAATTTGTTAAAAGATGGTACCGTGTTTGAGTTCAGTAAGAAGAACTCCAGTGGCAACTGAATGATAAATTGTTAACGATAAAGACAAGAGGCTTACCTATTGCCAGAGCAGCCATCTTGAGACATAAGCGATATTAGGTACAGAAGCTAGAACCTGAGCTTCTATCCACTTTTCCTTTTTTTTTTGATGGCACTAGACTGGATTCCTTGAAGTAGAACGCAGGATAATGATTAGAGGGAGAGGCCATACTGTCATCAGGGAATTAGAGGTTGAAGTACAGCTACATAGATATAGTCTTTAAAGTTATTACCATAGGAGCTTAATTTAGCAAGTCCATATAGATAGCTGAGCATCCAAATCTTTAGTAGAGTTCCAGAATAATCTGGGGTATGAGGCGAAGACTTCTTCTTCTTCTTTCAGCTTTTCCCGGTTAGGGGTCACCACATTGGATTATCTATCCGCTCATGATTGGCAGTGGAGTTTTACGGTGTCGAGTTGCTAGCCCTGCGCCCAACCTTCCACAGAAGGCATACACACACACACACACACACACACACACACACACACACACACACACACACACACACACACACACACACACACACACTCACTCATACCTAGGGCCAATTTAGAGTGTCCAATCCACCTACTGCATGTCTTTGGGATGTGGGAGGAAACCGGATCACCCGGAGGAAACCCACACAACCATAGGGAGGACATACAGACTCCGCACAGAAGGCACCCCAGCCAAGAATCGAACTGGAGAACCTCTTGTTGTGAGGTGACAACGCTAACCGCTGCACCACCGTGGCCACCCTAATTAATTAATTGTGCCTTACTACACTGTAGTGCGATCTCGGAGTTGGTATATTTAAAGAGCGGGTGGTGTGTGGGGTGCAGGGGGGGGGGCTTGTCCCCTGCTTAAAACAATCAGGTAAGTTTTTTCTCTTTTTTAAGTATTCAAAATTCAAACATATGGGTTCGACCATATGGTGTTAGAAGTTGTTAAACTTTGATTATGTAATAAGAACCCCTTGCATTCACCAGCCTCACAAACAAGCAAACAAACTATTCGGCTAGGACTACTGTCAACCACCAGCACATAAACTTTTCATAAGGAGTCCTATCTACTGAATTACAGCTACTAAAACAAGGGTATCCTTTTCATAAGACCAGCATCTGGCCTAAATATGGATGAAAAGTCCTTCTCAAAAATAAATAGCCCCTGTCTGCTGCAACCATTTCCTTCCTGAAATTCACAATTAACATTCTCTAGTCCCAGGATATAACTGCAAGGTCACATTACATTAGGATATAAAAGTAACTGCTTTAGAGTTGTGGGCTAAAGCATAAACATGACAACCCTTTGACTGAGATCTATTTAGTGCTTGCTTTTTTGTATAAAATCTAGGGTGGTAAGTGCACCAACTTTCATTGTTAAGTATTATTGCTAAGTACTGAAAAGATTAGCATTAGTATTGTTTCACTCATTTACAGATTGACAGTATTGTTTTTCTATGTTTAATCTCATGCCATTTTTTTGTATACAATGTAATGTATCATTAACCTTTACATAAATTGCTATCGCGGTCAACAAATGTAAAATAAATAAATATTAATGCCTATGTGCACACTACCTCAGGTAATTCTAACTGCAACGTAATGTATCCTGCATTTTGCCGTGGGTCTGGGTTGTGGCTGAAAGGGTCTTTGGACCAGTCCACCCTAGCTAGTTAAATATCTAATAAATAAATAATTAAATTAAACAAGACTTCTGGGATCACCTACTATTGCAGATGCTAGCAATAATGCAGAGCAAGCATTTCAAGACAAACCTTTACCAAGTACAGGCTTTATCAAGGGAATAACAGGTACACTATGTGACTGGCTGAAAAAGCCTTATCATGGTATTCGAATGAGCAGTATGTATTAGAAATATCTATACATCCTGAAGTATATTTTTTAACATATGAGCCTTTTCTGTCATTCTTAGCCAACTGATTTCATAAGAAGTACACAAGGTATTAGAAAAATAAACAAAAGGGATTCCTAAAGGCCAGTAGATTAATATGCAAACTAGCAAAATGGGGGGAAAAGCTGCTAACAGACTGCATTAGCACTGAGACTACTCACAGCAGTATTTTAGCTACAGATAAGGAGTTAGATATGTAATTGTTCTCCCTTGCGCTTTCCTTCTATATTATAAGAACATCATTATGAATTCTAGGTTCAGAGTTTAAGCTGACCATAAGTCACCACTAGAGGGAACTAAAGATGCAAAAACAAAACCCGCCTAAATGACACACCTGAACCCCAAGGTTTGAAACAAAGGACTTGGATAAGGAATCATTTAATAAAACAGGCAGTGAATCTGCTGTGTATAAAATCATTTTAGTGATTCACAAAGCACTGTCCATAGTACCTTGGTAATGACACACACATAATAATAATATTATTATTTTGCTTTAAAAGTAATTTATTCCTGATGTTATTATTTATTTAACATTTGTTTACCGGGCAAGTACGACTTGGAACAAAGCAAATTTTCAGTGGAAGCCCAGGGAGAAAAGCATGTCTTTATAATGTGGGAAGAAACCAGAGCACCCGGAAGAAACCCACATGAACGTAGTTGTAGGGAGGACATGCAGACTCCACACAGAAGGCACTCCAGCCGAGAATTGAACCAGAAAACCTCTTGCTGTGAGGCGACAATGCTACCGCTGCACCACTGCACCGTCCAGTGGTGTCCAGTGAAGTGTTTTATTATTTACAAAACACTTCTATGTTAAATATGACCCAGGAGACCTAGGGTTACCACCTGTCCCACTTAGCGAGGGACAGTCCCTCTTTGGGCAGTTGTATCCTGCAAAGAAATAAAAAAAAAATGGCAAGTGTCCTGAGATTTTAGGACAAACATATTTCCTATATTTTATTAGTACTTTTCCATTAACGGGGAAACACCTTTTTTTTGGCTGCTGTTTATGTTTTTTTCCTTGTTAACAGAAACGTTCCAAATAAACCATGTGTTGTGGCACGGTACAAAACTTGGAAGGGAGGAGGGCGAGTCCTGTTTTGGGACTACTACCTGAAGGACTTTTTTAATTTTTATTAGCACCATTACCCTTACTGAGCAGTACCTTTGGTGAACTTATCATAGTCACTGACGACGTTTAAAACCATCGGAAACGTTATCTGAGCAACGCTGACTTCATCATCTAACCCAGCAAGTGATTATAGTGCAAAACATTTTCAGAACTTTATCTGGGCAGCAGAAAAGTCATTTGACACATACATGTTGCGAACTTGTATAATTTTGACAAGAAGCTATAAAGAGACCCTTGGGACTCGAGAGTGTGACACCAGAGGCCAAGAATCAGATAACGGCTATTTCTCCCACTTTTTAACACCTACCATCTTGAAGTCGTTATTCTGGCTTGTGAAATATTCTGACATGCTGAGACTTGTTGATATACAAGTATTGTTGGCAAAGACGTACAATCACCTCTTAATGAATGAGTGGGTCTATTTACTTGATGTGTGTTTAGTTTGGCTAAGATTCCCCTTCCCGTGGATCCCTCTCAACTCTCCAGATTTTCGCAGAATATGTATCATTTTAGAAGAAGTCATGAGAGTACGCAGACAAAGTCAGTTGGCACATCAGAGTACAAAACAGAAAAATGCTCTTAGGAACACGGAGTAACTAGGAAAAGACATGAAAAGCAGAATTATTAAACAAAAGTGATAGCAGCAGAGGATAAACATTAATACATTATGGCTAAAATTGACTGCACCACAGAAAGGAACATTGGTTTCAGCTCTCCGTCATGTTTACTGGTATTAGGAAAAAAAAAAAAAAGTTTAGTAGCTTCTCATACCAAAGCACCACACCCATGTAATTATCTTCTGTAACACAAAAAGAAAGAGTAAATTGTTGTACTTTATTTGCTGTCTAACACTCTGCTTGTAAGTCCATTTCATAAGCAGCATGATTTCATCAGACTGCTAGACATTTCAAGAATGAGTTTATGATGAGTAATGAGGGCTAAAAAGTTCCATCAATCATCACGCTTTATTTAAAAATGTTAGGAAGGTTTGTGTGTGTGTGTGTGTGTGTGTGTGTGTGTGTGTGTGTGTGTGTGTGTGTGTGTGTGTGTGTGTGTGTGTAGGGAGGGCTAGGGACTAACTGAAAATTTATAGGATGCTACACTTACTCAGTCCTTTCTCCTTACAGCTGACCATTGGCTACCCTCAGGATGTCTCCTTATTCATCAAGCCTCCAGGATCCCCTGGATTAGTTCTGACTTGTGGTCAGGGTTGGTAAGGATATTAAAGCACATGGTGCAGCGTCATATTGTTGCCAAGGAGATTTTTGCAATGATCTACTTTCCCTTCTTCTCATGGCTCATACATTCCAGGGGAGCTGTGCAATGGGATATGCTTGCTTATCACCCTGCATCTGCAGTGGCTCAAACATTCCCCCTCCACCCTTTTGGACAACTCCCTTAATATGTCCCCAGCCTCCACTAGGGATCATCTGTGAGGCGAGTCCAACACATACCCTCCCTATCAAGATGGGTATGGCCATCTTCCCTTTGCCAGCACCTTAGGTATTCGAGTTGCTAACTGAAGCTGGGTTGCCTAGACCATAGTCAGGGCTTTATCCCTGTGTGCCACAGCTCTGATATTACCAAGTCTTGAATGAGTTCATGATGCCCTTACAATGCTCCAAACCCTTCCTAGTTCCTCTGTCACAGTGTTGGTAAGACAACATTCTCCTGCACTCTTCATTCCAGGCTGCAGCTGTTGCGGACTTGACATTGTTTGGCTGGTATCTGCCTAGAGCTGCTTCAGCTAGATAAAGTAGTATTGTAGTTTACATGTCTGGATTTCAGGCTCTTAATTAATTTGGCCCTCATTCTCAAAGCTTGCTACACTTACCAAGCTCAGCTATCTAGACTGTGCTGACCTTTCAAGGATGTGGCTCAGTGATGAATAGCTATTTTGTACGGACCAGACCTATTCTGTTACCTCTTATGAGTGATATATAATGTTACTAATGCCATTGTGGTACATGCAGTTTTAACAAAAAGCCAAATTCTCTGAAGATTATCCCAGTAATACTCTTTGGACACTAGATTTGAGGCAGATGTATTATGGGATTGGATGCAAAAGAATGAGAATATGGAAAATAACAATACGGTTGTACAGACTCTGGACTCAAATCTGACCTCTGTGCAGATATTACAGTCCCGTGGAACTGTTTGTAGTGTCCTGTAGTGTGCCATAATACACTCCAATAGGACAAAATAGAACAGACTCAGGCTGACTCCTCAAGACCTCTGCCTGATACAGAATATATTTTAACAGATTAAAGGATTGGGGTTAGGTAGTTTGTAGACAGAATAAATGAAAAGCTTCACAAGGATATGTTACTCAAGGGGATGAAAAACATTTTTGGAGTTCATCTCCTGCTCAAACTCAATCCTAGTTATCAGTATAGTAAAGGATATTTAAGAGATATAGGTTCATAGGTGTTTACTAGGCTAATGACCACAGGGGCCTTTTTAAGCCTAACCATGCATCCGAAATTTCTGACAAGTTCTGAGACTCTTGATAAGTGAAAGTAGGGGTTTGGGAGATGAAACATTTAAAAGCAGGGGCCTGGGATATGAACCATTTACAGGTTGCCTGTGTCCATTAGAAAAATAGGTGCCAAACCATGGATGCAGTTCCTGTTTCCCATCCAATCATCCAAGTTGCACTTGAATTGGGTTAGGGAGGAACTCTGCTTCACATGGATGAGAAGCCTGTTCCATAGATGGAGTAGTCCTTGGGATACATACCTGTCTCTCTAGAAGGTCCTATTTATATCACATGCAAGGTTTTAAGTCTTTAGAATGGGTAATTCTGGTGCTTTTTGTTTTGTGGATATGCAGGAGGTCCATCAGAGTAGGGTCTGACAATGCCCAGTATGCCAGGCATAGATCTCCCCTCAAAAGTCTGTTGGAGACTGAATACAGGGATATGGCCTTGAGGTGGTGTGCATAGAACATTTTACATATGCCCTGTATTCTTTTAGTGAAGAACCTCTGTGGACATTCCAGTTGTTGAATATGCCTGGTTAGGTACATATCAAAGGGGGCATTGTACTCAATGATAGGTCTGATGAATGCAGAATATAGTGGAACAATGACTTTCTTGCCTTTAGATGCCATACCTTTGTTTATAAGTTGAGCAACATAGAATGATTTCCTCACCACTGTAAACACATGATGGTCAAAGGCTAGATTACTGTCTATGTGTGTCACTAAGTCCCTGACTGCTAGGAAAACTCTAAGGGATGTGTTCTCAATATGAGAGTTACCAGGGGTTGATGTCTTCCCGAAGGATACTATTATACAATTCTTGGCATTTAGTTTTAGTCCATGGCTGTGACACTACTTGTTTGTCTGTGTCAGCCCTTCCTGAAGAACATTTGTGTCAGTGTGTGGGATTAAATGACAGCTCCTAATTTGCAATCATCTGCAAATTTAGTCAGCCAGAGACCATTCAGATTAGCCTTTACTTCAGAGAAGTAAATGCCAAAAAAGGAGTGGTCCAAGGACTGATCCCTGATGGTCTCCACTTGTGACTGGCCTCTTTGTGGAGGTAGACTCCCAAATTCTAACTTCCTGGGTCCTGTCTGTCAGCCAGTTGGCTATCCACCAGGTGACATACCGGTTTGTACCTAACCTCTTGACTTTGTCAACAATACTTGAGTGGGGTATTGTGTCAAATGACTTGGCTAGGTCAAGGCAGGCAGTGTGAATGATTTTGCCCTTATCCAGTCTTCCAGGATGAGTAGACATGACCTGCCTTTGGTGAACCAGACTGCATTGAGTCCAGTGTCTGGAGGTTTACTATATCTCAATTGATCATTTCCATGATAATTCTTTCCATGGCTTTACATATAAGACTAATGAGACTTATGGGTCAGTAGTTTTCAGGGTCTGTAGATGGCCCACCTTTGTGAAGAGGGATGACTGTTGCTATTGTCCATTCATGAGGCATGAAGTCTGTTCGGAGGCTACAGTTAAATACCAATTTCAGAGGGCCTGATAGGCCATGTTTCATGCTCTTTACAAGGATATTGTCTGGGCCCATTGATGCAGTATTCTTGGCCTTACAGAGAACATTAAGGACCTGTTCCCTAGTGATACCACGGGGAGTTGTATTTGATAGTATTTGCTGAGGGCAGGTTGACGGTGAGGTAGGGGTAAAATTGGAGCTGTATTTATTGGCCAGTATGGTACAATGAGCTCTGCACACAATTCTATATTGCCTTTGAGGTTGTGGACATAGCTAAAGAATGCCTTGTGGTTGTTCTTGGCCTGGGAGGCCAAGTTTGACACAAATTTGGCTTGGTAGACTTTATTTGTCCTCTGAGATGTTTGTTTAGTTTGATGAGAGTGCATTTATCCTGCTGGGTGTTGCACCTCCTAATTTTTGCCATGATTTTCTTCCTTCTATTATACAGCCTATTGATTTTGTGATTCCACCAGGGTGGTTTGTTTTTTGAGTTAGTTCTGTATTTCTTCCTGGTTAGTACAGCTGCCTCTGTGTTGCTATTAACAGGCTTGTACAGGGTTTTTGTGAACAGTTCTGCAAAGTCAGCAGTGTTCTCAGGGTTTATGGGGGCTTGGAATTTTGCCAGGTTATCACTTAATAGAAGGAGTACTGCGGTGGTGGTGCTGTGGTAGTGTTGTCGCCTCACAGTTAGACGTTGCCTGTTTGATTCTCAGTTAGAGCGTCTTCTGTGTAGCAACATGCATGAATGGGCATTCCTTCATTGAAGGTTGTGCTTTAGGCCCGGCAAGCCAGCACGTAAAAGTCTACTGCCAATCATTAGCAGACCGGACTTCCGCTGTGGTGACCCCTAACCGGAAAAAGCCGAAAGACACAAACAAACAAATCACTTAATAGAAGGAGGTTAGCCTTAGAATAGTTCCTGAATATTCCAAGTTTAGCTGGGGTCCAGGTTTTATTTTTATTCAAAAGGAGACCATTTTGTGGTCTGACCTTACTATGGAAGACATTACAAAAGGGGTTGTGCAGCACATTCCCATATTAGTGAGGACCAGATCCAGTGTGGTTGCACCCCTGGATGGTGTAGTGACTATTTGGTCCAGACATTTCAATAGGGGTTGTGCAGTACTTTCCCATGTTAGTGAGGACCAGATCCAGTGTGGTTGCACCCCTGGATGGTGTATTGACTATCTGGTCCAGGGAGTTTGTGTTTACAAAATCTTGGAATCTCTGTGCCTGCATATTTGGTGTCATATAGATTTCCCAGTTAATAGTGATGTAATTAAAGTCACCCATGACTATAGTATTGGATTGGATGGTGGGTGTTTCCAATAAGCAAATACATGCTATGGGTTTCCTGGGTCATAGAGAGGGACCTATAGTTTGCATGGAAGTGGTAATGGATTTTGTCTACGTGATTTGAGCATGGAACATCTCAAGTGCATTATCTGGTTTGACCAGCCTTGAGGTATATTTATTTTTTATGTAAATAGAGACACCTCTGCCTTCAGTCCCTCTCTGTGTAGTACGTGGTCTGAACACGTGGAAGGCATTATAACCTTGCACTGTTGGAATGCTCTCGGTGGCTTTTAACCATGTCTCAGTGGCCGCACAGATGTCAGCATTCTCTAGGATGAAAAGAACTTTTAGGGAGTGGAGTTTTTTGTTTAAGCTCCTAGCACTAAGCAGTAATACCTTTAGATTTTCTTGGTTTTGATTTGCTATGTTGGAAGTACTTTCAGTTTGGCATTGCCTAAAAAGGGCACTATGGGGGAAGACAATGTTTTAGCTAATATTCGAAAACCTTGAGGGGAGAGCTGCAGACAGTCCCTGGAAAAGCAGTGTGGCCTGTTGACCATCTCCTTTCATACTGATAAATATTGCACCCCCTTAGAATGACACCAGAAACTAAGCCAGTTATTAAAGTCAGTCATCTTTTGTTTGTATTGCGGCATAATCTTTGGAGAAGATAAAATGCTTCTCAGTGCTAGGCTCATACCAACCTGAGACCCATATTCTGGGAGCTCCATGATGTTTCTCTCTTCATATAGTCTAAGGAGGTATATCTCAGATCATTTACTCCTACATGGACTATGACTGCGTACTTGTGGTCCATTGACCTGAATGCATGCGTAATGTGGTGCATCCTAGCCCCTGATAAGCAAATGACAGAGACTTTCTCCTTTATCAGCTTGGTGAGAGGGATATCAGTGTATCTCACGATGGAGTATCCAATGACCAGAATGTTGGATTGTGTGGTGCCTTGCCTTAAGGGCTTAAAGGTAGAGGCTCCATGAGATGTGACTCTATGTGTAGATATGGGTGTTGTTTTGAAAGTGTGCATTTGGGGCTGCTGAGAGTACTTGTTATTTGTACTTCATCTAGGAGGTCTTTTGGATTTAGGAAGGTTACATTTAAATGCCTCAGCATATGTGGGTCTATATGTCTGCTTTGAATTGTGTGCAATGGGTACAGCGTGTGTACTACTGACAACCTTACTGACATTAGGAGTACCTTTCTGTGAGAGCTTTGCCTCCAGTGACATTGTATAACTACATCTCTCACATACCATATCAGTTTGAGAATTAACTGGTTGTCAGTAAACATGAGTCAATTTCTACTTTGCCGCAGGAAGCCCATATCCACCAAGCTGGTAATGAAGATAGTGGGAAAGTTCGTATCCATGGCAACAGACTCTTTTTTTATTGATTAGACAGTTGGAATGGTCATGAAAGTGTTAAATAACATTTTGTGAAAACACATATTTTTAATGGATGCAAAATGTATGTAGTTACAGTATAGAAGAAAAAATATATCATTTGTTTATATTTGAGAAACATTGTAGTAACAAGTCAATATACAACAATAGTCACAGTATTGAGATTAAGGAGCTTTTAGACACTTTAATCAGTTACTATATAAAAGTATGTGACAAATATAAATTTATATAAAAATAAAAATAAAAGTATTTATCTGTGCTGTCAAAATAATCATGTATATTCCATGAAGTGCTTTTTGTTCTGGCAGTTAAAGGACAGGATTTGCTTGTTGTAATTTGCTGATTGTGTAACTCTGTTGAGTAGACATATCAGGGTAAATGTGCATTGTGAAAAGGAGCTTTCTGTCTAAAAGTAGGTCACACTCTTTCTCACCTTCTGTCACCCACAAGCAAATCCTGCAAAATCCTTGAGCATCGTCAATGAGGAAACATTCAACATAAAAGCAGCTTTATTCACCAGAATTGATTAAGTAGATGGAAGTCCCTCCTTAAAAGCACTACTACAGTAAATAAATACATTTGCTGTTAAAAAATAGATCCCCAAAGACTTGTATACCCTAGAAACAAACCCTTGCATAATATTTCCATTCCATTCAACTTTCAACGAGCAAGTAAGCTTTCTGTCTAAAAGATGATCACTTCCCAGTACTTGGATAGCTGAGATGTAAGCATCTACATAATTGCTTTATTACAATCAAACATTAATGAACAAATGTAAGCTTCAGCCTCTCCTTGACCTTGTTTTGATGAAGAAGTATTTTAACAGCTCGACTTCTAAGATGCTTCCAACCAGTGGGGTACAGACAGCCTGCTCATTCTGCTGTACTGAAATTACCCATGTGACAGATGGTGACCCATAATAGTGACTCACTAGCCCCATTTAGTAACCTAAGAAGATACACACACACACACACACACACACACACACACACACACACACACACACACACACACACACACGTGAGCGAGCCATACCTCTTAACTTCTTAGAGCAAAAAATCTGGACAAAGCCATAAATAAAAGTGGGACAAACAACCAAAAATAGGGACGATTTTTAAATATTCTTCTTACAAACTTAGCAAGTTGATAGAATAACAGGTTTTGCATTTGCATGGCTTTTCTGAAGGTTATAAAATCTGAAACTAAAATGTCTGTCATTATTTGTTAACTTCAGTCTAATTATTTGTCACTAACTTGCTAGAAAAAGACAATTTTATGAAAAACGGACTCAAAATATGAGGCAAAAATCTGGACATTCTGGAAAAATCTGTACGGTTGAGAGGTATGCTGCAAGCACACACATATTATACACAGTGCTTTTGTTTTAATTATATGGGTCAAAAAACACTGTTAGAGTAATTTACGTTAAAGTAAGAGCATTTGTGAAATAACTTCAGTGAAATACTGCTGAACGGGTACTAATACAAGTCAACATATTTACTTTAAAACAGAAACAAAAAGCAAAAGGATCCTCTGATTTTTCTGTTATTGTAGGCCAGTAATTGAAAAGCTGTAATAACTATGGTACTCAGCCCATCCTCAACCATCCTGGTTTTCTGAATTTATAGACACAGCCTTATGCAAATTAGGCCCGCCCCAGGTAACACTAGAACACTTGCCTTATTCTGTGTGCCACTCCGATGGCAAACAAATGCAGGCAATCTTCTTCTTCTCCTTTCAACTGCTGCTGTTACGAGTCGCCACAGCAGGTTATTGGTCCGCAGAACGAATGGCAGTAGAGTTTTATGGTTCAAGTTGCCAGTCCAGTAGCCAACCTGCCTCAGAAGTGTCCAATCCACCTGCAGCATGTCTTGGGAATGTAGGAGGAAACCCAACACCCGGAAGAAACCCACTTGAACACAGGGAGGATATGCAGACTCCACACAGAAGCCACCCCAGCCGAGAATTGAGCCAAATAAATGCAAGCAAAAATAGTTTGTATTATAAATGTTATTATTTATTTAGTAATCTTAGAATCACATGTCACATGTCAGGTGTGGTCGTGGATATGGATGGCTAAAGACACTGTCACCAACATCAGTACTTCCACAGCAGCATCAGGTGTGAAGGTAGTTATGGGCTCTAAAGGGCATCCCCAGAGTGCTAGCAGTAATGACAGTGGCATGTCTGGTGATGGACAGTGGTCATGTAGCACACCTCCACCTAGCCAAGCTCTCAATCACTGGCAAATCATTGAGGGTTGAAGTTAGAAAATAATGACAGGCATTTGAGTTCCAGACTTCATTCCCTTCAGAAAAGTCATGCTAATGAAAAACTTGTTACTCTATCAATTTTCTAAGTTTGTAAGAGCAATATTTAAAAAGTGTCCCTATTTTTGGGCCTTTGTCCCCCCATTATTAATGGCTTTGTCCAGATTTCTTGCTCTAAGATGTTGAGAGATATGGTGCTGCTACTACATGTTCAACATCTGAATTTCCTTGGTGGCACATGGCATGCCCAACCGTCTACCATGTATGTCCATTTGACTAAAATCACAGTGCTGCAACTACTGTTGAGACTGTTCAAACATGCACGCGCATACGCAAACATGCATGGTACACATACACACCACTATAGCCCATTTGCCTCACATTCTCAAACAACTAGTGCCAGCAGCCCATAGCAAAACATTCATCAGTATTCCCTTCAAGCCCCACATCTTACACATACACTGCAGAAAGAAAATTTGAGTTGGTACAGCACGCATACATTTCCCTGTGACACTACATAGTTGTTCTCCTTCACTCACCTGTGCAAATGATGATAACAGTGCCTTGCCCTTTGTACTTTATTACTTGGATTGCCTGTCTGATGCATATTGTGGCTAGTACTTGCATGGATAAGCACTTTCTAGTATTGGGTTTGCATGTATCACTTTTACTGTAATGTATATGCTGCACTGTGGGGTGAATCTCTGTGCAAACTGCTCCCTCTTTGCCAATGCCATGGCGTACTGTGCCCACTTCCACCCACCATGTTAATCTCCTGCTTGGTGGCTCCTCCACTCTTTTCTTATCTGGCTCAGTCTCTACTTTCAGGTGTGCTTGGAGATGTTTCTCCTGCAGTTGCCCTCCCTGCTATAACTACTTTTTAATTATCATAATGTGTAGCATTGCAATTGCTGAAAAGATTTTAGCTCATGTCTCATTGTGATGATTTATGGCACCACTAGATACAGCCATGCAGTGAAAGCATGACTTCAGAAGCACATGTCCAAGGATGATGATGTATGGCATCACTAGATACATCCATGCAGTGAAAGCATGACTTCAGAAGCACATGTCCCAGGGTGATGATGTATGGCACCACTAGATACATCCATGTAGTGAAAGCATGACTTCAGAAGCCCAAGTACATCCACAATGATCCTGGTTTATGAGAACAGAGTTTTATCTATAGTCTGTAATATCCTGTGGTTTTTGTGCTGGTGCCATTAGCCATCATTTTCAAAAAGATTCCCATTGATAAAGTCACCACTCAAATTTTTGACAAAGGTCACAAATGTGTCATATATGGGAGTCATATCAACTACCTGGGTGGCCTGAAAATGATTTGTAGATGATACCTTGTGAATTAAAGACCACCAGATAGTTAATGGAGTTATTTGGTTTACAGTTCATCTACCTTTCTCCTAGGTCACCAGGTAGAGCTTTTATTTCAATGTGGGTGCAGTCTATGGCCCATGGCACATCAGGGAAATGAGCAAGATCATAGAAACCATGCAAAGGGATGTCTCTCCTCTGTGGTATGTGGAAACCACGTACAATCCCCTACATGCTGTAGCATGGTGTTGGTATGTGGAAACCACGTACAATCCCCTACATGCTGTAACATGGTGTTGGTATGTGGAAACCATGTACAATCCCATACATGCTATAGCATGGTGTTTGTATGTGGAAACCACGTAGAATCCCCTACATGCTGTAGCATGGTGTTGGTATGTGGAAACCACGTATAATCCCCTACATGCTGTAACATGGTGTTGGTGTGTGGATACCACGAATAATTCCCTACATGCTGTAGCATGGTGTTGGCATATGGAAACCACGCACAATCCCCTACATGCTGTAGCATGGTGTTGGTATGTGGAAACCACGCACAACCCCCTACATGCTGCAGCATGGTGTTTGTATGTGGAAACCACGTAGAATCCCTTACATGCTGTAGCATGGTGTTGGTGTGTGGAAACCACGTGCAATCCCCTACATGCAGTAGCATGGTGTTGATATGTGGAAACCACGTACAATCCTACATGCTGTAGCATGGTGTTGGTATCTGGAAACCGCATACAATCCCCTACATGCTGTAGCATGGTGTTGGTATGTGGAAACCACGTACAATCCCCTGCATGTTGTAGCATGTTGTTGGTATGTGAAAATCACATACAATCCCCTACATGCTGTAGCATGGTGTTGATTTATGAAAATCACGTACAATCCCCTACATGCTGTAGCATGGTGTTGTTATGTGGAAACCATGTAAAATCCCCTACATGATGTAGCATGGTGTTGGTATGTGGAAACCGCATACAATCCCCTACATGCTGTAGCATGGTGTTGGTATGTGGAAACCACGTACAATCCCCTGCATGCTGTAGCATGGAGTTGGTATGTGGAAACCACGTACAATCCCCTACATGCTGTAGCATGGTGTTGGTATGTGAAAATGTGAAAACCACGTACAATCCCCTGCATGTTGTAGCATGTTGTTGGTATGTGAAAATCACATGCAATCCCCTACATGCTGTAGCATGGTGTTGATTTGTGAAAATCATGTACAATCCCCTACATGCTGTAGCATGGTGTTGGTATGTGGAAACCACGTACAATCCCCTACATGATGTAGCATGGTGTTGGTATGTGGAAACCACATACAATCCCCTACATGCTGTAGCATGGTGTTGGTATGTGGAAACCACGTACAATCCCCTGCATGCTGTAGCATGGAGTTGGTATGCGGAAACCACATACAATCCCCTACATGCTGTAGCATGGTGTTGGTATGTGAAAATGTGAAAATCACGTACATTCCCCTACATGCTGTAGCATAGTGTTGGTATGTGAAATCACGTACAATCCCCTACATGCTGTAGCATGGTGTTGGTATGTGGAAACCACGTACAATCCCCTACATGCTGTAGCATGGTGTTGGTATGTGGAAACCATGTACAATCCCCTACATGCTGTAGCATGGTGTTGGTATGTGAAAACCATGTACAATCCCCTACATGCTGCAGCATGGTTTTGGTATATGGAACCACGTGCAATCCCCTGCATGCTGTAGCATGGTGTTGGTGGGTGGAAACCATGTACAATCCCCTACATGCTGTAGCATGGTGTTGGTATTTGGAAACCACATACAATCCCCTACATGCTGTAGCATGGAGTTGGTATTTGGAAACCACGTAAAATCCCCTACATGCTGTAGCATGGTGTTGGTATGTGGAAACCACGTATAATCCCCTACATGTTGTAGCATGGTGTTGGTATGTGGAAACCACGTACAATCCATGCTGTAGCATGATGTTGATATGTGGAGGCCACGTACAATCCCCTGCATGCTGTAGCGTGGTGTTGGTATGTGAAAATCACGTACAATCCCCTACATGCTGTAGCATGGTGTTGGTATGTGGAAACCACGTACAATCCCTTACATGCTGTATCATGGTGTTGGTATGTGGAAGCCATGTACAATCCCCTACATGCTGTAGCATGGTGTGTGTATGTGGAACCACGTACAATCCCCTGCATGCTGTAGCATGGTGTTGGTATGTGGAAACCACGTACAATCTCCTACATGCTGTAGCATGGTGTTGGTGGGTGGAAACCATGTACAATCCCCTACATGCAGTAGCATGGTGCTGGTGGGTGGAAACCATGTACAATCCCCTACATGCTGTAGCATGGTATTGGTATTTGGAAACCACATACAATCCCCTACATGCTGTAGCATGGAGTTGGTATTTGGAAACCATGTACAATCCCCTACATGCTGTAGCATGGTGTTGGTATGTGGAAACCACGTACAATCCCCTACATGTTGTAGCATGGTGTTGGTATGTGGAAACCACATACCATCCATGCTGTAGCATGATTTTGATATGTGGAGGCCACGTACAATCCCCTGCATGCTGTAGCATGGTGTTGGTATGTGAAAATCACGTACAATCCCCTACATGCTGTAGCATGGTGTTGGTATGTGGAAACCACGTACAATCCCTTACATGCTGTATCATGGTGTTGGTATGTGGAAACCATGTACAATCCCTTACATGCTGTATCATGGTGTTGGTATGTGGAAACCATGTACAATCCATGCTGTAGCATGGTGTTGGTATGTGGAAACCACGTGCAATCCCCTGCATGCTGTAGCATGGTGTTGGTATGTGGAAACCATGTACAATCCCCTACATGCTGTAGCATGGTGTTGTTAAACTGATGGAATATTCGTAAGGCACATGCCTCAAAAAATCCACACTGAGACTCCTGAAATGTAATTTTCCGGTGACTAGTATATGTAAAGCCACACATACTTTAGTATAGACTGGAGAGCTGCACACACATTTATCTTGTCTTGTATAAGAAGTTGTCTGCCTTTAGTAATGGTATCTGTGTGCCTTCACACTTTTATTTGTACAATGTAATGCCATTGCTTCAGCTGTCTGCTGGACCATACGTAAAATAATCATTCTATTTTCCCATACATTTAATTAGCCAAATTCAATGTGAAAAAGGAAAGCTTTCTTAATGATTATGAAGAAAGCTTTCTGATTTGCTGGAAGAGTACCAAAGCATGTGTTTATTTTTTACAGAAATAGTTTTCTGAAAAGGGATGTTTGTGAAAATTGAGCACTGTACCCAAGAACTGTTATTTTCCATCTGAATGTGCACTAAACTTGTAGTAAAGCAACTGCTTTAGGGGAGACATCCCCATCAGTGCCTTTCACACCCAGTACTCAGGACATTAACCTATGCATTTATAAAAATAGATGTGAGCTTTCTGCCAGGCACTTCGGATTCCTTTAATGATGTCATCATTTTCAACATGCCTTATGACAGGAAAGGTATCTTTTTAGGGTCTTAAGTTCAATCAGCGATAATATTCCTCAATATTCTAGTATCTGACCTCTTATAATGATATACATTTACAGTTGGCTAATGAACACTAAATAAGTATTTCACTCTGTATGAAGTTACTAACATAAAGGCTAGCATTTAAGGATCTGTTTAGGGAATCAATGGGTATTTAACAACATCTTCTTTATGTTACAGAAAGACATGTGTATCTACCCTAAGTAAGAGATATCATTTTCAGTAGTATGTAGTATTTTAAATTAGTGACCAATTATTAACTTCAAGAAAACTCTTTAATCTGTATCCAGGGCTATGTCATGCATGCATAATATATTCACTACATCTGTGTGTATATATATATATATATATTCTATTTAACACGGTCAAGGCATTATTTATACATGTGCTATTTTATATGTGTTTGTGATGATGAAATGATCAGACTTTCTGGTGTACTGTCTTCTTCCTCTGATTCAACAATTTATGAATTGATTACTATGAAAAGAACATCTTGTAGGGATTTGGAATCTAATTTATTTATTTATTTATTTATTTATTTATTTATTTCCAGTTTGATAACCGGGGAAGTCCACTGGCCCGAAGCCGTCAGTTCAGTGGAGGGAGGGGAGAAAAATGATAATACATTACAACACACAACAACACACAGAACAGATCTAAACTAATACACACAACACAAAACACACTGTCTTCTAATAGCATTAAATAACAATTTCCAAACAAGAATGAGGTGCATATTGCACTATACTATACAGAAAAGATATATTAGTGCAACTGTGAATGTTAGTAAAGGAAAAAGGAAAGGAAATTATAAGTAGAAACAAGAGATGCAAGATGTGCATGAATGAGAAGCAAGAAGCAAAATTTTATCACATTTCCTTTCTACAAAAGCTCATAAGGACATCTTGGATGTAATGATCACTGCCTTGTCTTTTTTAAAACTTTACATTCACAAAAATGGTTGGATGGTAAAACTATGAATTGGTTTTGATTTACAGATATAGCAACCAAACACTTAAAAGCTGTCAAAATTATATCAACGATACAAAGAAAACATAGAAAGGACTGAGTACCTCACAAAGAGGATTAGTGTACTCAAACAAATGCCCTAAACTGACCGCCTGAAAAAACTCCAGCTTTACTCCGTAGCATATCGCCTACTCCGAGGTGATCTCTGCCTAACATATAAAGCTGTGTCAAACCCAGAGCTGTTGGACATGCTACACCTAAAGAAATCCCAATCCCTCTGAGCTACACGCTCTAGGGACCTAAATCTTGTCACCACAATAAACAGGACATGCTGGAGGGATAGATTCCTGTCCCAGAGACTTCCCATACTCTGGAACAGGCTACCCATCTATGTCAAGCAAAGTTCTTCATTAGCACTCTTCAAGAAAAACCTTAATGAGTGGATGGGAAATAGGAAATACACCCCGGGGATCACTTCTGTGTTTCTGCTCGACAGTGGCACAGGAAAATAACTTTCTTGGGTGGTGTAAGCCAGGGAATCTTGTTGGCTAGGCTTACGTAGGCCCTTGGGCCGATAGCCTAGTACCTACCTATGAACCTATGAACCTATAATGTAAAGAGCCTATTTTGCTAAAAATATTTTTCTAGAATAAATCATCAAATATATACTTCAAATTTTCTGAATCTTAGACATGGGTATTTTGATTAATATTTTGGCATTCTCAACAGTGCATTCATTTTCACCTTTCCTTATAAAATCAAAACTTGAACAATGCTTTAACAAAACTGCTAAATTTGCAGCAAATATCCCATTCAGAATCCACCACTGCAGCACAAAAAACATAAAAATGGTTAGACCCGCTCTATCAACTAACATATATACAGCTTCTTACCACCTATAAAATTATCCAGAAGCCATCTGCTTGTCCAGCTCTAAATAATATTCTATTCAACTATGTTCCTAGTCGATCATTAGGATCCTATGACCAAAAACTCCTGTCTGTCCACAAACCTATCAAATCTACTGGGCATTGTATGTATTTGTACAATGTTGTTAAGGCCTGGGACTACTTATTTCTACCTATCAGGTCGATCCCCTCCTCGCATCCTTCAAAACTATTCTGAAAGACTCACTAACCAAACGCTAGCTCTGTTCAACGCCAGGATAAACTGTATCCCTAAATGTGAACAAATGCCTATTCATACCTTACATCTCCTTACTCTCCCTTCTTCATTTGCTTCCTTACTTCAGTCAGTTTCTCTCCCTGGCTTTCTGTCTAAATATGCCATAAGCCTGCTTTTCCTCTCACTTCATATTGCAGTTCCTGTTTGTGTTATACTAACTTACCATTAATTTCTCTATAAACTGCCTAACATTTCTCTAACTATTAAATCAGTGTCACAAAACTTGTATCTATTTTTAACCAATATTTTTATGTCTAATTTGGTGTGATTATTTAAACTGTAGTTTTTTTATATTATTTTAAAAGAGTGTAAAATTAGTAGTAAAATGTATTTTATACTTTCAAGCTTTTTTCACCTGGCCTCTGCTGAAAATGGGCTCCTCCCCAGTTGGGCTTTCCCTGTAATTAAATGTCAAGAAATAAATATAAAGATATATTGTAGTTATGCTAAGCTTATAGAAGTTTTATGTTTAGTTTACAAAATGTTTATGTAAATAGTTTTAAGGACTGGCTATATTTACTGAGGGGATTGGGTTGTTGTTCTAGATTCTTTTCTTGGCATACCTGAGCTTACATTATTTGTTTGTATGTACCATCTAATCAAAATCCAGTCTGTTGATTGTTCAGGCATTCCTAATGATTTTTATTATTATTATGGTTGCAGCTATTTATATATTTATCTCTAGATTTCCTTCTGTTTGTATAACAAAAAACTTTGAATAGATGCTTTTTCTAAAAGAAAAAAAAAGTATGCCAGTTGAATGTGTGCAAAAATGTGAGTCTGCTGCCATCTACAGGTATTTTTGGAACATCACATGAAAACTTGAAAATATTTAAATCCATTTTTGTCTGTCTTTATCAAAATATAAATGAAGCTTCCACATATCTAGAGTGTTTCCCAATACAGTTGTTTGACCTTTTTGTTTACTGTATAGACTTCTCAGCATTTAAACCTGAATAAAAGTCACCTGGCAATATTGCTAAAGCAGAAATTTTCTGCCGAGCTCCAGTGGCTGTGTATTGTGATTTTAACAAGGATATCTATGTAAGTCCAAGGGTAACAGCTGCCAAACCCACAATTCCAAATGTAAGACAGCAACTCTGTGGAAAGAATTATTTAGCAGGGAACACAAGGAGGTAAAGTCACCCTTCCATTGAGGGCATTATTGTCACCCACTCTAATCAGAAGGTGTCAAACATTTATTTTGACAGCTTGAGATACTAGGAGTGGAAATCTTTTATTTACATTTTTGTTTTTGGGGTCATCGTTATCCTACTGCACTACAGAAATTCACATGGTGATGATACAGAAAAGAGTGACTATAAAATGTGTGAATGTCCCTTCTCTGGGTTTATTTAGTGATTTTTCTCCCATGTCTGCTGACCAGTAAGCCCCCCCCCCAATGAAACAATGCACAATCTTTGATTCACCCAGGAATTCTATCCAGAGCTGAGGTGCGTTGCACAGAAAGGGCCATCTTTCATCTGCTATGAGGGTGCTTTGTGTTGTCACTGACATCTTGACAATGAGAGCATTTGGATACCCTAATTCTATTCCTTTGTAGGGAGTCATGCAAACCACTTCTCTGTGGTGGCCCACAATGCCCTCCTTTTGACAGGGTGCACTTCTACACACTATCTGTGATGAATACTCCCAGAGTTGGCTTGGTGAGCCTAATGACCTTCACTGTGCTACCCCGCTGTGCCACTACCCTCTTCCGTGATATAATGCCAGAGTCTATGGCCTCTCTTCCTGTTTCCCTGAATGGGTCTGCCCATCCCCCTTGCCACCACCATCAAACGCTCAAGTCAAATGGGGTCACCTAAATGCAGTGAGGAGTCTCCTATTTTTTCTGACTGTAGGCTGATGATTGTTATTTTTGAGCAGATACTGGTAGAATAAAATGAAGACTGGATATGCATAGCAAGGATAGAAACGTTGACAGAAAAACATAGACAAGCATGAACAGGTGCTCCTATCAGCACAGGCTGTAGAAGTAAGAGTGATCTAATGTCAGAAAAATGGATAGTAATGTGGTTGTAGTGCCAGGCAGCTGGGAAGAATGTTGCAAAGTTTGACTGCTAGTGCCAGAGCATTATTCTGTAATCATTATAAGTATATTTTACATTACATTTTTTGAAACAATTCTGGGTAAAAGAACCCTTCAAATGAGTAACAACATCATGAAGAGGGTCCCTGCACAACAGCAAATGCCTAATGTGGAGCACATGTGAACTGATAACTACACTAAAATGGTTAGTGGAAGTCCAGATACATTTCTGGTACAGCATCAGAAATACAGATGCTGTAACTGTACACAGATAGACCATTGAAAGAGTGCTGGGCCCTGAAGGGGCATGAAGTCTAATACCCAAGTTACATCAACCCCCAAACCAATGACTGGAAACAGCAATGCAGGATGCAGTCTGCTGTGTCAGCTCTTGATATTCTCAGTGCCTTATCCTCTTTCACACAGGGTCTCGTCCTAGTTACCTGTCTTCAACACAAACCTCCACCTTTTCTGCTGTAGTTATGCCCCCCCCCCATTTTGTGTACACTTCCTGGTAAATAACACATTATGACAGTAGTTCTCATGTTAAATTATAGCTGCATTTATGCTCCCATGATGAAGACCTGTTTTTATGCTTCACCCTCAATAATGCAACAGTCTTGTCTTCATACTTTAAACCATCACAGGTTATATCCTAATATAGAACTTCCTCAAGACACTTTATTTATGTAGTACAACTCGTTTTTGATTTATATTTCTTAACTGAATCAATAATTTGCTTTCCACCCTTTGTAACTCAGTACTCTGTATTTAACTATATCAGTACATAGTATAATTAGTATAGTGAAATTGGATGAAGGCCTGCCTTCAACCCAGTATGTAGAGTTACTGTCTTTTCTATTTTGACATTGTAAAATTTATTTTGATTGAATTCTGCCTGACATTGTTGCTATTGTATCCTAAAAGGTTTTGTTTCTACTGCATGTACTGGAACTTTTTTTTTGCCCTGGCCTCCACTGAAAGGGGGTCTTTGTGCCTAGCCGGACATCCCCAGTCAACAAATGTAAAAAAAAAATATTAGTAAAGAAGGAGAAAGACTCTGAGACTGGGACAAAGGTAAAAGGTAAAGGTTCCATGTGCATTCCCACTGAAATTCTTAATTATTATTGGTACATACAGGATTATACACTAGAATTTTAAAGTATCTCCTAAGGTAGTAATATGCAAAAAACACATGGGTGCTTCTGGGCATAACCTGCTCAGTTACCCATTAAATGAATAGAGACTGTGTGATTCAAACTGAGTAAAACTGGTAAACACACATTTATAGCTTATTGCCTTTGGTAGCTATGCTGTTCTTATAATCCATACATCTGATTTAATTAAAAAAAGGCAAACTCCAGCTTGGCCTTCATGAAATAGTGAAAAAGGATGAAGTCCTTCCTACAACCCAGGCAACCCTGTCTTTTTAGTGACATTGGTACTGGACTGGTAGGGTTGTGGAGGACAGACTTTTGTTGACAATGCCAGCTTACCTGTCCTGAAGGGGACGGGGTGAGGGTGGAGAGTAGCAGCTAGGCTAGCCACATTAGTGATAACTACTAGTGATAGGTGCTTACTGATGGGAAAGGACAGGCAGGTTTGGGCTTTTGAAGTGGTGTGAGTACCACTGAATCAGAAAGGTGGATGTGTGAGTCCACTCAAATCTCTTCCAGGTGTGACAGCCATGATGATCATGCAAGGCACCTACTGGGATGGAATGAGGTTGGATAGGGCAAGAGCTTGTACAGGGCCAGCATCTGGCCTGCCCACTAATACCTGATACTTATTTTCCAGTTGAATGAATGAGGTGATGAAGGCTACCGGATGGGAATGAAGGGGTCATAGGGGATCTCACATCATCCAGGGACACATGGCTCTTGCCCTCAGAAGAAGGAACAAATGAGATACAGGATGGGATGTTATTACACAACTTTAACAAAAATCCTGAAGTTCAGATATCACTGCATCGATTAGAGCCACACCATAAAGTTAATGTCTGAGAAAGAAAACAGTGTACAAGCTGAAAGAGGCAAACAGCAAAGTAAAAGCATCTAAGTCTTATGATGGAAGCAGTATACAGATTGCTGAATACACATTTTAGGTAGTATCAGTATGTGTGAAGCTTTACTTTTGTGTCATTGTATAACCATTGGTAGGGATATACTCTTCCCTTACCCTCTCCTTGTATAATATAACATAAGAATTGTATTATGAGTTCTAGGTTCAGAGTTTAAGCTGACCATAGGTCGCCACTAGAGGGAAGAAAAGATACAAAAACAAAACCCAACTTAATGACACACCTGAACCCCAAGGTTTGAAAGAAAGGACTTGGATAAGAAATCATTTAATAAAACAGGCACTGAATCTGCTGCGTATAAAATCATTTTAGTGATTCACAATGCACTGTCCATAGTACCCTGGTTATGACACACATTAATAATAATAATAATAATAATAATAATAATAATAATAATAATAATAATAATAATAATTTGCTTTAAATGTAATTTATTTTCCTGCTCTTATTATTTATTTTATTTATTTAACATTTGTTTAGCAGGAAAGTCTGACTTGGAATGAAGCTAATTTTCAGCAGAAGCCCACTGAGAAACACTCCAGATGCATATATTTGTAACATGGGAGGAAACTGGAGCACCCGGTGGAAACCCACACAAACGCAAGGAGGACATGTAGACTCCACACAGAAGGCACTCCAGCCAAGAATCAAACTGGGGAACCTCTTACTGTGAGGTGACAGTGCTACCACTGCACCATCCAGTGGTGCTCAGGCAAGTGTTTTATTATTTACAAAAAGATGTTGAATATGACCCAGGAGACCTCATAAATAATGCAGTTCTAAGAAGCAGAATGTTTAGTGGAAACATAGAATATGTGTCTTTTTAGAAAAAGCCATGAGAATACACAAACAAAACCAGTTGTCACGTTGAAATACAAAACAGAAAAATGCTCTTAGGAACTCAGAGTATCTAGGGGAAGACATGAAAAGCAGAATTATTTAACAAAAGTGATAGCAACAGCGGATAAGCATTAATACATTATAGCTAAAATGAAGTGACTGCACCACAGAAAGGAACACTGGTTTCAGCTCTCCATCTTATTTACTGGTATTAAAAAAAGACAAACAAACTTCAGTAGCTTCTCATACTACAGCACCACACCCATGTAATATCTTCTGTAACAGTAACACAGAGAAAAAGAGTCAATTATTTTACTTTATTTCCTTACACTCTGCTTGTAAGTCCATTTCATAAGTAGCACAATTCCGTCAGATTGCTAGACATTTCAAAAATGAGTTTATGATGAGTCACGATGGCTAAAAAGTTCCAATAATCATCATGATTTATTTAAAAATTAGGAAGTTGTGTGGGTGTGTGTGTCTGTCTGTATGTTAGTGCATGCATGAATGTATATATGTTTCTATGTGTACATGTAAACATGTGGTGTATTTATGTGTGCAGGAACATGGAATACATGTGTGTATATGGGGGATGATGGAGTGTGTGAGTGTGTGTGTGTGTGTGTGTGTGTGTGTGTGTGTGTGTGTGTGTGTGTGTGTGTAGGGAGGGCTAGGGGCTAATTGAAAATTTATAGGATGCTACACTTACTCAGTCATTTCTCCTTACAGCTGACCATCGGCTACCCTCAGGGTGTCTCCTTATTCATCAAGCCTCCAGAATCCCCTGGATTCGTTCTGACCTGTGGTCAGGGTTGGTAAGGATATTAAAGCACATGGTGCAGCGTCATATTGTTGCCAAGGGGATTTTTGCAATGATCTACTTTCACTTCTTGTCAGGGCACATACATTCCAGGAGAGCTGTCCAATGGGATATGCTTGCTTATCACCCTGCATCTGCAGTGGCTCAAACATTCCCCCTCCACCCTTTTGGACAATGCCCTTAATATGTCCCCACCCTCCACTAGGGATCATCTGTGAGGTGAGTCCAACACATACCCTTCCTGTCAAGATGGGTATGGCCATTTTCCTTTTGCCAACACTGAGTTGCTAACTGAAGCTGGGTTGCCTAGACCATAGTCAGGGCTTTATCCCTGTGTGCCACAGCTCTGATATTACCAAGTCCTGAATGAGTTCATGATGCCCTTACAATGCTCCAAACCCTTCCTAGTTCTTCTGTCACAGTGTTGGTAAGACAACATTCTCCTGCACTCTTCATTCCAGGCTGCAGCTGTTGCGGACTTGACATTGTTTGGCTGGTACCTGCCTAGAGCTGCTTCAGCTAGATAAAGTAGTATTGTAGTTTACATGTCTGAATTTCAGGCTCATAATTCATTTGGCCCTCATTCTCAAAGCTTGCTACACTTACCAAGCTCAGCTATCTAGACTGTGCTGACCTTTCAAGGATGTGGGTCAGTGATGAATAGCTATTTTGTACGGACAAGGACCTATTCTGTTGCCTCTTATGAGTGATATATAACGTTACCAATGCCATTGTGGTACATGCAGTTGAACAAAAAGCCAAATTCTCTGAAGATTATCCCAGTAATAGTCTTCGGGCACTAGATTTGAGGCAGACGTGTTATGGAATTGGATACAAAAAGATGAGAATATGGAAAATAACAGTAGGGTTGTACAGACTCTGGACTCAAATTTGAGCTCTGTGCAGATGTTACAGTCCCGTGGAACTGTTTGTAGTGTCCTGTAGTGTGCAGTAATATACTCCAACAGGACAAAATAGAATGGACTCAGGCTGACTCCTCAAGGCCTATGCCTGATACAGAATATATTTTAACAGATTAAAGGATTGGTGTTAGGTAGTTGTAGACAGAATAAATGAAAAGCCTCACAAGGATATGTTACTCAAGGGGGCAAAAACATTTTTGGAGTTCATCTCCTGCTCAAACTCAATCCTAGTTAGTATAGTAAAGGATATTTAAGAGATATAGGTTCATAGGTGTTTACTAGGCTAATGATCACATGGGCCTTTTAAACCTAGCCATGCATCCCAAATCTCGGATAAGTTCTGAGACTCTTGATAAGTGAAAGTAGGGGCTTGGGAGATGAAACATTTACATGCAGGGGCCTTGGAGATGAACCATTTCCAGGTTGCCTGTGCCCATTAGAGACATAGATGCCAAACTAGGGATGAATTTTCTGTTTTGAATCCAGATGTCCAAGTTACACTTGAACTGGGATAGGGAGGAACTCTGCTTCACATGGATGGCAAGCCTGTTCCAGAGATAGGGTAGTCTCTGGGATACATACCTCTCCCTCCAGCAGGTCATATTTATATCACAGGCAAGGTTTTAAGTCTTTAGAATGGGGGAATTCTGGTGCTGTTTGTTCTGTGGATATGCAGGAGGTCCATCAGAGTGGGTCTGACAATGCCCTGTTTGCCAGGCATAGATCTCCCTCAAAAGCCTGTGGGAGACAGAATGCAGGGATAGGGCCTTGAGGTGGTCTGCATAGGACATTTTACTTACGCCCTGTATTCTTTTAGTGAGGAACCTCTGTGGACATTCCAGTTGTTGGATATGCCTGGTTAAGTACATACCAAAGGGGGCATTGTGCTCAATGATAAGTCTGATGAATGCCGAATACAGTGGAACAGTGACTTTCTTGGACTTAGATGCCATACCTTTGTTTATAATTTGCGCAACAATGAATGATTTCCTCGCTACTGCAGAGACGTGATGGTCAAAAGCTAAATTACTGTCTATGTGTGTTCTTAAGTCCCCGACTACTAGGTCTCTAAGGGGTGTGTTGTCAATATGAGAGTTACCAGGGGTGGATGAATTCCCAAAGGATACTATTATACATTTTTGGCATTTAGTTTTAGTCAGTTGCTCTTACAACAGTTGTTCATCTGTGTCAGCTCTTCCTGCAGAACATCTTTGTCAGTGTGAGATTTAATGACAGCTCCTAATTTGCAATCATCTACGAGACCCTTGAGATTAGCCTTTACTTCAGAGAAGTAAATGCCAAAAAGGAGCAGTCCAAGAACTGATCCCTGAGTGACTCCAATTGTGACTGGCCTCTTTGTGGAGGTAGTCTCCCCAATTCTAACTTCCTGTGTCCTGTCTGTGAGCTAGTTGGCTATCCACCAGGTGACACACCGGTTTGTACCTAACCTCTTAAGTTTGTCAACAATACTTGAAGGGTATTGTGTCAAATGACTTGGCCAGGTCAAGGTAGGCAGTGTGAATGATTTTGTCCTCATCCATTGTTTTGGGGACTTTCTCAAAGAAGTCTACCAAGTTGAGTAGGCATGACTTGCCCTTGGCGAACCAAACTGCATTGAGTTCGTATCTGGAGATTTACAATATCTCTATTGATCATTTCCATGATAATTCTTTCCATGGCTTTACATATAAGACTAATGAGACTTATGGGTCTATTGTTTTCAGGGTCTTTAGATGGCCCACCTTTGTCCAGAGGGATGACTGTTGCTGTTCTCCATTCATAAGGCATGAAGTCTTTTCGGAGGCTACAGTTAAATAGCAATTCCAGAGAGCCTGATAGGCCATGTTTCATGCATTTAGAAGGCATTGTGGGATATTGTCTGGACACACTGATGCAGTGTTCTTGGCCATAGAGAGAGTATTAAGGACCTGTTCCCTAGTGATAGCAGGGGAAATTATATTTGATGGTATTTCCCGAGGGCAGTTTGAGGGGGAGAGAAGGGTAAAGTTGGAGCTGAATTTATCGGCCAGTATGTTTGCTATATCTTCTGCCTCAGTATAGGTGGCTCCATTCACAATGAGCTTTGTACACAACCGTGTATTGCCTTTGAGGTTGTGGACATAGCTAAAGAATCCCTTGTGGTTTTCCTTGGCCTGGGAGGCCAAGTTTGCCTCAAATTTAGCTTGGTAGACTTTATTTGTCCTTGGGTTGTTTGTTTAGTTTGAGAGTGCCTTTATCCTGCTGGGTGCTGCAACTTCTAATTTTTGCCATGATGTTCTTCCTTCTATTATACATCCTACTGATTTTGTGATTCCACCAGTGTGGCTTGGTTTTTGAATTAGTTCTGTACTTTTTCCTGGTGGCTCCCACTGTGGTGGTGCTGCGGTAGCATTGTCGCCTCACAGTAAGACGCTGTCCAGTTCGATTCTCAGCTAGAGCGTCTTCTGTGTGGAGACATGCGTGAATAGGCATACCTTTGTTGAAGGTTGTGTGTCAGGGCTGGCAAGCTGGTACATAAAAATCAACTGCCAATCTTTAGTGGACCAGAGTTCCACTGTGGCGACCCCTAACCGGGAAAAGCCGAAAGAAGACACACACACACACTTTTTCCTGGTGGCTACACCTGGCTCTGTGTAGCTATTAACATGCTTGTACAGGGATTTTGTGAACAGGTCTGCAAAGGCAGCAGTGTTCGCAGGGTTTATGGGAGCTTGGAATTTTGCCAGGTTATCACTTAATAGAAAGAGGTTAGCCTTAGTGTAGTTCCTGAATATTCCAGGTTTTGCTGGGGGTCCAGGTTTTTTTTTATTTAAAAGGAGACCATTTTATGGTCTGATCTTACTATCGAAGATATTACAGTAGGGGTTGTGCAGCACTTTCCCATATTAGTGAGGACCAGATCCAGTGTGGTTGCACCCCTGGATGGTGTATTGACTATTTGGTCCAGGGAGGTGTGTTTATAAAATCTTGGTATCTCTGTGCCTGCATATTTGGTGTCATATAGATTTCCCAGTTAATAGTGATGTAATTAAAGTCACCCTTGACTATAGTATTGGATTGGATGGTGGGTGTTTCCAATAAGTAAATACATGCTATGGGTTTCCTGGGTCATAGAGAGGGACCTATAGTTTGCAAGGAAATGGTAATGGATTTTGTCTATGGTGATTTGAACATGGAACAGCTCAAGCGCATTATCCGGTTTGACCACCCTCGAGGTATATTTATTTTTGATGTAAATAGAGACACCTTTGCCTTCAGTCCCTGTCTGTGTAGTAGGTTGTCTGAATGTGTGGAAGGCATTATAACCTTGTACTGCTGGAATACTCTCGGTGGCTTTTAACCATGTCTCAGTGACTGCACAGACATCAGCATTCTCTAGGGTGAAGAGAAGTTCTAGGGAGTGGAGTTTTTTGTTTAGACTCCTAACACTGAGCAGTAATACCTTTAGATTTTCTTGGTTTTGATTTACTATGTCAGAAGTACTTTCAGTTGTGCATTGCTTAAAAAAGGTGCTATGGGGGAAGACAATGTTTTAGCTAATATTCGAAAGCCTAAAGGAGAGAGCTGCAGACCATCTCTGGCAAAGCAGTGTGACCTGTTGAACATCTCCTTTCATGCTGACAAATATTGCACCCTCTTAGAATAACACCAGAAACTAAGCCAATTATTAAAGTCAGTCATCTTTTGTTTATATTGTGGCATCATCGTTGCAGAGGATAAAATGCTGCCCAATGCTAGACTCATACCAACCTGAGACACATATTCCAAGAGCTCCATGATGTTTCTCTCTTCATATAGTCTAAGGAGGTATGTCTCAGGTCATTTACTCCCACATGGGCTATGACTGCGTACTTGTGGTCCAGTGACCTGAGTGCATACATAATGTGGTGGATCCTAGCCCCTGATAAGCAAATGACAGTGACTTTCTCCTTTATCTGCCTGGTGAGACGGACATCAGTGTGTCTCATAATGGAGTCTCCAATGACCAGAATGTTGGATTGTGTGGTGGTTTGCCTTATGGGCTTAGAGGCAGAGGCTCCTTGAGATGTAGCTCTGTGTGTTGATGTGGGCGTTGTTTTGAAAAAGTGCATTTGGGAGTGTTGACGGGATTTATTTGTACTTTATCTAGGAGGTCTTTGGGGTTTAGGAAGGTTACTTTTAAATGCCTCAGCATATGTAGGTGTATGTCTGCTTTGAATTGTGTGTGATGGGTGCAGCGTGTGTACTACTGACAACGTTATTGACATTAGGAGGACTTTTATGTGAGAGCTTTGCCTCCAGTGACATTGTGTAACTACATCTATCACATACCATATCAGTTTGTTTGAGAATTAACTGGTTGTCAGTAAACATTTCTACAGTGCCTCAGGATGCCCATATCCACCAAGCTGATAATGGAGATAGGGGGAAAGTTCATAGCCATGGCAACAGACTCTTTTTTTATTGATTAGACAGTTGGAGTGGTCATGAAAGTGTCAAATAACATTTTGTGAAAACACCTATTTTTAATGGATGCTAAATGTATGCAGTTACAGTATCGATGAAAAAATGTATAATTTGTTTATATTTGAGAAGCATTGTTGCAACAAGTCAACATACAAGAATAGTCACAGTACTGTGATTAAGGAGCGTTTAGACACTTTAATCAGTTACTGTATAAAAGTATGTGACAAATATAAATTTATATAAAAATAAAAATAAAAGTATTTATCTGTGCTGTCAAAATAACCATGTATACTCCATGAAGTCCTTTTTGTTCTGACAGTAAAAGGACAGGATTTGCTTGTAATTTGCTGATTGTGTAACTCTGTTTAGTAGACCTATCAGGATAAATGTGCATTGTGAAAAACAGCTTTCTGTCTAAAAACAAGTCACACTCCTTCTCATCTTCGGTCACCCAGAAGGAAATCCTGCAAAATCCTTGAGCATCGTCAGTGAGCAAACATTCAACATAAAAGCAGCTTTATTCACCAGAATTGATTAAGTAGATGGAAGTCCCTCCTTAAAAGCACTACTACAGTAAATAAATAAATTTGCTGTTTAAAAATAGCTCCCCAAAGACTTGTATAACCTAGAAACAAACCCTTGCATAATATTTCCATTCCATTCAACTTTCAATGAGCAAGTAAGCATTCTGTCTAAAAGATGATCACTTCCCAGTACTTGGATAGCTGAGATGTAAGCATCTACATAATTGCTTTATTACAATCAAACATTAATGAACAAATGTAAGCTTCAGCCTCTCCTTGACCTTGTTTTGATGAAGAAGTATTTTAACAGCTCGACTTTCAAGTTGCTTCCAACCAGAGGGGTACAGACAGCCTGCTCATCCTGCTGTACTGAAATTACCCAAGTGACAGATGGTGATCCATAATAGTGACTCACTAGCCCGATCTAGTAAAAGCAAAAGGATGCTTTGATATTTCTGTTATTGTAGGACAGTAATTGAAAAGCTGTAATAACTATGGTACTTTGATATGTGCTAACATTTTTTGTGGGCCCCTAAACTCTACTCAGCCCATCCTCAACCATCCTGGTTTTCTGCATGTATAGACACAGCCTTATGGTACAGCAGTAGCATTGTTGCCTCACAGCAAGAAGCTCTCCTGTTCGATTCTCAGCTGGAGTGCCTTCTGTGTGGACTCTGCATGTCCACTCCACGGTCGAGTGGCCTCCGAAAGACATGCGTGAATGGGTGTGCCTTCGCTGAAGGTTGAGTGTCAGGCTGGCAACATGGCACCAAAAAAATCTACTGCCAATCATTAGTGGATCGGAGTTCCGATGTGGCAATCCCTAACTGGGAAAAGCCAAAAAGACAAGCAACAACAACATAGACACAGCCTTATGCAAATCAGGCCCACCCCAGGTAACACTAGAAACAGATGTCTTATTCTGTGTGCCACTCCGATGGCAAATAATTGCAAGCAGTTTTCTTCTTCTCCTTTCAGCTTCTCTTGTTACGAGTCACCACAACAGGTTATTGGTCTGCAGAACGAATGGCAGTAGAGTTTTATGGTGTTGATTTGCCAGTCCAGTGCTTAACATGCCTCAGAAGGCAAACACATGTACACACTCACATCTAGGGCCAATTTAGAGTGTCCAGTCCACCTGCAGCATGTCTTGGGAATGTAGGAGGAAACCCAACACCCACAGAAAACCCATGTGAACATAGGGAGGATATGCAGACTCCGCACAGAAGCCACCCCAGCCGAGAATTGAGCCAAATAAATGCAAGCAAGAATAGTATATAATCTAAATGTTATTTATTTATTTATTGGCTTTGTCCAGATTGCTCTAAGAAGTTGAGAGATGTGCTGCTGCTACTTAACTGTTCAACACCTGAAAGAGGCAGTTTTCTTGAGTGGCACATGGCATGCCCAACCATCTACCATGTATGTCCGTTTGACTGAATCACAGTGCTGCAACTACTGTTGAGACGTTCAAACGTGCATGCATGCTGACACATACACACACACACACACACACACACACACACACACACACACACACACACACACACACACACACACACACACCACTATAGCCTATTTGCCTCACATTCTCAAACAACCAGTGCCAGTAGCCTGTAGCACGACATATATCAGCATTCCCTTCAAGCCCCACATCTTACACATACACTGCAGAAAGAAAATTTCAGTTGGTACAGCATTCATACATTTCCCTGTGACACTACACAGTTGTGTGCCTTCTCTCACCTGTGCAAATGATGATAGCAGTGCCATGCCCTTTGTACTTTGTTACTTGGATTGTCTATGTCTGATGCATATTGTGGCCAGTACTTGCATGGATAAGCACTTTCTGGTATTGGATTTGCAGGTATCACTTTTACTGCAGTGTGTATCCTGCACTATGGGGTGAAGCTCTGTGCAAGCTGCTCCCTCTTTGCCATTGCCATGGCGTACTGTGCCCACTTCCTTGTACAATGGTAATCTCAAGCTTTGTGGCTCCTCCACTCTTTTCTTATCTGGCTCAATCTCCACTTTCAGGTGTGCTTGGACTTGTTCCTCCTGCAATTGTCCTCCCTGCTATAACTACAGTCTAAGTATCATATTGTGTAGCATTGCAGTCGCTGAAAAGATTTTAGCACATGTCCCAGGGTGATGATATATAGCACCACTAGATACATCCGTGCAGTGAAAGCATGACTTCAGAAACACATGTCCCAGGGTGATGATGTATGGCACCACTAGATACATCCATGCGGTGAAAGCATGACTTCAGAAACACATGTCCCAGGGTGATGATGTATAGCACCACTAGATACATCCATGCAGTGAAAGCATGATTTCAGAAACACATGTCCCAGGGTGATGATGTATGGCACCATTAGATACATCCATACAGTGAAAGCATGATTTCAGAAGCACATGTCCCAAATGATGATGTATGGTACCACTAGATACACCCATGCAGTGAAAGCATGACTTCAGAAGCACATGTCCTAGGGTGATGATGTATGGCACCACTAGATACACCCATGCAGTGAAAGCATGACTTCAGAAGCACATGTCCCAGGGTGATGATGTATGGCACCACTAGATACATCCATGCAGTGAAAGCATGACTTCATAAGCACATGTCTCAGGGTGATGATGTATGGCACCACTAGATACACCCATGCAGTGAAAGCATGACTTCAGTAGCACATGTTCCAGGGTGATGATGTATGGCACCACTAGCTACATCCATGTTGTGAAAGCATGACTTCAGAAGCACATGTCCAAGGATGATGATGTATGGCACCACTAGATGCATCCATGCGGTGTAAACATGACTTCAATAGCACATGTCCCAGGGTGATGATGTATGGCACCACTAGATACACCCATGCAGTGAAAGCATGACTCCAGAAGCCTAAGCACATGTTCCACAATGATCCTGGTTTATGAGGGCAGAGTTTTATCTATAGTCTGTAATATCCTGTGGATTTTGTGGTGGTGTCATTAGCCATCTTTTTCAAAAAGATTCCCATTGGTGAAGTCACCATTCAAATTTTAGACAAAGGTCACAAGTGTGTCATATATGGAAGTCATATCAACTACCTGGGTGGCCTGCAAATACATTGTAGATGATACCTCATGAATTAAAAAACATCAGGTAGTTTAGTTTAGTTTGCTTATTTTAAAGCTGTCTCGCTATGTTAAACCCATTTAACATAGCGAAACAGTAAAAAAAAGCAATGGAGATCTTGCGTTCTCCGTTGCTTTTGCCTACAGCTCTGATGTACTGTGTAGGCATGCGCAGTACATCAGAACTGATGCAGAATACCAGACAGCTGCGGAAGGGCAGTAAAGAGGCATTATACAATGCCATTATTTAAGAAAAGTAATTATTTCTTTTCTTAAATAATGTCATTGTATAATAGCAATAACCCACTTCTGGGTGTGGGTAATGCCGCTTCGCCCTCGGGACCAAACCACGCCAACCGTGGGTAAATCCAGCATTGCCCACACCCAGGCGTGGGTTATTGCTAAATTCATACCTTACATCTCCTTACTCTCCCTTCTTCATTTGCTTCCTTACTTCAGTCAGTTTCTCTCCCTGGCTTTCTGTCTAAATATACCATAAGCCTGCTTTTCCTCTCACTTCATATTGCAGTTCCTGTTTGTGTTATACTAACTTACCATTAATTTCTCTATAAACTGCCTAACATTTCTCTAACTATTAAATCAGTGTCACAAAACTTGTATCTATTTTTAACCAATGTTTTTATGTCAAATTTGGTGTAATTATTTAAACTGTAGTTTTTTTATATTATTTTTAAAGATTGTAAAATTAGTAATAAAATGTATTTTAATACTTTCGAGCTTTTTTCACTAGGCCTCCGCTGAAAATGGGCTCCTCCCCAGTTGGGCTTTCCCTGTAATTAAATGTCAAGAAATAAATATAAAGATATATTGTAGTTATGCTAAGCTTATAGAAGTTTATGTTTAGTTTACAAAATGTTTATGTAAATAGTTTTAAGTGCTGGCTATATTTACTGAGGGGATTGGGTTGTTGTTGTTCTAGATACTTTTCTTGGCATACCTGAGCTTACATTATTTGCTTGTATGTACCATGTAATCAAAATCCAGTCTGTTGATTGTTCAAGCATTCCTAATAATTTTTATTATTATTATGGTTGTAGCTATTTATATATTTATCTCTAGATTTCCTTCTTTTTGTATAACAAAAAACTTTGAATAGATGCTTTTTCTAAAGAAAAAAAGTATGCCAGTTGAATGTGTGCAAAAATGTGAGTCTGCTGCCATCTACAGGTATTTTTGGAACATCACATGAAAACTTGAAAATGCTTAAATCCATTTTTGTCTGTCTTTATCAAAATATAAATGAAGCTTCCACATATCTAGAGTGTTTCCTAATACAGTTGTTTGACCTTTTTGTTTACTGTATAGACTTCTCAGCTTTTAAACCTAATCTACAAACTAGTACATATGTGAATAAAAGTCACCTGGCAATATTGCTAAAGCAGAAATGTTCTGCCGGGCTCCAGCCGCTGTGTGTTGTGAGTTTAACAAGGATATCTATGTAAGTCTAAAGGTTACAGCGGCCAAACCCACAATTCCAGATGTAAGACAGCAACTCTGTGGAAAGAATTATTTAGCAGGGAACACAAGGAGGTAAAGACACCCTTCCATTGAGGGCATTATTGTCATCCACTCTAATCGGTTGAAACATTTATTTTGACAGCTTGAGATACTAGGAGTGGAAATCTTTTATTTACATTTTTGTTTTTGGAGTCATCGTTATCCTACTGCACTACAGAAATTCACATGGTGATGATACAGAAAAGAGTGACTATAAAATGTGTGAATGCCCCTTCTCTGGGTTTATTTAGTGATTTTTCTCGCATGTCTGCTGACCAGTAAGTCCCCCCTTAATGAAACAATGCACAATCATTGATTCACTCATGAATTCTATCCAGAGCTGAGGTGAGTTGCACAGAAAGGTCCATCTTTCATCTGCTATGAGGGTGCTTTGTGTTGTCACTAACATCTTGACAATGAGAGCATTTGGATACCCTAATTCTGTTCCTTGGTAGGGAGTCTTGCAAACCACTTCTCTGTGGTGGCCCACAATGCCCTCCTTTTGACAGGGTGCACTTCTACACACTATCTGTGATGAATACTCCCAAAGTTGGCTTGGTGAGCCTAACGACCTTCACTGAGCTACCCCACTGTGTCACTGCCCTATTCCATGGAATACTGGCAGAGTCTATGACCTGTCTTCTTGTTTCCCTGAATGGGTCTGCCCATTCCCTCCTGTCACCACCATCAAATGCTCATGTCCAATGGGGTCACCTAAAATGCAGTGAGGGGTCTCCTATTTTTTCTGACTGTGGGCTGATGATTGTTATTTTTGAGCAGATACTGGTAGAATAAAATGAAGACTGGATATGCACAGCAAGGATAGAAACGGTGACAGAAAAACATAGATAAGCATGAACAGGTGCTCCCATCAGCACAGGCTGTATGAGTAAGAGTGATCTAATGTCAGAAAAATGGATAGTAATGTGGTTGTAGTGCCAGGCAGCTGGGAAGAATGTTACAAAGTTTGACTGTTAGTGCCAGAGCATTATTCTGTAATCATTATAAGTATATTTTACATTACTTTTTTTGAAACAATTCTGGGTAAAAGAACCCTTCAAATGAGTAACAACATCATGAAAAGGGTCCCTGCACAACAGCAAATGCCTAATGTGGAGCACATGTGAACTGATAATTACACTAAAATGGTTAGTGGAAGTCCAGATACATTTCTGGTACAGCATCAGAAATACAGATGCTGTAACTGTACACAGATAGACCGTTGAAAGAGTGCTGGGCCCTGAAGGGGCATAAACATCTAATACCCAAGTTACATCAACCCCCAAACCAATGACTGGAAACAGCAATGCAGGATGCAGTCTGCTATGTCAGCTCTTGATATTCTCAGTGCCTTATCCTCTTTCACACAGGGTCTCGTCCTAGTTACCTGTCTTCAACACAAACCTCCACCTTTTTTGCTGTAGTTATGCCTCCCCCATTTTGTGTACACTTCCTGGTAAATAACACATTATGACAGTAGTTCTTATGTTAAATTATAGCTGCATTTATGCTCCCATGATGAAGACCTGTTTTTATGCTTCACCCTCAATAGTGCAACAGTCTTGCCTTCATACTTTAAACCATCACAGGTTATATCATAATATAGAACTTCCTCAAGACACCTTATTTATGTAGTACAACTCATTTTTGATTTATATTTCTTAACTGAATCAATAATTTGCTTTCCACCCTTTGTAACTCAGTACTCTGTGTTGTAACATCTATCCTACTACATAGTTATTTAACTATATCTGTACATAGTATAATTAGTATAAGAAGCCTTACTCCTGTATGTAGAGTTACTGTCTTATCTATTTTGACATTGTAAAATGTATTTTAATTGAATTCCGTCTGACATTGTTGCTATTATATCTTAAAAGATTTTGTTTCTACTGCATGTACTGGAACTTTTTTTTGCCCTGGCCTCCACTGAAAGAGGGTCTTTGTGCCCAGCCGGACTTCCCCAGTCAACAAATGTAAAAGAAAAAATATTAGTAAAGAAGGAGAAAGACACAGAGACCGGGACAAAGGTAATAGGTAAAGGTTCCATGTGCATTCCCACTGAAATTCTTAATTATTATTGGTGCATACAGGATTATACACTAGAATTTTAAAGTCTCTCCTAAGGTAGTAAGATGCAAAAAACACATAGGGCTTCTGGGCATAACCTGCTCAGTTACCCATTAAATGAATAGAGACTGTGTGATTCAAACTGAGTAAAACTGGTAAACGCACAGTTATAGCTTATTGCCTTTGGTAGCTATGGTGTTCTTATAACCCATAAATCTGCTTTAATTAAAAAAATGCAAACTCCAGCTTGGCCTTCATGAAATAGTGAAAAAGGATGAAGTCCTGCCTACAACCCAGGCAACCCTGTCTTTTTAGTGATATTTGTACTGGACTGGTAGGGTTGTGGAGGACAGGCTTTTGTTGACAATGCCAGCTTACCTGTCCTGAAGAGGATGGAGTAAGGGTGGAGAGTAGCAGCTAGGCTAGCCGCATTAGTGATACCTTCTAGTGATAGGTGCTTACTGATGGGAAAGTACAGGCAGGTTTGGGCTTTTGAAGTGGTGTGAGTACCACTGAATCATAAAGGTAGATGTGTGAGTCCACTCAAATCTCTTCCAGGTGTGGCAGCCATGATGATCATGCAAGGCACCTACTGGGATGGAATTAGGTGGGATAGGGCAAAAGCTTGTACAGGGCCAGCATCTGGTCTGCCCACTAATACCTGACGCTTATCTTCCAGTTGAATGAATGGGTGATGAAGGCCACCGGATGGGAATGAAAGGGTCATAGGGGATCTCACCTCATCCAGGGATACATTGCTCTTGCCCTCAGAAGAAGGAACAAGTGGGAACTAGGATGGGATGTTATTACACAACTTTAACAAAAATCCTGAAGTTCAGATATCACTGCATCGATTAGAGCCACACCATACAGTTAATGTCTGAGAAAGAAAACAGTGCACAAGCTGAAAGAGGCAAACAGCAAAGTAAAAGCATCTGAGTCTTATGATGGAAGCAGTATACAGATTGCTGAACACACATTTTAGGTAGTATTGGTATATGTGAAACTTTACTTTTGTGTCATTGTATAACCATTGGTAGGGATATACTCTCCCTTACCCTCTCCTTGTTTAATATAACATAAGAATTGTATTATGAGTTCTAGGTTCAGAGTTTAAGCTGACCATAGGTCACCACTAGAGGGAAGAAAAGATACAAAAAGAAAACCCACCTTAATGACACACCTGAACCCCAAGGTTTGAAAGAAAGGACTTGGGTAAGGAATCATTTAATAAAACAGCCACTGAATCTGCTGCGTATAAAATCATTTTAGTGATTCACAATGCACTGTCCATAGTACCCTGGTAATGACACACATAATAATAATAATAATAATAATAATTTGCTTTAAATGTAATTTATTTTTCCTGATATTATTATTTATTTTATTTATTTAACATTTGTTCAGCATAGGCGGCCATGGTGGTGCAGTGGTTAGCTTTGTCGCCTCACAGCAAGAGGTTCTCCAGTTCAATCCTTGGCTGGGGTGCCTTCTGTGTGGAGTCTGCATGTCCTCCCTGTGGTCACGTGGGTTTTCTCCAGGTGCTCTGGTTTCCTTCCACATCCGAAAGACATGCAGAAGGTGGATTGGACACTCTAAATTGGCCCTAGGTATGAGTGCGTGTGTGCCTTCTGTGGAAGGTTGGGCACCGGGCTGGCAACTCGACACTGTAAAACTCCACTGCCAGTCATGAGAGGACAGGTGATCCGCTGTGGTGACCCCTAACTGGGAAAAGCTGAAAGAAGAAGAAGATTTGTTCAGTAGGAAAGTCCGACTTGGAATTAAACTAATTTTCAGCAAAGCCCAGTGAGAAACACTCCAGATGCATGTCTTTGTAACAGTGGAAGAAACTGGAGCACCCGGTGGAAACCCACATAAACAGAAAGAGGACATGTAGACTCCACACAGAAGGTACTCCAGCTGAGAATCAAACTGGGGAACCTCTTACTGTGAGGTGATAGTGCTACCACTACACCGTCCAGTGGTGCTCAGGCAAGTGTTTTATTATTTACAAAAAACGTCAATGTTGAATATGACCAAGGAGACCTCATAAATAGTGCAGTTCTAAGAAGCAGAATGTTTAGTGGAAACATAGAATATGTGTCCTTTAGAAAAAGCCTTGAGAATACACAGACAAAACCAGTTGTCACATCGAAATACAAAATAGAAAAATGCTCTGAGGAACTCAGAGTATCTAGGGGAAGACATGAAAAGCAGAATTATTTAACAAAAGTGATAGCAACAGAGGATAAGCATTAATACGTTATAGCTAAAATGAAGTGACTGCACCACAGAAAGGAACACTGGTTTCAGCTCTCTATCTTGTTTACTGGTATTAAAAAAAGACAAACAAACTTCAGTAGCTTCTCATACTACAGAACCACACCCATATAATTATCTTCTGTAACAGTAACACAGAGAGAAAGAGTAAATTATTTTACTTTATTTCCTTACACTCTGCTTGTAGGTCCATTTCATAAGTAGCACAATTCCATCAGACTGCTAGACATTTCAAAAATGAGTTTATGATGAGTAATGAGGGCTAAAAAGTTCCATCAATCATCACGCTTTATTTAAAAATGTTAGGAAGGTGTGTGTGTGTGTGTGTGTGTGTGTGTGTGTGTGTATGTGTGTGTGTGTGTGTGTGTGTGTGTGTGTGTGTGTGTGTGTGTGTGTGTGTGTGTAGGGAGGGCTAGGGACTAACTGATTATAGGATGCTACACTTACTCAGTCCTTTCTCCTTACAGCTGACCATTGGCTACCCTCAGGATGTCTCCTAATTCATCAAGCCTCCAGGATCCCCTGGATTAGTTCTGACTTGTGGTCAGGGTTGGTAAGGATATTAAAGCACATGGTGCAGCGTCATATTGTTGCCAAGGAGATTTTTGCAATGATCTACTTTCCCTTCTTCTCATGGCTCATACATTCCAGGGGAGCTGTGCAATGGGATATGCTTGCTTATCACCCTGCATCTGCAGTGGCTCAAACATTCCTTCTCCACCCTTTTGGACAACTCCCTTAATATGTCCCCAGCCTCCACTAGGGATCATCTGTGAGGTGCGTCTAACACATGCCCTCCCTCTCAAGATGGGTATGGCCATCTTCCCTTTGCCAGCACCTTAGGTATTCGAGTTGCTAACTGAAGCTGGGTTGCCTAGACCATAGTCAGGGCTTTATCCCTGTGTGCCACAGCTCTGATATTACCAAGTCCTGAATGAGTTCATGATGCCCTTACAATGCTCCAAACCCTTCCTAGTTCCTCTGTCACAGTGTTGGTAAGACAACATTCTCCTGCACTCTTCATTCCAGGCTGCAGCTATTGCGGACTTGACATTGTTTGGCTGGTACCTGCCTAGAGCTGCTTCAGCTAGATAAAGTAGTATTGTAGTTTACATGTCTGGATTTCAGGCTCATAATTCATTTGGCCCTCATTCTCAAAGCTTGCTACAGTTACCAAGCTCAGCTATCTAGACTGTGCTGACCTTTCAAGGATGTGGATCAGTGATGAACAGCTATTTTGTACTGACCAGACCTATTCTGTTGCCTCTTATGAGTGATATATAACGTTACTAATGCCATTGTGGTACATGCAGTTGAACAAAAAGCCAAATTCTCTGAAGATTATCCCAGTAATAGTCTTCGGACACTAGATTTGAGGCAGATGTATTATGGGATTGGATGCAAAAAGATGAGAATATGGAAAATAAGTAGGGTTTTACAGACTCTGGACTCAAATTTGAGCTCTGTGCAGATATTACAGTCCCGTGGAACTGTTTGTAGTGTCCTGTAGTGTGCAGTAATACACTCCAACAGGACAAAATAGAATGGACCCAGGCTGACTCCTCAAGGCCTATGCCTGATACAGAATATATTTTAACAGATTAAAGGATTGGTGTTAGGTAGTTGTAGACAGAATAAATGAAAAGCTTCACAAGGATATGTTACTCAAGGGGGTGAAAAACATTTCTGGAGTTCATCTCCTGCTCAAACTCAATCCTAGTTATCAGTATAGTAAAGGATATTTAAGAGATATAGGTTCATAGGTGTTTACTAGGCTAATGACCACATGGGCCTTTTAAACCTAGCCATGCATCCCAAATCTCGGATAAGTTCTGAGACTCTTGATAAGTGAAAGTAGGGGCTTGGGAGATGAAACATTTACATGCAGGGTCCTAGGAGATGAACCATTTCCAGGTTGCCTGTGCCCATTAGAGACATACATGCCAAACTAGGGATGAATTTTCTGTTTCGCATCCAAATGTCCAAGTTACACTTGAATTGGGATAGGGAGGAATGCTGCTTCACATGGATGGCAAGCCTGTTCCAGAGACATGGTAGCCTCTGGGATATGTACCTCTCTCTCTCTCTCCAGCAGGTCCTATTTATATCACAGGCAAGGTTTTAAGTCTTTAGAATGGGAGAATTCTGGTGCTGTATGTTCTGTGGATATGCAGGAGGTCAATCAGAGTGGGCTCTGACAATGCCTTGTTTGCCAGGCATAGATCTCCCTCAAAAGCCTGTAGGAGACAGAATGCAGGGATAGGGCCTTGAGGTGGTCTGCATAGGACATTTTACTTACGCCCTGTATTCTTTTAGTGAAGAACCTCTGTGGACATTCCAATTGTTGGATATGGCTGGTTAGGTACATACCAAAGGGGGCATTGTACTCAACGATAGGTCTGATGAATGCTGAATACACTGGAACAATGAATTTTGTGGACTTAGATGCCATACCTTTGTTTATAATTTGCGCAACATAGAATGATTTCCACACTACTGTAGACACGTGATGGTCAAAAGCTAGATTACTGTCTATGTGTGTCCTTAAGTCCCCAACTACTAGGTCATCTCTAAGGGGTGTGTTGTCAATATGAGAGTTACCAGGGATGGATGAATTCCCAAAGGATACTATTATACATTTTTGGCATTTAGTTTTAGTCAATGGCTCTGACAGCAGTTGTTCATCTGTGTTAGCTCTTCCTGCAGAACATCTTTGTCAGTGTGAGATTTAATGACAGCTCCTAATTTGCAATCATCTACGAGACCCTTGAGATTAGCCTTTACTTCAGAGAAGTAAATGCCAAAAAGGAGCAGTCCAAGAACTGATCCCTGAGTGACTCCAATTGTGACTGGCCTCTTTGTGGAGGTAGTCTCCCCAATTCTAACTTCCTGTGTCCTGTCTGTGAGCTAGTTGGCTTTCCACCAGGTGACACACTGGTTTGTACCTAACCTCTTAAGTTTGTCAACAATACTTGAAGGGTATTGTGTTAAATGACTTGGCCAGGTCAAGGTAGGCAGTGTGAATGATTTTGTTCTCATCCATTGTTTTGGGGACTTTCTCAAAGAAGTCTACCGAGTTGAGTAGGCATGACTTGCCCTTGGCGAACCAAACTTCATTGAGTCCGTATCTGGAGGTTTACAATATCTCTATTGATCATTCCCATGTTAATTCTTTCCATGGCTTTACATATAAGACTAATGAGACTTATGGGTCTATCATTTTCAGGGTCTGTAGATGGCCCACCTTTCTGCAGAGGGATGACTGTTGCTGTTTCTTCATTCATGAGGCATGAAGTCTGTTCGGAGGGTACAGTTAAATAGCAATTCCAGAAGGCCTGATAGGTCATGTTTCATGCATTTAGAAGGCATCCTGGGATATTGTCTAGACCCATTGATGCAGTGTTCTTGGCCATAGAGAGAGTATTAAGGACCTGTTCCCTAGTGATAGCAGAGGAAGTCATATTTGATGGTATTTCCTGAGGGCAGGTTGAGGGGGAGAGAAGGGTAAAGTTGGAGCTGAATTTATCGGCCAGTATGTTTGCTATATCTTCTGGCTCAGTATAGGTGGCTCCATTTACAATGAGCTTTGTACACAACCGTGTATTGCCTTTGAGGTTGTGGACATAGCTAAAGAATCCCTTGTGGTTATCCTTGGCCTGGGAGGCCAAGTTTGCCTCAAATTTGGCTTGGTAGACTTTATTTGTCCTTGAGTTGTTTGTTTAGTTTGATGAGAGTGCCTTTATCCTGCTGGGTGCTGCAACTTCTAACTTTTGCCATGACGTTCTTCCTTCTATTATACATCCTATTGATTCTGTGATTCCACCAGTGTGGCTTGGTTTTTGAGTTAGTTCTGTACTTTTTCCTGGTGGGACATCAGTGTGTCTCACGATGGAGCCTCCAATTACCAGAATGGTGGATTGTGTGGTGGCTTGCCTTATGGGCTTAGAGGCAGAGGCTCCATGAGATGTAGTTCTGTGTGTTGATGTGTGTGTTGTTTTGAAAAAGTGCATTTGGGAGTGTTGACGGGATTTGTTATTTGTACTTCTTCTAGGAGATCTTTGGGGTTTAGGAAGGTTACTTTTAAATGCCTCAGCATATGTGGGTGTATATGTCTGCTTTGAATTTTGTGTGATGGGTGCAGCGTGTGTACTACTGACGACATTATTGACATTAGGAGGACTTTTATGTGAGAGCTTTGCCTCCAGTGACATTGTGTAACTACATCTATCACATACCATATCAGTTTGTTTGAGAATTAACTGGTTGTCAGTAAACATTTTTACAGTGCCTCAGGATGCCCATATCCACCAAGCTGATAATGGAGATAGGGGGAAAGTTCATAGCCATGGCAACAGACTCTTTTTTTATTGATTAGACAGTTGGAGTGGTCATGAAAGTGTCAAATAACATTTTGTGAAAACACCTATTTTTAATGGATGCTAAATGTATGCAGTTACAGTATAGATGAAAAAATATATCATTTGTTTATATTTGAGAAACATTGTTGTAACAAGTCAACATACAAGAACCGTCACAGTACTGAGATTAAGGAGCGTTTAGACACTTTAATCAGTTACTAGTATGTGACAAATATAAATTTATTTAAAACTAAAAATACAATTATTTATCTGTGCTGTCAGAATAACCATGTATACTCCATGAAGTCCTTTTTCTTCTGACAGTAAAAGGACAAGATTTACTTGTTGTAATTTGCTGACTGTGTAAGTCTATTTAGTAGACCTATCAGGGTAAATGTGCATTGTGAAAAACAGCTTTCTGTCTAAAAGCAAGTCACACTCCTCATCTTCGGTCACCCAGAAGCAAATCCTGCAAAATCCTTGAGCATCGTCAGTGAGCAAACATTCAACGTAAAAGCAGCTTTATTCACCAGAATTGATTAGAGCAGATGGAAGTTCCTGCTTAAAAGCACTACTACAGTAAATAAATAAATTTGCTGTTTAAAAATAGCTCCCCAAAGACTTGTATACCCTAGAAACAAACCCTTGCATAATATTTCCATTCCATTCAACTTTCAACGAGCAAGTAAGCATTCTGTCTAAAAGACGATCACTTTCCAGTACTTGGATAGCTGAGATGTAAGCATCTACATAATTGCTTTATTACAATCAAACATTAATGAACAAATGTAAGCTTCAGCCTCTCCTTGACCTTGTTTTGATGAAGAAGTATTTTAACAGCTCGACTTCCAAGATGCTTTCAACCAGAGGGGTACAGACAGCCTGCTCATCCTGCTGTACTGAAATTACCCATGTGACAGATGGTGACCCGTAATAGTGACTCCCTAGCCCGATCTAGTAAAAGCAAAAGATGCTCTGATATTTCTGTTATTGTAGGACAGCAATTTAAAAGCTGTAATAACTATGGTACTTTGATATGTGCTAACATTTTTTGTGGGCTCCTAAACTCTACTCAACCATCCTGGTTTTCTGCATTTATAGACACAGCCTTATGGTACAGAGGTAACATTGTTGCCTCACAGCAAGAAGCTCTCCTGTTCGATTAGTGGCTGGAGTGCCTTCTGTGTGGACTCTGCATGTCCACTCCGTGGTTGAGTAGCCTCCGAAAGACATGTTTGAATGGGCGTGCCTTCGCTGAAGGTTGGGCGTCGGGCTGGCAACTCGGCACCATAAAAATCTACTGCCAATCATTAGTGGACCGGAGTTCCGCTGTGGCGACCCCTAATCAGGAAAAGCCAAAAAGACAAACAAAAACAATATAGACACAGCCTTATGCAAATCAGGCCCATCCCAGGTAACACTAGAAACAGATGTCTTATTCTGTGTGCCACTCCGATGTCAAATAATTGTAAGCAGTTTTCTTCTTCTCCTTTCAGCTTCTTTTGTTACGAGTTACCACAGCAGGTTATTGGTCCACAGAATGAATGGCAGTAGAGTTTTATGGTGTTGAGTTGCCAGTCCAGTGCTCAACCTTCCTCAGAAGGCAAACACATGTACACACTCACACCTAGGGCCAATTTAGAGTGTCCAGTCCACCTGCAGCATTTCTTGGGAATGTAGGAGGAAACCCAACACCTGCAGGAAACCCATGTGAACATAGGGAGGATATGCAGACTCCACACAGAAACCACCTCAGTCGAGAATTGAGCCAAATAAATGCAAGCAAGAATAGTTTATATTAGAAATGTTATTTATTTATTTATTGGCTTTGTCCAGATTTCTTGCTCTAAGAAGCTGAGAATATGCTGCTGCTACTAACTGTTCAACACCTGAAAGAGGCAGTTTTCTTGGGTGGCACATGGCATGCCCAACCGTCTACCGTGTATGTGCGTTTGACTGAATCACAGTACACACACACACACACACACACACACACACACACACACACACACACACACACACACACACACACACACACACACACACACACACACACCACTATAGCCCATTTGCCTCACATTTTCAAACAATCAGTGCCAGTAGCCTGTAGCACAACATTTATCAGCATTCCCTTCAAGCCCCACATCTTACACATACACTGCAGAAAGAAAATTTCAGTTGGTACAGCACTCATACATTTCCCTGTGACACTACACAGTGTGTGTCTTCTCTCACCTGTGAAATGATGATAGCATTTGTACTTTGTTACTTGGATTGTCTATGTCTGATGCATATTGTGGCCAGTACTTGCATGGATAAGCACTTTCTGGTATTGGGTTTGCATGTATCACTTTTACTGCAGTGTATATCTTGCACTATGGGGGAAACTCTGTGCAAGCTGCTTCCTCTTTGCCAATGCCATGGCGTACTGTGCCCACTTTCTTGTACAATGGTAATCTCAAGCTTTGTGGCTCCTCCACTCTTTTCTATTTGGCTCAATCTCCACTTTCAGGTGTGCTTGGACTTGTTCCTCCTGCAATTGTCCTCCCTGCTATAACTACAGTCTAAGTATCATATTGTGTAGCATTGCAGTCGCTGAAAAGATTTTAGCATATGTCCCAGGGTGATGATGTATAGCACCACTAGATACATCCATGCAGTGAAAGCATGACTTCAGAAAAACATGTCCCAGGGTGATGATGTATGGCACCACTAGATACATCCGTGCAGTGAAAGCATGACTTCAGAAGCACATGGCCCAAGTGATGATGTATGGTACCACTAGATACACCCATGCAGTGAAAGCATGACTTCAGAAGCACATGTCCCAGGGTGATGATGTATGGCACCACTAGATACACCCATGCAGTGAAAGCATGACTTCAGAAGCAGATGTCCCAGGGTGATGATGTATGGCACCACTAGATACATCCATGCAGTGAAAGCATGACTTCAGAAGCACATGTCTCAGGGTGATGATGTATGGCACCACTAGATGCATCGATGCAATGAAAACATGACTTTAGAAGCACATGTCCCAGGGTGATGATGTATGGCACAACTAGATGCATCCATGCAGTGAAAGCATGACTTCAGAATCACATGTCCAAGGGTGATGATGTATGGCACCACTAGATGCATCCATGCAGTGTAAACATGACTTCAGAAGCACATGTCCCAGGGTGATGATGTATGGCACCACTAGATACATCCATGTAGTGAAAGGATGATTTCAGAAGCACATGTCCCAGGGTGATGATGTATGGCACCACTAGATACATCCATGTAGTGAAAGGATGATTTCAGAAGCACATGTCCCAGGGTGATGATGTATGGCACCACTAGATACACCCATGCAGTGAAATCATGACTCCAGAAGCCTAAGCACATGCTCCACAATGATCCTGGTTTATGAGGGCAGAGTTTTATCTATAGTCTGTAATATCCTGTGGATTTTGTGGTGGTGTCATTAGCCATCTTTTTCAAAAAGATTCCCATTGGTGAAGTCACCACTCAAATGTTTGACAAAGGTCACAAGTGTGTCATATATGGGAGTCATATCAACTACTTGGATGGCCTGCAAATACATTGTAGATGATGCCTCTTGAATTAAAAACCATCAGGTATTTAATGGAGTGATTCCCTTTACAGTTCATGTACCGTCTTCCTAGGTCACCAGGTGAAGCTTTTATATCAATGTGGGTACAGTCTATGGCCCATGACACATCACGGAAATGAGCAAGATCATAGAAACCATGCAAAGGGCTGTTTCTCCTCTGTAGTATGTGGAAACCACGTACAATCCTGTACATGCTGTAGCATGGTGTTGGTATGTGGAAACCACATAGAATCCCCTACATGCTGTAACATGGTGTTGTTATGTGGAAACCACGTACAATCCCCTACATGCTGTAGCATGGTGTTGGTATGTGAAAACCATGTACAATCCCCCACATGCTGTAGCATGGTGTTGATATGTGGAAACCACATACAATCCCCTACATGCTGTAGCATGGTGTTGGTATGTGGAAACCACGTACAATCCCCTACATGCTGTAGCATGGTGTTGGTATGTGGAAACCATGTACAATCCCCTACATGCTGTAGCATGGTGTTGTGAAACTAATGGAATATTTGTGAGGCAAATGCTTCAAAAATCCACACTGAGACTCCTGATGGTTACTGAAATGTTCTGGTGATTAGTATATGTAAAGCCACACATACTTTAGTATTGACTGGAAAGCTGCACACGCATTTGTCTTGTCTTGTATAACAAGTTGTCTGACTTTAGTAATGTTATGTATGTGCCTTCACAGTTTTTTGTACAATGTAATGCCATTGCTTCAGCTGTCTGCTAGACCATATGTAAAATAATCATTCTATTTTCCCATACACTTAATTAGCCAAATTCAACATCTTGACAGATATTCTAATGCCTGTAGAAAAAATGTGAAAAAGGAAAGCTTTCTTAATGATTTTGAAGAAAGTTTTCTGATTGGCTGGAAGAGTACCAAAGCCTGTGTTTATTTTTACAGAAATAGTGTTCTGAAAAGGGATTTTTATGAAACTTGAGCACTGTACCCAAGAACTGTTATTTTCCATCTGAATGTGCACTAAACTTGTAATAAAGCAACTACTTTAGGGGAGACATCCCCCATAAGTTCCTTTCACACCCAGTACTCAGGACTCTGTCTTTCACATTGCAGGTCCACATTAGCCTATACATTAATAAAAAGAGACTTGAGCTTTCTGCCAGACACGTTGGATTCCCTTAATCATGTCATAATTTTCAACATGACTTTTGACAGGAAAGGTATCTTTTTAGTGTCTTAAGTTCAATCAGCGATAATATTCCTCAATATTCTAGTATCTGACCTCTTATAATGATATACATTTACAGTTGGCTAATAAACACTAAATAATTATTTCACTTTCTATGAAGTTGCTAACATAAAGGCTAGCATTAAAGGATATATTTATGGGAATCAGTGAGTATTTAACAACATCTTCTTTATGTTACAGAAAGATGTGTGTATCTACCCTAAGTAAGAGATATCATTTTCAGTAGTATGTAGTATTTTAAATTAGTGACCAATTATTAACTTCAAGAAAATCTTTAATCTGTATCCAGGGCTATGTTATGCATGCATAATATATTCAATACATCTGTGTGCATTTGTTTTATATATATATATATATATATCTTCTATTTAACACGGTCAATGCATTATTTATACATGAGCTATTTTATATATGTTTGTGATGATGAGATGATCAGACTTTCTGGTGTACTATCTTCTTCCTCTGTTTCAACAATTTATGAATTGTTTACTATGAAAATAACATCTTGTAGGGATTTGGAATCTAATTTTATCACATTTTCTTTCTACTAAAGTTGATAAGGGCATCTTGGATGTAATGATCACTGCCTTGCCTTTTTTAAAACTTTACATTCACAAAAATGGTTGGATGGTAAAACTATGAATTGGTTTGGATTTACAGATATAGCAACCAAACACTTAAAAGCTGTCAAAATTATATCAACGATACAAAGAAAAAATAGAGAGGACTGAAAGAGTGTAAAGGGCCTATTTTGCAAAAAATATTTTTCAAGAATAAATCATCAAATATATATTTCATATTTTCTGAATCTCAGACATGGGTATTTTGATTAATATTCTGGCACTCTCAACAGTGCATTCATTTTTCATCTTTCCTTATAAAATCAAAACTTGAACAATACTATAACAAAGTTGTAAATTTGTAGCAAATATCCCATTCAGAATCCACCACTGTATAGCACAAAAAAACATAAAAATGGTTAGAACTGCTCCATCAACTAACATATACACAGCTTCTTACCACCTATAAAATTATCCAGAAGCCATCTGCTTGTCCAGCTCCAAAAAATATTCTATTCAACTATGTTCCTAGTCGATCATTAGGATCCTATGACCAAAAAAAACTCCTGTCTGTCCACAAGCCTATCAAATCTACTGGGCATTGTCTGTATTTGTACAATGTTGTTAAGGCCTGGAACTACTTATTTCTACCCATCAGGTCGATCCCCTCCCTCGCATCCTTCAAAACCATTCTGAAAGACTCCCTAGCCAAACGCTAGCTCTGTTCTTGCTCAACGCCAGGATAAACTGTATCCCTAAATGTGAACAAATGCCTTTTACCTTACATCTCCTTACTCTCCCTTTTTCATTCGCTTCCTTAGTTCGATCAGTTTCTCTCCCTGGCTTTCTCTCTAAATATACCATAAGCCTGCTTTTCCTCTCACTTCATATTGCAGTTCCTGTTTGTGTTATACTAACTTACCATTAATTTCTCTAAAAACTGCCTAACATTTCTCTAACTATTAAATCAGTGTCACAAAACTTGTATCTATTTTTAACCAATGTTTTTATGTCTAATTTGGTGTAATTATTTAAACTGTAGTTTTTTTATATTATTTTTAAAGAGTGTAAAATTATTAGTAAAATGTATTTTAATACTTTCAAATTTTTTTCACCAGGCCTCCGCTGAAAATGGGCTCCTCCCCAGTTGGGCTTTCCCTGTAATTAAATATCAATAAATAAATATAAAGATATATCGTAGTTATGCTAAGCTTATAGAAGTTTATGTTTAGTTTACAAAATGTTTATGTAAATAGTTTTAAGGGCTGGCTATATTTACTGAGGGGATTGGGTTGTTGTTGTTCTAGATTCTTTTCTTGGGATACTTGAGCTTACATTATAAGCCGAAAGACCAACAACCTGGCTTACATTATTTGTTTGTATGTAGCATGTAATCAAAATCCAATCTATTGACTGTTCAGGCATTCCTAATAATTTTTATTATTATTATTATTGTTGTAGCTATTTATATATTTATCTCTAGATTTCTTTCTTTTTGTATAGCAAAAAACTTTGAATAGATGCTTTTTCTAAAAGAAAAAAGTATGCAATTTGAATGTGCCCAAAAATGTGAAACTGCTTCCATCTACAGGTATTTTTGGAACATGACATGAAACCTTGAAAATATTTAAATCCACATTTGTCTGTCTTTATCAAAATATAAATCAAGCTTCCACATATCTAGATTGTTTTCTAGTACAGTTGTTTGACTTTTATGTTTAGTGTATAGAGGTTTCAACTTTTAAACTTAATCTACAAACGAGTATATATATGAATAAAAAAGTAGAAGACAATGACCTTACCATGATTAGCAGACAGATTAATGTGAGCACTTGGATCTAACAGTATTAATTGGAAAGCTGTGATGTACAGAGTGACTATTTGGGCAAAAGTAATTACTATCTTCTGCCCCTGTAATGTCTGTTGTAAAACAGCTGGGGTGAGATCAGATGCTCTTGAATAAGTGCTATGACAGTTCAGAATATCTGAAGCAAATTTCCATTCAACATTATTCACTATAATTACACACAGACACAATAAGCGTAAATACCCAAGAACACCAAGATATAGTTGTACTGGACAGATAAGCCTGAGGCCATCACTACTTATTCTCAAGTTCATTACAGACAAATACAATATCAGCTTGTGGACAAATGCAGAATGGCTGGATGTATAATATAAATATACTAACCCACCTATATTATTAAAAGTATCTGACAATGTAAACCCAACACCTAAGGCTCTGCACAGGAAATATAAGCTAAGGTTTGATTGACAGTACAAGTTGTCATTATAAAGATAATTTTGTATCGAGTGGCCCCATTCCTACTGCTTTGCCTGGGTTTGCTGAACATATAGGATTCACTCTGATAAACTGTGAGCGTTTTTTCCCCAAGAACTGACATTGCTGAAAGGTGGATTTAAAGTTTTTGCCATTTTTTTTAAAGTGGCATTTTAGCAAATGTCAGCTGGAATGGAAGTGTAACTAATTTCTTCTGTAACCTTTGTAACTCTGAAGAAACGTAACTGCTTGGTTTGTTTAGAAATCTGAGACTTCCTTTTTCTCTAAGGCTCTCTAACTTCACAGTTAGAATAATCTGTCATCAAGCTATAAAATACTTGGTTTATTGTATTATCCTCTGCATATTTAAAATGATTTTTCCTCAAACTATGACTTGTTTATTTCATTGCGTTTTACTCTGCATATGATGCATAACATTTATTAAGGAGGCATCATAATGTTGCTATATTATTATTGAAATATCTTTTAAAGATACAACAGCACTGCTCATACAGATGAAGGTTAAAGGTTACTGTATGAAGGAAAAACAAATGGACTTCAGCATAACAACATATCTTACTGTAAAAAAGAGAGTTTAGTTTATTTTCTATATAGTGGGAGTTCATTAAAAGCTGTGGTGACAACGCCTTAACAGAGTGGGCTATTTCTCACATGTAGCTCTGAAATTCTGGAACATTAGAAATCTGGAAGAGAAACTGGTTGCATTCTTCATGGCCATGAAGCACTGTCATGCTCATAAACAAAAATGCATATCCATGAAGCATAACATGCAAATGAGGCACTTGACATTCTAAGTAATACTAGTATACAAACAGAAAATGTTAATGAACACCATAATATGTGAACAGAATAGGTTTCTAATATTACACCAACTAAATTTTTAACAAAAGAATTTTGTTTGCATACATTTGTCATGTGCATTTGCATGCTTTTTGTAGTGCTACAAGGTTTACATGAACATCTTTTCCTACATTTACTGCAGAAACATGAAAATATCTTACTTTTTTTACAATAACATTTTTATTGAATTTTTTTGAGTTTGGTCAATGGCGATTATAGTCAATAACAGTCAAAATCCATCAAGTAATAACATAACTAGCTTCACAAGGGTACATAAAAGACAAATCTTATGTATAAAATGTAAAAACAAAACAAAAAAATGTATCGTATAGTGGAAGAAATACTGAGTTTGTCTCAGGTACTGCTAGTGTCATGGCAAAAATAGTTATATCTTTTTCAAATCACATTATCTGGAAGGAATACTCACACACACTTTTTCTTTCTTATTCCATTGCTGTGTATTCTTTAATGAAGGTTGCCAATATACAGTTTGAGTTACTTTTCATTTTTTTTTGGTTTGTTTGGATTTTACCTACATCCATAGTGCACAAACATATAAAATAATGCATGTATATCAGACTGATCATAGGAAAAAATAAGTCACATTAGTCAGTTCACAGATTTACATCAGGGATCATATACATGTCACTGTCTGTGTTATGGGAGAAATGTGAATGAGCACAGTAGCATAACAGTAATACGTAATAATCTGCAGACATGATAAAGCCGCATTAAGCAGCATCTCATCAAAGGCTCAGTATCACATCTGGTATTTATCAGGCTGTAGATTGTATTTCATTAATGAAACTAAGCAGAAATTCCTTAAGATTCCAAGAACAGGATAAGTTATTTCTTACACTTATTTCACTGAACTGCACTTCTGAAACACTTATAATTGTGCTATGCAGTTGATCTACTACATTTTGCACTGTTAAAAAGCTTTTTTATTGTTTCACTGCATTTATCTACTGTTTTATACTGTTTTAACTGTATTTTTCATTGCTAGATACTGTTTCATTACTCTAATTGCATGTTTACTGAATTACTGTAAACTTCTTTTTCATACTGAGAGTTGTATTTTTTGTTTGTGAGTGCTCTATCCGAGCTTTTCTGTGCATTTTTGATTTTGTGAGGTTTCTGTGTTCTACAGCTAGGAACTGTAATAGTGTGCATTACTATAATTGTCTGTTTACAGTTAAAAGTATTCTCTAGAGTCTGTTTGTTCCTTGATCTGTTTAAAACTTTCATTTAGTGGCTACATCAAGGAACTGTACCACCCTCCCTAATGTTGTGGTGTTCTTATACTTGGTGGCTTTGCAGTTGCCTGCCCATACTGTATATTTGATCTGTGACACTCCTCCCAGTCTAATGTCATTAGTTCATTCAATCTAACAGAGAACATTTGTGAAGGCCAACCCACTCAGATTCTTAACGTTGAATTAACTTCTGTTCCAGCTTTCTCCATTTCCACTTTACTGAAAAAAAACATTTTTACTGAAAAAAAAATTCTTGCTTGCTTCCCCCCCCCTTTCCTGTGGCAGGTCTTGTCCAGATACGGATTTGCTGTGTCCAGGACTGTTTGTGAGCTCCTGAGTCCCCCCACCCCCACTTAACTAGGGTTAAACTATTCCTGGTGCCATAAAGTGTGCTCTTCAAATTTTCCCTTGCAACTAGCCAGCTTTTTAGTTTTAGCACTCAAATCTGTTTCTTTGAGCTCAGCAATTGTTCAGAACTCGTTGTAAGCACTAAATAAGCTACAAATTACTACAACACTCAACTTTCCTCACTTGTCTAGAGGGAAACAGTTTTTAGTACTTAATAAATAAGCACCTATCCAGGCATGTCTAAAGGTCAGCTCCAGGTGTTTTCTCCTGTCTGCCTGATGAATCTGGGCATCTTGGGACAATGCAGCAATTGATGCACTTATATAGCCAAACTGGAAGCAAAGCTCTCTTCACTGAAGACTGGACTAGACAGTCAAGAGGAGAAGGTAAACACTTGCACTGCACCACACTCATCACATAGTCCCTCAAAACCTACACTACCAAAACACACACACAGAAGCACAAAACACACGCCTACATTCGCGGAGGCTCTCAGTAAAAATCTTCCCAAACATCCGAGACCTCCAAAGCAGAACTGCAAGCAACCTCCAACACAACCCAAATGACACATAGCCCACATACTCAGTGTGCCACTCATCTACAGCCCGTAAACCATAACGTACCCAACACTCTAGTCATAGGTGATGCTATAGTTAGGCACACTGATGTTCCACTCACCAGGCTAAATGAGAAAGTTACTGTCAGCTGCCTGTCGGGATCAACCACATAATGCACGCACTCAGGTCACTCCACAACAAGTACAAATATGACTCTGTCATTGTCCATGTTGATGTGAATGACCTGAGACATACCTCCCTGGACTACATGAGAAGAGACATGGCGGAGCTCGCCGATCTTGTAGCCCAGGCAGGTATGACCCTAGCCCTGAGTAGCATCCTGCCATCACCTAGAATGATACCACAGTACAAGGACAAAATAATTGACTTTAACAATTGGCTAAGCTTCTGGTGTCATTCTAAGGGAATCCTGTATCTGTCTGCCTGGGATGACATGATCGACAGACCACACTACTTTGCCAGAGATGGCCTGCACCTTTCACCCTTGGGATTCCGGATACTGGCTAAGGCTCTTGCCACCCCCTATAGTGCCTTTTTAAGGCATGGTTCAAATGACAAATTCACCACCATAACAGGTACAAGCAAGCAAAATCTGAGGGTAATGCTACTCAATGCTAGAAGTCTAAACCTCAAAATGCACTCACTCGAGGCACTCCTTAAAATGGAGAACATCGACATCTGTGCAGTGACAGAGACCTGGTTCAAAGCTCCAGAGAGCACCCCTGCATTACCAGGCTATAATTCATACCACACCTTTCGGCCACCAAACCCGGACCGAAAACACTAAAGGTGGAGGCGTGAACATATTCCTTAAGGATATCCACACCTCCAAGCTACTTGCTCAGCATAATGAATCCGTGATTATCCAAGTTTAACTAACTCTGGGCAAAACCACAATCCAGATTGTAGCTTGCTACAGACCCCCCACCATGCCCCAGGATTCCCAGTCCTGTTTTCTTGATACACTGGAAAATATTAAGGTACAACCCAACACCCTAATAATGGGTGATTTCAACTACCCCACCATTAAATGGGAAAACTACTCGTGTACCAACTCTTTTGCTCAACGTTTTCTGGAAATCATCAATTCCAATGCCTTGGATCAACTTATCCACACCCCCACCAGGGGCAGCAATATCCTAGACCTGGTCATCACTAACATGGGCGACTGGTGTTCCACACCAGAAGTCAGCTCCTCATTGGTCAGATCTGACCACAAGCTAATCACCCTAGACAGCCACATCCCGCTCCCACCTCCCATTAGGAAAACAACCGTAAAAAATTTCTCCAAAGCCAACTTCATGCTTCTTAAGACAGAAGTGGCAAACTTCATGACACCCATGCAGATGGACAATAGAGGTATGACTACTGAATCCTACACAAATGCACTTTATAAGCACTTACATGAGTGCATGGATCATGCTATCCCTAACAGAACCAAGATGCTATCTTTACCATGTTCAATCATAGCCTCATCTCAGGCTTTGTGCCCATTGAATGGCACACCACGATGGTTATTCCACTCCACAAAGGGGGTGGGGCCACAACAGACCCCGGGAACTACCGCCCTATTAGGCTGACGAGCCTGGTCTGCAAGGCTATGGAATGTATCATCATGGAACTCATAAACAAAGACATTGGAGATCTCCAGACTCTGGACCCCACACAGTTTGGGTTTGTAAAAGACAGATCATGTCTCCTAAACCTAATAGACTTCTTTGAAGCAGTCACCAGAGCCATAGATGAGGGTAATGTGGTTCACACAGCCTATCTAGATCTCACCAAGGCATTCGACACTATCCCCCACTCTGGAATTATAGATAAACTCACTAAACTAGGTATAAATCCCTATGTCACATGATGGGTTGCCAACTAGCTTACTGACAGAACCCACACTGTGAAAGTAGCAGTCTCCAAATCAGACTTCAGACCAGTGACAAGTGGAGTACCACAGGCTTCAGTCCTTGGTCCTCTCCTGTTTGGTATCTACTTCTCTGAAGTACAGGCTAAGATTTTTACTGAGAGCCTCCGCGAATGTAGGTGTGTGTTTTGTGCTTCTGTGTGTGTGTTTTGGTAGTGTAAGTTTTGAGGGACTATGTGATGAGTGTAGTGCAGTGCAAGTGTGTTTTGACTCTCCTTGTTCAGTCTTTGGCTAACTAAATTCACAGATGACTGCAAACTAGGAGCCATAATCGAAACTCCTAACGATGTGGACATCCCACAAAAGGGCCTCACTGACACAGATGCCTGCAGTCAAAGCCATGGTCTTAAGCTCAATGCCAAAAAGTACATTGTGATCCCCTTTGGTAAAAACTCTGTACCCATGAACTACCACATAGGCGGTAGTCTGCTTAACACCGAAAGTGTGATAAGAGACCTTGGGACACAGGTGGACAGTAGTCTCGCCTTTGATAATCACATCGCCACAGTGGTCAGGAAATCCTTCTATGTGGCACACCTCATCACAAAAGCTTTCTCATTCAGAAAAAAAGAGGTCATTGTTCCCCTGTACTCATCACTCATTAGACCCATTATAGAGTACAATGCCCCTTTTGGTGCGTACCTCACAAGACATCTACATCAACTGGAAAGGCTGCAAAAATACCTCACAAAGAGGATTACTGGCCTCAAACAGATGCCTTCATTAGACCGACTCAAAAAACTCCAGCTTTACACCATCACATATCGCCTACTCAGAGGCGATCTCTGTCCCAGAGATGTTGGACATGCTCCACTTAAAGAAATCCCAATCCCTCCGAGCTACATGCTCTAGAGACCTAACCTAAACCTTGTCACCACAATAAACAGAACATGCGGGAGGGGATAGAGTCCTGTCCCAGAGACTTCCCATACTCTGGAACAGACTACCTATCTATGTCAAACCTAGCTCATTAGCACTCTTCAAGAAGAATCTTGATGACTGAATGGGTAATAGGAAATTCACCCCGGGGATCACTTCTGTGGTTCTTCTTGACAGGCTCACAGGAAAATAATTTTCTTGGGTGGCGAAAGCCAGGGCACCCTTTTGGCTAGGCTTGTATAGGCCCTAGGGCCAATAGCCTAGTACCTACCTATGAACCTATGAAGCTATGAATCAAACAATAATGCAGGTAGAGCTAACCTCACTAGTGTTCCCCCATCAACTTCTGCAAGGCAGCTGCACAGGCAGTTACTAACAAACAGATAAACTCACACACACACACACACACACACACACACACACACACACACACACACACACACACACTCTGTGTGCAGCTTACTCACTTGTCTCCAGTACAGACTCCATCCTAAGCGGCAGCTTCCAAAAATAAAACTGTCCATTCATGCTCGCAAAACCCAGAAATACGTCCTCTCGCAAGAGCCTGGAAATATGTGCGCCATGAGCTGACGTCATCAGTGCAAATTAAATAATAAAGAAGTAACAGTTGGGAGGTATGATCTACAAAAGTGGGAGGGGGGCTCCCCTCCCCCCTCACTCTATGGTTCCGGTGCCCATGATAAAAGTCACCTGGCAATATTGCTAAAAGAAATATTCTGCTGGGCTCCAGCGGCTGTGTGTTGTGAGCTTAACAAGGCTATCTATGTAATCACAGGCCTAAAGCAGATGCACTATGCTGACCGTCTAAAAAAAACTCCACCTATACTCTGTCACATATCGTCTACTCAAAGGTGATCTCTGGTAAACATACAAGGCCATGTCAAACCCAGAGCTGGTGGACATGCTACACTTAAAGAAATCCCAATCCTTCAGAGACACACACTCCAGGGATCTAAACCATGCCATCACAATGAGCAAAACATGCTGGAGGGATAGGTTCCTGACCCAAAGACTCCCACAGACTCTGGAATAGACTGCCCACACATGTCAAGCAGCGTGCCTCTTTGGCCATCTTGAAAAGGAACGTTGATGACTGGATGAGAGAAAGGAACTTCACCCCAGGGATCATGTCAGTTGCCCTGCTAGATAGGGGTCCAGGGAAGTAAATACTGTGGGAAGAAATAGCCAGGGAATTGTTATGGCTAGGCTTGTATAGGCCCTAGGGCCGATAGTCTAGTACCAACCTATGAACCTATAAATCTAAGGGTCACAGCTGCCAAACCCACAATTCCAAATGTAAGACAGCAAATAGCAGATGTAATTATTATTATCTCTGAGTTGCAGGAACTCTGTGGAAATAATTATTTAGCAGGGAACACAAGGATTGCTAAGTCACCCTTCCATTGAGGTTGTGGGTATTATTGTCACCCACTCTAATCAGTAGTTGCAAATCTTTATTTTGACAGCTTGAGATGCTAGGAGTGGAAATCTTTTATTTACATTTCTGTTTTTGGAGTTATCATTATCCTAATGAACTACAGAAATGCACATGGTGATGATACAGAAACAGTGACTATAAAATGTGTGAATGTTCCTTCTCTGGGTTTATTTAGTGATTTTCTCCCAAGTCTGCTGACCAGTAAGCCCCCCCTTAATGAAACAATGCACATTCATTGATTCACTCAGGAATTCTATCCAGAGCTGAGGTGCATTGCACAGAAAAGGCCATCATTCATCTGCTACGAGGGTGCTTTGTGTTGTCACTAACATCTTGAATATGAGAGCATTTGGATACCCTAATTCTATTCCTTGGTAGGGAGTCATGCAAACCACTTCTCTGTGGTGGCCCACAATGCCCTCCTTTTGACAGGGTGCACTTCTAACCGCTAACTGTGATGAATACTCCCAAAGCTGGCTTGGTGAGCCTAACGACCTTCACTGAGCTACCCCGCTGTGCCACTGCCCTCTTCCGTGATACTGGCAGAGTCTATGACCTCTCTTCCTGTTTCCCTGAATGGGTCTGCCCATCCCCCCTGTCACCACCATCAAATGCTCATATCAAATGGGGTCACCTAAATGCAGTGAGGGGTCTCCTATTTTTTCTGACTGTAGGCTGATGATTGTTATTTTTGAGCAGATACTGGTAGAATAAAATGAAGACTGGATATGTACAGCAAAGATAGAGATGGTGACAGAAAAAACATAGACAAGCATGAACAGGTACACCCATCAGCAAAGGCTTTATGAGTAAGAGTGATCTAATGTCAGAAAACAATGGATAGTAATGTGGTTGTAGTGCCAGGCAGCTGGGAAGAATGTTGCAAAGTTCGACTGTTAGTGCCAGAGCATTATTCTGTAATCATTATAAGTATATTTTACATTACTTTTTTTGAAACAATTCTGGGTAAAAGAACCCTTTAAATGAGTAACAGCTTCATGAACAGGGTCCCTGCACAACAGCAAATGCCTAATGTGGAGCAAATGTGACTTGATAATTACACTAAAATGGTTAGTGGAAGTCCAGATCTAGTTCTGGCACAGCATCAGAAATACAGATGCTGTAATTGTACACAGATAGTCGGTTGAAAGAGTGCTGGGCCCTGAAAGGACATGAACGTCTAATACCCAAGTTACATCAACCCCCAAACCAATGACTGGAAACAGCAATGCAGGATGCAGTCTGCTATGTCAGCTCTTGATATTCTCAGTGCCTTATCCTCTTTCACACAGGGTCTCATCCTAGTTACCTGTCTTCAACACAAACCTCCACCTTTTCTGCTGTAGTTATGCCTCCCCCATTTTGTGTACACTTCCTGGTAAATAGCACATTATGACAGTAGTTCTTATGTTAAATTATAGCTACATTTATGCTCCCATGACAAAGATCTATTTTTATACTTCACCCTCAATAGTGCAACAGTCCTGTCTCCATGCTTTAAACTATCAGAGGTTATATCCTAATATAGAACTTCCTTAAGACACCTTATTTATGTAGTACCACTCATTTCATTTATATCTCTTAATTAAATAAGTAATTTGCTTTCCACCCTTTGTAAATAATTCAGTACTCCGTATTGTAACATCTGTCCTACTGCATAGGCATTTAACTATATCTGTACAGAGTATAATTAGTATAAGAAGCCATTACTACTCTATGTAGAGTTACTGTCTTATCTATTTTAACATTGTAAAATTTATTTTAATTTCATTCTGCCTAACATTATTGCTATTATAGCCTAAAAGATTTTGTTTCTACTGCATGTACTGGAGCTTTTTTGCCCTGGCCTCCACTGAAAAGGGGCCTTTGTGCCCAGCGGACTTCTCCAGTCAACAAATGTAAAAGAAATAAATATTAGTAAAGAAGGAGAAAGACACAGACACAGGGACAGAGGTAAAAGTTAAGGGTTCCATGTGCATTCCCACTGAAATTCTTAATTATTATTGGTACATACAGGATTATACACTAGAATTTTAAAGTCTCTCCTAAGGTAGTAAGATGCAAAAACACATGGGTGCTTCTGGGCATAACCTGCTCAGTTACCCATTAAATAAACAGAGACTGTGTGATTCAAACTGAGTAAAACTGGTAAATGCACATTTATAACTTCTTGCCTTTGGTAGCTATGCTGTTCTTATAATCCATAAATCTGTTTTAATTAAAAAAGGCAAACTCCAGCTTGGCCTTCATGAAATAGTGAAAAAGGACAAAGTCCTGCCTACAACCCAGGCAACCCTGTCTTTTTAGTGACATTGGTACTGGACTGGTAGGGTTGTGGAGGACAGACTTTTATTGACAATGCCAGCTTACCTGTCCTGAAAGAGATGGAGAGGGACTGGAGAATAGCAGCTAGGCTAGCCACGTGAATGATACCTTCTAGTGGATAAGTGCTTACTCATGGAAAAGGACAGGCAGGTTTGGGCTGTTGAAGTGGTGTGAGTACCACTGAATCAGAAAGGTACATGTGTTAGTCCACGCATGTCTCTTCCAGGTGTGGCAGCCATGATGAGCATTCAAGTCACCTACTGGGATGGAATTAGGTGGGATAGGGCAAGAGCCTGTACAGAGCCAGCATCTGGCCTGCCCACTAATACCTGATGCTTACTTTCCAGTTGAATGAATGGGGTGATGAAGGCTACCGGATGGGAATGAAGGGGTCATAGGGGATCTCACCTCATCCAGGGACACATAGCTCTTGCCCTCAGAAGAAGGAACAAATGAGATACAGGATGGGATGTTATTACACAACTCTAACAAAAATTGTGAAGTTCAGATATCACTGCATTGATTAGAGCCACACCATACAGTTAATGTCTGAGAAAGAAAACAGTGTACAAGCTGAAAGAGGCAAACAGCAAAGTAAAAGCATCTGAGTCTTATGATGGAAACAGTATACAGATTGCTGAATACACATTTTAATTAGTATTGATATGTATGAAGCTTTACTTTTGTATCATTGTATAACCATTGGTAGAGATATACAAAGGAAAATGGACAACCTAATATATTTCCAAGAACACCGGAAATCTGGCCCATGAATTACAATAAATCATACTTGGTTTTAACATTGTTTTAATAAAAGTTTTCGAAATTTCATTTGAGCTTGTTTTGTCTGCAGCTGGTGTTTCGTTTATCTGGTTTGCCGTTTTTGTGGTTCAGTATTTCCAAGAACACTGGAATCCTGGCCCATGAATTACAATAAAAACATACAGAATAAGCATATTAGATGTAATCATTTCAAATTATCAGTAAGATGGTATCTACACAAGGAGAAATCAGTAATTATATAACAACTGTGATCCATGGAAGGTTGGCATTAATTTGATAGCTTGTTAAGGGCCCAAGACAATTATTTAGATACTGTGAAGCCTGGCACAGAGGAATCAAAAGTTAGAACATGGGATGACACCATCTGATGAGATCAAAGAAAAGTAGCTGTCTGTATGAGACAGAGAAAATGTTCCTGTTTATAATACCAGTGACTTGGGGATCATCAGTAGTTTGGGTACTTGACGGATGAAAGGCTGGCTTGGGGAAGTGGAGAAGGTAGAAAATGAGAAAGACGTGGAGAGTTTGCATGTTCCTTCCATGTCTGCATAGGTTTTTCACTAGGTAATGTCATTTCCCTAGCTTTGCAAACCATGGTGTTTGATTGGCAGCTGTAATCTATTTAGCTCTGTCTATCTGTCTATTTACCTGCCTATCTATGTAGCTATACATTGTATTTTCCCTTCACTTTGTAACCTGGGTGATGGATGAAATGGGTCCATGAAGGATCACTTAACTTAGTTAATTAACAAAGAAACACATTTATGTCAGTTCAGTTAAACTGTCATCATTAGTAAGAATGAAATGGCAGTACGTGTGACAGGTCAACCTATCCATCTGAGGGCAGTCAGTGGAAAGACCAGAAATGTATGCAGAAAGTCCACAAGTAGTCAGTGGCTGGTTGTGGCCCATTATATCCATTCTCTAAAACTGCTATGGTGCTGACCTTCTAGCTCACAGTGAAGGTGTCACTATGATTCTGGTGACCTATGTTTGGTGATGGGTATAAGTTATTTGAGGGAATAAATCAATGGGAGGATTAGGCATCCTGGGGCAAGTGTCCTTAACTGGATTAAAAGTTAAGGATTAGTGACAGAATGGCCATTGCTGAGATTAAGGACAGCAGTGTTAAGCACCTCTGTAAGGTGTATATTTGGAATGGGGCAGTTAGCTTGCATCTCTCTCTCTCGCTCTCTCTCTCTCTCTCACTTACTAATCATTACCGAATCCTAGAGTGACCCTTCAGACAGTCACTGCATTTGCATCTGCATACATAAATAAGAGCTTGGTGATGTAACTGCATGAGTCTATCCACAACAGCAGAACTGATTATCTCAAAAGGATGATGAAACCTGAAATGGAACACTTGTACCCAATGGGCTTAATTAACCAATAAATAAAATAAAATAAAAATATTCCTAATCAGTTCATTATGTGCTAAAGGCATGTTGTCCACCATGTTATTGAAAGGTGCATTAGTCTAATGAATACACTTTAACTGTAGAGTAATTTATATCCATTCTGAATAAATGTAGGAGCTAGGCTAAGCAATCTTGGATGGATGCAAAGTCTGAGAAAAAGATGCCTCTACTCAGCAGAAAACATGCTCCCACCTAGTATTAGAAATTAAACAACCGACTGCTTATGTGTAGTTTCCAGGATCTTTGACTAACATTCTGGAAAACCCATGTTTATCAGCACATATTCTGAAGGAGTTAAACACCTAGATCTATGCTGAGGTTTTCTCAGACCAAAACACAGGACAATGGACTATATCCTCATTAGATCTTCCTTTGTCATAATCTGTTGGATGAGGTCGTGCATGTGATATCCAGACTGATCTTCCTTTATAAGGGCATGCTTGACATTGTGGACCTGAGGACTAGATAACTCAAAAGACTGATCTCTAGGATTAGTCTGGTCACCAATGGCACCAGCTGAACGTCTAAAAACAGAGCAGAGCAAGAGCCTCAGCAGGCACCCCCCACATTGGGAACAAACCGGTCATCTATATACCAATTTAGGTTTAAAACCCCACTAGCTCTGAGGGTAAAATTACCTCATGAAGGGTTCAAGGGGCAGGTGAAACACTGGACTTACCTCAATGAATGACATGCATGGAGCTGTCCAAATATTATTTTATTTATTTTACATTTGTTGGCCTGGTTTGTCCGACTGACCTGATAGCCCTTTTTCAGTGGAGGCCTGGGGAAAACAGCTCCAAAAATTTACAGTACAACTTTAAAAGAAAAAAATTGTATTACAAACAAAACATTAACATTTTCCAGTTGGAACAGTAAAAGCATAAACATTATTAACAGAGTTTAACTTAGATATGTACAGAAATAGTATGCAAAGTTTGTATGTACAGGCAAGGTAGTAACAGTTAGTGAAGATCATACAGGTAGTATATAAGTAGAGAAAATTTTTAAGAAAGAGCGATGGGTAATTACCTTGATTAGATGAGTAAGAGAGCGGACACATAGAAGTAAAGCCAATGAGGCAAACAGTAAGGTCTGTAGGAGAAGAATACGTTTATGTAGGGTGAGTACAGTGGCATGACCAGCAACTTTTTAGGTAGTCTTTAGTGGCTGATTTACATTCTTTCAGTTGTTTAAGTGATCTAATTTCCAATGGGAGTTTGTTCTAAGAAATGGTAGGGTAGTAGCTGTAGAGGTTTTGACCAGATTTGGTCTTGGGTTTATAGATTTGTAGTAAGTCTTGGTCAAAGCTTCGAAGAGTCCTGGAATGAGTGTAGTAGGAAATTAGAGAAGACACGTTGGGATAGACAGATGATTGGTGCAAGATAGAGTGGATAATCTGAAGCTGCCAGAGGAGAAGCTGGTGGGGTAATTCTAGCCAGTTTAAGTGTTTTAAAGAGATACAGTGATGAGACCTGTTACTCTGATTCGCAGCAAATCTGAACACTTTATTATAGGTTGTTCCTAGCTTAGTTAGAAGAGAGGTTTGGAGGTTGGTGAGGAACTGAGATCTGTACAATAGGCTGGGTAGGAGATAGGCATGAGAGACTTTGGGTTTGTTTGATCAGAACCTTTTATTTCTGTATAATAGACCAAGTTTTTGATGGGTTTTCATAATACAGTTGTTAACATGCAAATCAAATTTTAGTTGGTCATCTATCATGACCCCTAGTAGTTTTGTGTTGGGTTCAACTGTGATATGTGTTTTATTTAGAGAATGGATAGCAAAAGTAGATTTGAGGTGGACTTGTTTTTTTTGGGGAGAAAAAGAGCATTTTTTAGGATTCAGAATTAGCTGGTTGTTAGAGAACCATGTTTCAACAGAGGTGATGGATTTCTGATTAACAGAATTTAAGTCAGAGAGGGTGTCTGCAATGGTAATGACTGTAGAGTCATCAGCATATTGGATGAGGGTTGACTGAGGGCTGGAGATATAGAGTAGATTAGTAAAGATACTGAAGAGTAGTGGACTTCAAATAGATCCTTGGGGAACACCCATTTTGACAGGGAGAGGAGGGGAGAGAGTACAGAGCCATTTTACCAGTGGTAGTCAATCTGTGAGGTAACTAGTAAACCAGGCAATAGTAGAGCAGGAGAAATTAAGGTTAGTGAGTTTGTCCAGAAGGAAGAAGTGAGAGACTGTGTCAAATGCTTTATAGAGATCTAGGAATAAGCATGGCACTAGTTTATTATTATCTCCGGCCACAGAAATAGTGTTGAAAAAGGATATGAGGGCAGTAGTGGTGCTATGTTTTGGATGAAAGCCATGTTATGTGGGGGTGAGCAGACTTTCATGAAGTAAATGCTGGAAGACTTGCTTATACATGCATTTTTCTAATATCTTTGAGAGGGGTGACAGGATGGCTATGAGTCTAAAATTGGAGATTTCTATGGAGTCATCACCTTTATGTATAGGTAGAGTATAGAATTCTTTCCAGATAGAGGGAACTTTTGATTCAGAGATAGAACAGTTTATCAGAATGGAGACAGGGAGGGCTAGAGAGTCTGCTGCAATCCAAGGAAAGTAAGAGGCAGCTGTAGAACAGGGTTTTAGTTTGCAAACACTCCAACTTAACTCCCCCCATTCCACCTTGCACTGACTCATCCAACTACCTCTACTATTACTTCATCCCACCCAAAACAATCCCTCCCCTACCAAAAACTAATTTTCTCTCTAATATCTATTGTACTACACTCTCCAGTCTCAAATATAATATTACCCTCTATATGCATAATATTTTCCTAACCTACTAATGGCTAGTAGCCATATATTTTAAAATGTTAAACCTACAATTGAGTTTATAACAAAAATATTCACTTGATGTGAATATTGAAATTTCTATATTAAATTATGTCTTTTCATTTTTGTAACATTGTGACAAGCCAATTGCAAATATCATGGAGTTTATCTGTAAATGTTTAATTAGCTGTATGAACTATGTCCTTTTGTAACATGTGAAATGTAACTTGCAATTATTGTGGAGCTTTTCTCCCCGGGCCTCCACTGAAACAGGGCTCTTCTTGGCCCAGTGGACTTCCCCAGTCATCAAACTTAAATAAATAAAATAAAATAAATAAATAAAGTAGAGATTTAATGTAAGTGGTAGGTAATGGTTTAAGGGAAAATGTGTTAGTAGAATTCTGACTAGGGAAGAGGTTGGGTGGATTTTTAATGTTTGAATTAGAGAGGACAGGACTTATCTTACTAATGGATTCAGTGAAGTAGGAATTGAAGATAGAAGCTGTTTCTTGGGGTGCATTTGTTGGGCAGGGATTAGGAGATGAGGGGTAACTGGGATGTAGTATTTGATTTATTGAGTGCCAGAATTTCTTGGAATTTGATCTTTGTGAAAGAGGTGGGTTATTGTAGAAATATTTTTTTGTTTTTGTTGATATGTTTTTGTAATTTTCTTGAGTTCTTTATATTTGCTTGTTCTTGTTCCTCTGACAATGTTCTTTATGTCTGGGCTATGCACAGTATATCCCTGCACCTGTCTTTTCATGAAACGCTTTTGACTGCCACTATCTCAGCAAAATGGGAGTAGCCTGGCTGAATTTTTGACAGTGATGGCAGTTATTTTTCTCATGCTCTTCCCTAAGACAGCATAAGCAATACTGGTCAAAGTCCTGGTTGGTAATCTGACTGCCACATGGGTGCTTATAATGCTTTGCATCTGAATGCAAGCTTTTACTGAGGATAGAAAGACTTGAGTGATGAACTGTGTATAACTTCATCTCAGGTGACCAGAGTTTGTATACCATCTTGTGTACGTGTAAGGTGAGGGATGATGGGAGTGAGTAGCCATTGTCATCTCTACCATCCTGGGGGAGGGAAGGTTGCTCTGCCTCATCACATGGGTGACATCTAGCAAGAACACTTGGTTTTCCGTGCCAAGGATCACAGGCCCTAGTAAGCACATGCTGCAGAATGCAGTCATAGTAAGCCAAGAGGAATTCAGTGTGAGGAAGCTTTGCTGGAGAAAGGATAGACCACCCCACAAGACCAACACATTGGCCTATTCCATACCATCCTACTCTTGAAGTGGATGAGCTGATTGTAATTCCTGTGTAGGAATAAATGGGCCATAAGGCTCTTGCCTAGCTTAGATACCTGGTATCCACTGCTGTAAAATGAATAGGCTGACTAGGTGCACAAGCAATAGACACTGCACTCAGTACTGCAGGTGGAATAAAAAAGGTCTGGCCAGTGCAAGCAGCACACAAAGATAAGGAGGGGTCCAGAGGTGAGCAAGCTTGTGTATCGAGTACCTTAAATTATGATGCATATCAGTCTGGTATGCAGGCATCCGCAACATACGATTTTGTTGAAATAACAATACTGAATTGTGATTGATGAAATAATTCAAAAACAAAGACTTAACAATTCTCCCTCACTCATAATGGCTATAGAACATAAAGATCAAGTAATAAATACTTCTGATGATATAATCCAGATTTTACAGATATCTGTCAATAATTATACAGAGCTTATGATACTAATGCAAACAATAACAAACTCTTTTACTATCTAAACCAACTCCAGTTTTATAAATTGAACTCAGAAAAACTGAATTAATTAACTGCTTCCTTCACCTTCCCAAGAAATCAATAATATTAATAGTGTCAAACAAGGCAAACCTTCTGGTGCAGATAGGTCTGATGCAAACTTTTATAAATGTTTTTTTCACTTAAAATCTCTGCAATACTGCTAAAAATGTTTAATACAATTAGCATAAAGGAAATCTCTGAATTTTACTTAAGTGGCTCTAAAACTATCATTGTACTGAAACAATTTAAATCTTAAGGTCCTGGAAGCTGTAGACCAACATCACTTATCACTTATTGAAGAAGATCCGAAATTATATGCCCCTCTTTTAGCTAACAGGCTAAACCTCATTTTCTCATTAGTCTTATCTCCATATCAGTCTGACTTCATGAAATCAAGACAAACTAGTGACTGTGGTTTCACATTAGAAACTGCACAAATCTTGCCTAATAAGAACAATCTAAATGTGTTTCCTTTATCCATAGATGTTTCTAAAGCATTTGATGGCATGCATTTGAACTTCTCTTTTACTTTAATGCAACATTTTGGCTTTTCTACTTCCTTCATAAAAGCTATAGAAGTTCTGCATAATAAACCATTCATATAACATTCCATAAACAAAGCCCTGTCTTGCTGCACAGCTATTATCAATAGGGCAGGCAGGGTTGCCCCATGTCTCCTTATCTATTTAATTTATACATTAAACATGCTTCCTGGCACTGATACAAAGGTATTTCTATTCAGCTCCAAAGGTTTCTAATATCACTTTACCTTTAACTGTCTTTGCAGCCACTGCAAATATCTATCTATTGTTCCCAAACTTAGACCAATCAAAAATTATTAATATAATCACAACATTCTCTAAATTTTCTAACTAATAACTAAATCCTTCCAAATCTACATTATTTTCTGTAAACTCCAACTTTTTCCTATTGATGTTTCAGTCCAGAGTTAAATAAAATTATTCTCATATTTGAAATATGTTTGGTGTTTATTTTAACCAGTCTGTTATTTGTGTATCATAATAATATTTCAAAAATGTGGTCTAAAATTTTAAATGACATTGAAATGTGGCATAAGTTATACCTTTTTCTTCTTTCAAAAGTTGTTTTGGTTAAAATGATTGTCTTACCAATAATTTTATTTCACTTCAGTTTGCCTTTTCAGACCCATTCTGTCAAATTCTTTAAAAAATAATACTTCACCTTTAAATAAATGTATATGGTCACCCATATCAATACATGTGGCTTATGACAACTTCATATTACCTAAAAACATGGTGGATTGGGACTACCTGGCTTCTATTTATATCATTTGAGTATTAATGCCAGTAGATTGTTAAAGTAATAAACTATTATACCAAATCAAATACAAAGCAACACCATTAGGTAAAATTCTGGTATAACTATTTACTTCAATATAACTAAAATCCTAGAGCATTGCTATACTTAAAATAGCAAGAATTCAAACTGTTTAGAATTCATTATTTTCTGTCTAAAAGAATGTCCTTATTTTTAAAACTCATTAGCACTTTTGAATTAAAAACTTAATTTGATCTGTGCCAACCAATCAATATGAATCTCAATTTCAAGTTAAATAATTGATCTGTGCCAAACAATTAATATGAATTTCACTTTGAAGTTAAATAAACAAATGTTAGATTTAACCACTTTTCTACTCATTAAAGACAAATCAGGTTGGAAGTTTTTCTGACATCATCACTTTCAACTGATAACTTAAGACAAAAAGTACACCTTCCTAAAGACTGCTTGCCTACTTTAAATTAAATCTATTATTTAATCAATCACAAGTTTAATTTTGTTCATTTAGGACTTAATTGTTTTACTATTCTCAGTCAATTAGTTGACTCCTTGCAATCAGATAAATGTCTTTCAAATACATATAAATTAATTTGTAAGTATAAATGCTGGTTAAATAATATACAGCTTTCATGAAATGAGTTACACAAATCAATTCACTTAAATAATAACTGTATCCCTCTTAAAAAGTTATTTGATACTGAATTTTGACTTTAAATAATGCCTACAAGACTCCAGCAAAAATCATCTCTTACTAACTCAATCATTTAACAATCCCCCGGATTTACTAATCTTCCATGCAGGACTAGCTTAGTCCTGCACGGAAGCGGCCATTTAGGGGCAGGATGCCAGCAAACCATGCATATTAATGAAGGCCAGCTGCCTGAGCTCCTAATCTTACATGGAGCATGTAAGAGTGCAGGGGGCGTGTCTGAGAGCAGAACTTTCAGAATATGCACGCCCCCGCATTGAAGAACAGCAGAAAGGCCAAAGGAATGAGCGAGACCTCTCATAGGTGTCCGCATATCCCCAGCAACATCCCCTCACGTGTACAACAGCAATAGTAAATACAAACCAAATAAACAAACCATTATTTTTATTAATAATCCGATTAAAGCTAACCATAGGTGCGCGAGTTTGCCCATCACTTAGCTATGGTTAATGCAGCTTAAATGGCTGAAGAGGATAACAAGGAAGATATATGCAAATGAAGCAGTATAGCAATAGTGTACTGGGCAGAGCATTCGCCTTATGAGCAGGCATTCCCAGTTCGAGTCCCACTGCAGCACAATCCATTTTCCATGTTAAATCATGTTATGACCAATATGTTAGTTGCATAACCTACTAAATAACATATATTTGTGAACTGGAGTACTGCATTAAATGCAGATATGAGATGTCAGTGTTATAATATTGCAAAATCCACAGATAATCACATGTGCCCCATACAGTATATGTACACAGGAATCCTGGATACAAATGGAAGGAAAAATGTGTAATGAATGCTAACCTCATACAGCTTCCATATCCCCCTACTTCCCATGAACCATTATATATTACAGGCTAAACCAGTGCAGTTGTAAGTGGGAGTAAACACTAGTAAGCAAGTGTAAGCACCAATAAGTAGTAGTAAGCATATTTAAGCACCAGTAAGCGAGTTTAAGCTCATTTGCACAGGGGTAAGCAATGTGCACACAGGTTAAGCAATATTGAAGCTAACTATCTGTAAGCATCATTAACTGGAGGTTAGCAGTGCTTACCCTCATGCAAACCTGCTTACAACTGCTCAAAAGTGCCTTAATCACCCTGTATCCAATGGGCCTTGTTCTGCCCAGCAACAAAATAAACAGCCTTGCAGGTCTTGAACCCAGGACCCTATGCATTATAGTCACAGTAGTTAACCACCAAGCCATCACAGCAGTACAGAATAATGAGGTATCACCAAACTAGTCCTCACTATAGTAAAATCAAACTGAACCTGTGAAAGGGATCAGTATACAGTCATATGTTCTATAACCCATCACATAACATAAATATGTGAACTGGAGTACAGCACTAAGCCCAGATTTGAGGTGTAATTGTAATAGAGTGTGGAAGTCCCCAATAAAACACAAGGACCCCATACAGTGTACGTACACATGAATCATGGATACCAGGCATATATATAAGATGCAATGAATAATAAATCAATGCCAAAAAGAAAATATAATGTGAAGTCTAATGTAAGCAATGCTAAGCATTGCACAGGCCAGCGTAGGAGGTGTAAGCAATGTGTAGGCCAGCTAAGTCAATGTGCCCAGTGGTATACCCCTTTAAACAATGCCAACCGTAGGTAAGCAGGTTTGTCCATAGCTTAGCCTTTTCAAAACCAGCCAATCATGGCAAAGTGTGGGAAATTGGCCCTACTTTAACCCAACAGGTGGGAATACATCTCATAACTGGTTGAAGCTTCCTTTTGCAGGCACCATGGCAGAAACGGGCGAGGGTGTGCGCTTCCAGGCACAGCGCTGGGGCATCCAGGACTCTTTATCAAAGACCATGAGCTGAGACTGCTGCAGGGTCAGTACCAGGGTTCCCAATATAAGACAGAAGCCTGAGACCATTTCGCCTGTGACCTCACCAGTACCACTGACATACCCCAATCCGGTGAGCAGGTCAGGCATCACTATTCTGACCTGAAGCGGAGTAAGGGGGACCACTTGGAGCAGTGGATCCAAGAGGCTAGAATTGCAGGGGCTGTCCTAGCGGTGTGTAAGTATCACTCCACTATATGTGTAATAATTGCCAGCTCATGTGTATCATCAATAGGTATGGCTAAATATCCCTCTTATGTCCTCCATAGCTGCAAGTGAGCGGGCCGCGAACCAGAAGGCTCATGGATGTTGCCTGGAAAGGTTGTGATGCGAGGCAAGTCAGTAATACTCTTGCATGTACTGTCATAGGAAATAAATCTAAAAGTATTAGTAAAATAATTGCCAGTATAAAACCTGTATTGTTAAAGGCAAATACTACATACACAAGAGAATATGGCAGGAAGTCTCATATAGTTTGTATGTAAATAAAAGCATAATAGCCTGACAATAAAGGTCTAGCTGCTGGACTGCATGTGTATACTCCGGTATCATATGGTAATGTAGATTTGCAATCATGTAATAGTGCGGTTGTATTAAGCACTGTCACCCACACTGTGCACCATAAATAGAATATGTAGGAATGCCTGTATATGACTGGTGTAATCCCCAGTGGCCATTTTGTACAACTGAGAGATACATAGACAGAAAACAGTGAAAAGGCAGACAAAATCCGAATAGCACATGGAACTGAGACATGAACTGTTGTATTTTTAGCACACACAGCCATGGTTCGAATCCTGGCAGTGGTAGTAGTCTGCATACAGAATCATACCCCACAACTGTACAGATATGTCCAGAATGTCCAGTAAAGTGGCCCATATTTGTTGCCTGTCAACCTGCCCCCCTGAGAAATCAGTGGGCTGATCCCAGACATATAGGCAGCAAACAGGAAATACAACTGATTGACACACATCTATGAGAACAAAGCTAGCACACTAGCAACTCCCCAAAACCTTATGAGAGTAAGAAGCCATGTATGTCCCATTTACACCCCCATGTTGTCAAGCTGTGGCCAGAGTGTGTACAGTAACAGAATGAGATGTATGTGCATAATAGTAATGTGGACTCTGGTACTGTGTGTGGCAACATTCAGGTAGTGCTAACAAACATTTCTCCCACAGGTCTGTCAGATACCAACACTGTGCCCAGTAATGCAAGAATGATGCCCTGTGCTGGTACTGTTTACTCTTGTATTGTATGGCATTGTGACTGATGCAGTTGCTCTGAATAATAAGGTATTACTCATCACTGTCACCCACACTGTCTTACAAAATGTAACTGTCTAGGTAATCCTGTATAAGAGTGTTGTAATACAAGGTCAGAATGCAATACCACAGGAGACATAAGACAGAAAGCAGATAGGAGATATACAACAATATCTATATAGCGCACACAACTTTGATGGACAGTGTTTTAGTTGTAGCAGACACAGCCATGGTCTGAATCCTGGGAGTGGAACTAGGCTGCATACAGAATCATACCCCACAACTGTACAGATAAGACCAGAATGTCCAGTATTTGGGCCCACATCTGCTGCCTGTCACCCTGTCCCCCTGGGAAGTCTGTGGGATGATCCCAGATGTTTAGGCAGCAAACAGGGAATACAACTGCTTGTCACACTTCTACGAGAACAGACATGTCACTCTAGCAACTCCCGAAACTATTATGAGAGTAATAAGCCAAGTATGTCTTATCTACACCCCCATGTTGTCAAGCTGTGACCAGAGTGTGTACAGTAACAGAGTGAGATGTATGTGCATAATACTAATGTGGAATCTGGTAATCTGTGTGGCAACATCCAGGTAGTGCTAACAAACATTGCTCCCACAGGTACATCAGATACGGACACTATGCAGAGAAATAAAATGCTTGATACACTGTACTGGTACTGTTTACTCTGGTATTGTATGGAATTGTGATTGTTGCAGTTGCTGTGAATAATAAGGTATCACTGATCACTCTCACCCACACTGTGCTACATAATATAACTGTGTAGGAAAGCCTGTATAAGAATGTGGTAATTCACTAAGGTTGCAGAGGGCAATAGTGTAGATATGTCCCAGTTCACCTGCATGTGGTCAAGACATGGCCAGAGTCTGTGCAGAAAGAGATGGACAGGTATATGCACAACAACAACCCCGGAATCTGGGAGTATGTGTAGAAACAGTTAGTGTTAACAAACATTTCCTCCACAGGTATACCAGGTAAGAGGTGTATACTGCAGGTAAAACCAGTTCCTGTATAAAGATGACGACAGCCATAGCACTGTCCAAACAAAGGCAATAGGGTAGTGTAGTAATACTTGTAAGGTACAGATAACAAAACTGACTAGGAAAGTAATGTGAACAGGAATATACTAGTTGTTAATTGACATCTTTCTCTCCCCCCACCATATCACTAACAATAAACTAAATACCCACCTCAACCGGTATGTAATGACTTCACTGTTCTGTTGGGACATATTTATCTACATCTGTTCCCATGCATGTGCTATGTTGAAATACTCCAACATTGGTGGCATGGTGCCATCAATGTGCCTGCATGCTGTTGTTATTACCACTGTGGTCCCATATATGCATGTGTTCCATTTGCTATGCAACTGTTCCGTATCTGGTGTCTGGGTTAATGGGAATATCTATACATGCTGTTATACCTAACCTTGGAATGTGTTGACTATTACTAACCCACATATGTTGATATAATTTAAATACTACAGCACGTTTGGGAAGGCAGGTCCCAGGAAACCCACCTGTCCCACCTCAGCTGGCCGTGGCACCGAGCACCAGCACATCTGGGGCCCAACGCGGGACCTCCTCATCCATTGGTCCTGCACCACCTTTGGGTGGAACTGACTCAGGGGATGGGGCTCATCCCCCCGGGAGCAGGTGCAGACAGGAACCTGTCACCCGTCACCAGGTCAGTGTCATGGTGCATAGCAAGCTCCACAGGGAGGTCAGAAATCTGATATGCCAGCTCAAGGGCAGTGTGTTGCAACTAGAGGGTCGGCCTGGCTCTGCGACTCAGCCCCTGGCACAGCCACCTTTGGGGCTGTGAAGGTGCAGTGGTGACTGCCCATGGGTGGGACCTCAGTCCCACTGTATCCACTAGGGGGCTCATGGGCTTCCGATTTCCCAACACCCCTTCCCATCAAGGTGTTTACCCCCACTTGTGTCATATACTGCCTCTGTATGCGTCTTGTCTTGTCTGTTAACCAACCCAACCTACCTCCCCAAATATACCTACTATCCCTCCCCAACATCCCACTCTCACCTGAAAAAATAAAAAGGGCAATATGTTCCCACAAAAGATCACGCCCCATACATAGCTGTCCATTTTGCACACATCCACTGGATACATGTAATCTGGTCTAATTGGCATCATAACATATTATTGTTATCCTCACCCCTCTCTCAGGGGTTTGAGTGTCCAAATCTACCTCCAAATTCAGTGTATATGCACAGCTGTTGCTGTAGAAGAAATGGGCAGCTATGGACCTTCCCTATACCCTTCCTGCACATCCCTAGCTATTTTCCCTACTGTCTTTCCCTCTTTGTGCCCCTTTTTCACAACTTTCCTATCAACCCTTTTTTTCTTTTCTTTCAAAGAAATTAGTGCAGGGGGTAAGCAGGAGTAAGCACTTTTAAGCAGCAGTAAGCTGGTTTAAGCCTCTTTGTGCAAAGGTAGGCAATGCCTACACAGGTTAAGCAATTTAGAAGCTAACTGAGTATAAGAAACTATAACCAGAAGTTAGCAGTGCTTACCTCTGTGCAAACCCTTGCAAACCCGCTTACAACTGCTTAAAAGTGCTTTAATCACTCTGCATCCAGCGGCCCTTGTTCTGCCCAGCAACAAAATAAACAGCCTCTGCAAGGCTCGAACCCAGGACCATGCACACCATAGCCAAAGTGATTTACAACTAAGCCATGGCAGATAAACATAGCCATGATTTTTTCACAAACATATCATCCAGCCCAGTCTTTCAACAGTACAGGGAATGTATTTCAACATGTAGATGTATGTGTGTGTGTGTGTGTGTGTGTGTGTGTGTGTGTGTGTGTGTGTGTGTGTGTGTGTGTGTGTGTGTGTGTGTATATATATATATATATATATATATATATATATATATTAATATCTAAATGTCGATATAGATATAGAAATATATACATATATAAAGATATATATACATACATATGCATACATCTATAGATATATATGTCTACATCTATATGTCTATATATATATATATATATATATATATATATATATATATATATATATATATATATATATATATATATATATATATATATATATATATATATATATATATATATATATATATATATATATATATATCTATATAGGTATATACAGACATACATCTGTAGACAAAAATGGGAACATGACAAAAACATACATGTCCATATACACCATTAATGGGGTTGAGAGGCCCCAAACAACATATGTCTTGTATGAATAGGTATACCCCCCTCACAACCAAACACAGCTGCCTTCCAAGACAATAACAACTGCTGCAGATCACATAACCAGGTCCTGACATGACAAGGGCACAAGAAGTTAACAGTACTCCATCCCACCTGTATGATGTCAGGCTGGTATCAGTAACATATCATGCAGTACAGTCTGGCTCCCATACGGAATGTACAATGTGGAAGCAATCAACATCTCTAGGATACATATACACAGGCACATATATACAGATGGGATCCATACAGATCCCCAACGGCACTTTCTGCTGAAGCAGAAATCACCAAACATACTTAACCGAAAGTGCTGTTCACCGAAGCAGCACTTTCGGATAAGTATGCTCATTGTGCCGATCGCACTACGGTGCGGATAATGGAAAATTATTTTTTCCCTACTGTAGTGTGTCCTCAAAGTGTGAATATTAAAGTAGGGGGGTGTGGTGGGCACAGCCCCCACACGGGGGGTGCACGCAGAGATATGTATTGGAAGATACATATGTAGAAGGTGCATGCAATATTAAACAGCCACCATGCCTACAGTTACCACCTTACAAACTGAACACTGTATGGGCCAACCATACAAATGACAATTGCCTGCAACATCTACCCACAGAGAGGTCAAAAGATATAACACCACACACAGATTTGTATACATGGGAAAGCTTTATTTGTGTACTATTACAGTTGTATAAGCCATGTCATATAGCTGTTTAGACACTGACATCCATATAAACAGAGTAATGCAACTGTAAAACAGTTATACTAATACAGTAGTCTGGAAAGGTTTATATATGTTGCTGTCTAGGCCGAGGCCTTCAAGTAGTACAATAGTAAAGCAGACTGGGCCACAGGATACCAAACAATCAACGGTAAGTAATGCAGATGTATAGTTCAGCAGCCTCTATCTGCACTCTGTACCCAATCCCTAGGGGATAAAGACCTCAACTGACACAATAGGATGTATCTGTTACATAACAAGACATAACTGACATCATCACAATCACACTGACAAACAGAACAGTCTGTATGGCAGTAGGCAGTAGGCCTGCTTTTACCCACGGTGGATTGTATGGTAATGTACATCCAGATAACTTAAGGCAGCTTACCCTTAATACCCCCACATGTTGTAACAGCCTAGGTTAGTTATGGTGCATCCCCCCCAGACTCAATAATACAGGGCCATATACCACTGTTACATACACTAGCCTCTGAAGTACATAAGGGCACACATGTATTGTGTAGGTGAAGCCACACATATATGGCCCCAACCCCCCAGTATGTGTGGGAGACACAACAGCAGTGGACTGATGACAGGAATGGCAGCATGACATACTCACAGCCCACTACACAACAACCACTGACAGCATGTCATATGTGCAAAGCCTGGTATGTAGGTGGAGGACAGAGGCTGGAACACAGGCCCATATGTGTAAAACTGTTGTCATACACTAAGCAAGTTGCTGGTATTACAGGATAGTCTGCAACATACCTTTAGTCAGGAATATGAAGTTAGAAACAGAAATGGATGTAGCCATATACTGATAGCACTCAACACAAACACTGCCAGTGATATATCTGACACAAGACCTGTGTGATGGACAGACAAAACATAACGGGCACACCTCTGACCATCAAGAAGATAGGCCCACAGTTGACAGCTATACAGACAGACTACATTCCAAGTTAAATTAGTATATACACACAAACCCTGTAACACCAGTGCTATACAATGCATACAACAAGTTCTGGAACCTCCTACAAATATGTAGCTGGCCTGAGGGTGCAGGTTCTCCTGTAAGAGGTATTGCTACCTTTTGTCTGTAACACTGATGCCCACACACAGGAAGGATGTCCATCATACAGGAAAGGTAAAGGGACCACGCCCACATGCTGTAGGGATTTATAGTAGTTGGTTGCCATGACAGTGGTAATCGGAAGTACTACACAGCATGCTGCATGCAGGTAGCAAATGGAGGACACTGATTGGTGTACAGGCCATCACCTGATCATGTGCATCACCTACAAATTCCATGCTGCAATCTATGCAAAGCAGCTCATTCCATTTACTGGAGAGAGACTGAGAGAGAGAGAGAGAGAGAGAGAGTGCATATAAGGAAAAACAAACAAACAATCAAGCACTCTAGAAGAGATTGCAGTCCCAGAATAGGTATGTGAAGTATATATGTATGTAACTGACCATAGTACTTGGTCCATAATAATGAGTTAGATGATGTGGAATGCTTTATATGTGCCTTCAGGTGTTGTTGTTGTAATGATGTTCAGCTGAACAACTGCTAAGGACAATAGAGTCCGTCCTTGTGGGTAGTGGGCTATATCCCTCAACCGTGCAAAGCAGCACTGACTGATAAGATGTAAGCCATCATAGTGTGTGTTGTATAATAGGAACTATGTATATTACGTGGCCAATAGCTGGTGGTGGAAGTAATGCCATTATGATGGACATGTGGGATCCACAGCCCACCCCTTGCAGGATACCCAGGTTAATCTGTATTGTAGCATGCAGGAATGCCATAGGTGTGTAATAAGGTTACCTGCAATCTGGCCCTACATATACCCCCTAATGTCAGGCTGTGTCCATATGTGGCATCTGTCTGTGTTGTGGCAAGGCAGAACAGTGCAGCTGTGCAGGAAGGTGTTGTGAGTTTGTGGACCTGATGTCTGAATGTACCCCCACATATAGGTATGCATATGTGTACATATGTACACATATAATATGTATAACAATATATATATATATGTATATACACGTATGTCCACAAATATACAGATACCCATGTGTAGACATATATATGGGCACATATATACAACATCACATATATCTACACATATATAGATATATACCTATATGCACATGTCTACATAGATACAAACACACACAAACATATATGTATGTAAATACGTCCCCTATATCACTACCACAGTGATACATGCTATGTGCGAGGAAACAGTACACATAGCAATACACAAAGATATCTTCAGCTGTCAGTGTGTGCAACATGGACGGGTATGTCACATGTGAACCTCTTGTTGGGACCACATTGCCCTTGTCTGTGAAATATGGAATTGGAATATGAGGAAGTATGGCAGGTATAGTTGTGGAGGTGGTCAGGGTTGGTAGGTATAGAGGACAGCCTGCAGGGGTGGTATGTGACACATGTGGTGGGTAAACACCCTGGATGGTGTGTGTGGTCTGTGATGTGGATGCCCCATGGGCCCCAGTATGGACACAATGGGAACAAGACTCCCACCCACTGCTACTCACAACAGCAGTCCACATCCTGAAGGTGCCTGGCCTGGAGCCTGAACAGGAGGAGCATGTTGGCCCTGTGAATGTGTACTGGGTGCCTCAGAGTGATGTAGCACATCCCACATGTGTCTGAGGAACCCGTTATGGAACAGACCCTGGACCTGACCACAGGGGACAGGAATATATCTGTATGTGCCCCAGTGGGGGGCAACATCCCCTGGGTTGGTTCCACCTGACTGTATTGCTGGACCAGTACATGAGGAGACCCAAGGGTGGGACACACATGTCCTGTGGCCGGGTAACATGGGCAGATGAGTTCAGAGAGGTGGTTCTGCTGGCCAATAGTACATATAAATACTATTGCGTCACTGTTATAGAACATATGTTGGTAGTAATAGTCTACACAATCCCAGAACATGTCCAGCAGCATGCATTGATAACCGCAATAACACAGTATGTCAGATGTGCAGCACACACATAGCAGGCATACCACAGGCATATATCAAACCATTGTGACCCTGACAATGGCATGCAGGTGAATAGTCTGTAACAGGCCAGCAATGATAGTGTCCACACAGGAAACATGGCTACAAGCACATTGCACAAAGTGTGGTAAAGAACAATATCTGCCCCACTGGTAGGTATGCTGTAGCCATACCTTTTGAAATGTGTGTATGGTTTGTTGTCGCTGACATGGTGGGGGGTGACAGTGATGTGTATTAAGAACTGTGGTAACCTTGCTGCATGACCTGCTCACACCTGTGTCCATCTTTATGTCTTTCAGGTATAATGTCATGCAAGGCTGCCAGCCTACGCAGCAGTGGAAAATGACATCCTGCTGGATGCACTAATCCATCACTATGTAACCTTGTTTGACTGGGCTGCCCATGATTAGCAGGAGTGGACCGCCCTGTGGAACGACCTAGTCCACAGGGTCAATGATGTCGGACTGCACAACAGCAGTTATGAACAGGTTCAGCATCATTGTTCTGAACCTGCTTTGCAATGCCCATCGGCATGCTGCAGTCCGGGAGATCCCCTCACCACAGGGGGGGCATGCCATCCATCCCCCCGACACGTGTGGAGGAACTTTTGGCCAGCCTCATGGCACCTGCCCATCCGGACACACACCATCACCAGACACCATTGTGGAGGTGGGTGCCATCCACACACCTGCCAAGGAGCATGCAGGTAAGGCCACAAGGCACATCCATAGACCACTGTTGTGTATACATCTGCATCGGTACAGGTAGATCATGCATATCTGACATGTCATAGATATATTTTGTTGCTGCATAGTAGTGATAAACAGATGTCCATATGTGGTAGTATTGTGGAAATGTACTGTTGATGTATTGTAATACTGCACCCACCCTGGAGCACTGCCACAGTTGTGGCCTCTGACTTTGCATCTCTCACCCTTTTATGTAGGTCCCTCCAGGATACTGCCATGGCAGCAGCCTGTAGCTGGTGAGTATGATTTATGTAGATGCTTGGAAATACACTGGGCATGTAATGGCTATGGTAAATGCCATTTACACATCTAACACACCTACCCAGAATGCATGCTGTACATGTGCATGTATTGTTGCTGTGAAATGCATGGCATCATGGGGGGGGCATGATGGGCTGTTGGAAGGGTATGTCAGACACCTGCATGATAACTAACATCCTGTCATTGCAGAATGTGCCCGCAGGGAGTAACATAATGGTTTGAGACATGGCCTACAGTAGGGACATGTTTGGAACAACACCCATATAAAGTGCAACACCAGTGTATATACCTGTGGAACAATGGCAACTGCTGTAGAGATACACTATGGCATAGGCATTACAGTGGTCCACATTATCAGCTGGGACTAGGCTGTAACATGTGGTGTTCAGTGTAAGGGACACTGCAAAGTGACACACATGTGTAGGGCTTACTTGTTATGCATCTGAAAAAAGGCTGAAGGAGGGGTGTCAGCATGACTTACCAGGGCACTGCAGCAGGGATCCTAAGGATGCTATGAATGGTTGTATCTGCACATAGTCATGTTCAGGACATAACCCTACCCCCACAGCAATAGTGATGGCAGTGTGTGAACACTAAGGGATGTGCACATGAGTAGACCTTGCAATCATGCAGAATACGGGGACTTGTGTAGGGCAGACTGAACATACACTGGCAAATGCAGATGGCCCATGCTGGTATATCCCTGCCAGGAGTAGTGACTGCTGTAGTACACACCACAAAAGGTGTGACGAACCGTCATGATAAGGGTGTGCACACATATGCCCACACGGTGTGTATGCATCGCGGTCAGCATCTGCACACCTAACACTTTCTGTAGACACTGCATGTGAAAGTACAGAACATATGTCACATATCGGGATCATGTATTGCTAAGAGATGCTGCAATGTGGCCCCATGGCAGATCAAGTATGGGTGTGTCATATCAATAAGGGTGTGTACACCCCCCATAGTCACATTATGCTCTGATGGTTGTCAGTGTAAGAGTATTGGATTGGTCAGACATGGTCTGCTGATGTTGAGAGCTGTGCATCAGACATCAGGCATTCACAAATGACATCTGTCCGCATAGCATACCAGGTATGTATTGCTGGGAAACAAAGGGACTGTGAACATTAAAGCTGGCAAAACTGACACAGTAGTACACATTCAGCAATGGGCTGTACACCTGTGAGGTGTGGTGCACAGTACATGGCAGGGTGCAGACCAGGTGCACAGAAATATCGTGTTCATGGGCGCAGTGGTGGCCAGGGGAAGGGGTATCACCTAGTGTCACAGCACATGCATCACACACATGTATACTGTTGCTAGCATTTATTGACTACAGCTGCACTACATGCTGTCAGGTACCATATGTTATGCATGTCGACAGAGGGGTAATAGGAGGACTGTGCGTACTATCATTGTGCAACCTCACCTGTATGTGTGTGTGTGCATCCTGGTGGGTAGTTAGTTTGTCTGTAGGGTCATTCTGGTGAAGTGGAGTGAGGTTGATGCATGTAGGATGCCTGTGTGCATGTGTGTGTGTTTGTGTGGCTGGCCATGTATGCACATGTGTGATTGTGGGGTGTTCATACAGCAGTACCTCCCTCTGGGATCGTGCAGTACATGTACATGGACTGCCACAGTACACTCCAGGAATACTTGTCATGTGTGTAATCACAGGACAGCTGATAATCTAATATAATACTGTCTGTAGCATGGAACAGACATCGAGAGGGAAGGTAGATACCAGGTACACCCTTAATATCGCATTCAACTGAAAGGTCACCTACAACCCACATATGCAGCACTACAGATGCATTGGGGAAGTACTAGTCAACACCAGGGAGTTTATCCACATATTACAGTTGTCACGTGATAGGCTGAATGAGCAACATATCTGGCATGTACTGAGCATTACATGCACATGACACACCAGTGTGTGATATTATGTCTAGAACATACAGGGGCCATGCTGATGATGTCCAGACATACACAGGGTGAATACCGAATGACAGCAATGAGGCCATCTAAAACCACTGCACACAGGTCAGGCAGATAATGTAGTAACAGGTCTTGTGTTGTGACTGGTTGTGTAGGCATTTAGAGGACTGATATGTTAATGAATGGTATCAATGGACAGGTAGGTATTATGGAGGTGTGTGTGTGTGTGTGTGTGTGTGTGTGTGTGTGTGTGTGTGTGTGTGTGTGTACTGTTATGCAATGCTGTACAGGTTTTAAAGTGCATTTATTGTTTTCCCCCACAGGTGGTGAGGTGGGTCAGGGTCCATCCTGCATGCAATCTAATGTTGGTGTCCATACATATGCCGAAGATGATGATAGCACTGTTGAGGCATATGTGGGGTTGTCAGGAACCGACACTGCGCCATCATGTGACATCCCCCTTTTAGCCACCCCAACCTTGCCCACAGTTTCAGTGCCTATACATACTCCATCACCAGTAGCCATAGCGGAGGGACAGCTGGCATTTGGTGGCAGTGTACAGGAAAGTGTGGTATCCATGCCTACTGTGTCTGGTCGCAGCAGGCATAGCTGGATGTCTGGCAGGGCACCACATAGGCAGATGTCCCAGGGTGCTTGTGGTAGGGCCGCTGGACATCATGCTCCTGGCAGAGGTGACATAGCTGGTACCAGTGGACGCATGTTTCAGGCTGTCATGGCAGTGCAGGCATGTATGGTACATTACACCAGACAGGGCCTGAGGCTGCAGAGGGCTGCTCTTACATCTGTAAGCGACAACATCCGTGGACTGTTTGATGCCATCTGTGCTTATACCGAGCACATGGATAGACAGCATGGTGAGATGATGGCCCTCATTGGCTGTGGTGTGTCCGTGCTTCAACGTGTGGTGGGGGTGCAACGATGGCCGTGTGGATGCACGCCAGCAACACCAACAGCTGGCAGTCAACCTGGACATGCTAGGACACCAAGGGACTCCCATAGTGGCAGTACCCACCATGGCAGTGCAGGAGGGGGTGCTGTCCATACCACACCACAGCAGACCATGTGCACATGGTCCTGGCCAGTCCCAGGAGGGGCCTCGTACTAGCGGACATTTGTCATCAGCAGGTGAGAGTAGCACATTGAGGCCTGTACCAGGATGTGCCCATGGAACCCCTGGCAGGCACAGTCCATGTGTTCGGGGCTGGAGGCAATTAACTGCACACCCTGCCAGGTATGGTCTGCAGCTGTCCATAAACACCTGTGTAGGGCAGCCACATGTCAGAACTGTGTGCATGTATACCCACGGTTCTACCTCACATAAACGAAACACCAAAACACTGACAATGCAATCACCGAAACCACATAACCGACAGTACAAAAAACACGAAATCCCACATGCCCGACAACGAAATAACCGACAGTACACAAACACGAAACCTCATACACTTCACACACCACAATCAACAAACAAAACACATTCCGCGTCTAAAAACCACATACACAACACAAGCACACCAAAATCCCTACAAACCCACACTAAACCTCACATACACAACTACCTACAACCCTAACCCTAAGGTCCGTCACTACCGCACACTTACCTGGCCCTCCTAACCCTAACTCACTTATCCGCCCCTAATCCAAACACAATCACTACCGCACACTTACCTGACCCGCTCCCTAACCCTAACTCACTTAACCCACCCCTATCCCCACAGACCATCAATATCCACACTTACCTTACTCGCACCCTAACATCCATCACTACCGCATACTTACACAGCCTTTTCCCATGTCGGCATCCTCGGCGTCGGTGCTTTCATCCGTCGGGTCGGTCTTCTGCACTGTCGATCTTCTGGGTCCCGTCGCGTCGGTCTTCTGGGCTGTCGATCTTCTGGGGCTCGCGATTTCCGTGTCGATGTTCCGGTGTGTCATTTAAGTGAGGTAGAACCATACCCACACACTATACAAATACACCTAGGGCAATCCCATACCTACACACACCACAGCACCATACTCAACTCACCGCAGTACACCCCTCATCCACGCACATGGTGTAACATGTATGGCCCACCCGCAGCCTCTGGCAACCCAATATCACACCCTGTGCATATGATGATACCTGTCCCACATCCCTGCCATCCATACCATCAATGCAGGAAAGGCTAATATGGTTCTGATACACACAGTGACTGTACTACAGTGTACCACAGTACTGCAGTGTAACATGTTGTAAAGCTTAAAGTGTAATACATATGTGGCAGGTAGGTGTAGCAGTCCAGCAATGATGCATTATAGCTGTTAGTAACACTGGTTGATTGTGGTCTCTGTAATGTTATCCAGTAGTATTGTAGGTGTACATGTGACAGCACAAGGATGCCCTGTGCATATGATGATACCTGTGCCACATCCCTATCATCCATACCATCAATGCAGGGACAGGCTAATATGGTACTGATGCACACAGTGACTGTACTACAGTGTACCACAGTACTGCAGTGTAACATGTTGTAATGAGTAAAGTGTGATGCATACATGGCAGGTAGTTTAACCGTCCAGCAATGATGCATTATAGCTGTTAGTCACACTGGTTGATTGCGGTCCCTATAATGTTATCCATCTGTGTTGTAGGTGTACATGTGTCAGCAAGAGGATGGTCTGCATTCATATTCCACAACAGGGTATGGCACTGTGGTGACACCATGGCTGTGACATATCTGGGGTACAATTGAACACATGTCACATTTCAGTTGTAAGCTGCTCATAACTGCCTTAACCAGTCTGTATCTGACAGCCCTTGTTCTGGCCAGCAATAAAACAAACAACCATTGCAGGTCTTGAACCCAGGACCCTGTACACTAACGTCACAACACTTAACCACTATGCCATGACCACTGTGAAGACACCTGTTTTACCAATATAGCTGTCAATGCACATATTGAGTAGTACTGAATAATTGCCTTTGCTTCCACAACTGTGTAGTACTGCTTACTAATATGACTGTTGCATCATATATGTTGTTTTATTATAATGTACACATAGCAGATACATACGGTGAGATACATCTGGGAGGGTATACACAACCGTGAGGTATACACATGACAGGAATATGGATATATACATATAATAGATAGATATATGTCTACATGTGCAACACATGTATACTCATACATATGTCTGTATACACATCTGTATAGTGCAACATATATATGGCCATGTGTACATCTCTTCGTATGTACATATATCTATTTATCTATATATATATATATATGTATATATAGCTATATATGTATGCACATCTTATGTGTACAGATATCCCTATTTATGTGGGTATATATGTAGATATCTATAACTACATGTGCTTACATATCTATTCTGATATACCTATTACTGTCGATATATATGTAGATATCTGTAAGTATATGTGCATATGTGTCTCTATCTGTATATGTGTAGACATATATTGGTCTGTATATGTATATATCTGAGTGTATATATATATATATATATATATATATATATATATATATATATAATGTGTACATATACATATCCATCTATGTATGTCGATATGTATATGTGCATATAGCTATATAGATATATGTATAATTATATATACATATATGTTCACCATATGTCCTGGGCATGGAGTGGAGCCCTACCTCAACCCCAATAGTCCCAACCTCTTAGTGCAAGGGGATGTCAGTTATGTATTGCAGGTATATTTGTAGACTACTGCTAGTGTGATAGGGATTGTCTTCACAGACATGGTGTGTGTGGGAGGTCACATCTGCTTTTAACATGTGCACCACTGGCTACTGATAGACATCCTAAGGACATCATAGCACAGTACCACTGCTAGCACAGTAATGCGCCTGTGGACTACAGCAGGGATATGGCCAATATATGTGGAAAGTCTGACACACTCCAGTCAGTCCAGGGGTATACACAGAACTCCTTAGTGCAAGACATGTGGACCAAGCCTGACAATGTGGATGTTAACAGCTATGTAGATGGGTATATCACGTAAATACTGGTATACATTTGCCCCCATAGGTTATGCATTCATTCATCCCTGTCTCTCCTGACACATAATAACCACTGGTACAGAGGTGCCATGGCCACATACGACCCACTAGTTAGTGACATAAATCTATACAGCATCCCATTACTTTGTCTGACATACATGTCTGTTATAATGGCCTGGCAGCAGTACATCTGGCAAGTATCTGGACATGACATCTCACTGGGTAAGTACACTAAGTTGTTAGACATGTAACAAAGCACTGTGCAGGCTACAGGCAGACCACCTCAACACTGGCCTACATTTACTATGGGGGAATACACATGTACCTGCATATATAGCAGGCTCTACAGGCATGTCACAGCACAGAGTAACAGACATCTGTGTGAAAGTGCATAACCACAACCAATGTGAACACAGCCACAGCCACATATGGTAAGCTAGCGTAATATTACAGTATATGGACTATCTGATGAACACCATCCTCATATATGCCACTCACCACACCAGGCCTACATATACTGGGCTGCTACACAGTATGGTCTGATGCCTGTCTCTGGTATGGGACATGTGTGTGTTTGGCCCTACAAACATGTAAGTCAATAGGGTAACATACATTGGAGCAGCATGTAACATCAGATAGAACAGGACCAAGAACAATGACATCTACCACAGTCTGTACACAGGCCAAGGTACATATTCACAATACACATACTGTCAACAATCACCATAAGTACACAGACCTCAGTACTGTACACACAACCACAGAATGCCCAGGTAATGTCCTCAAATATAACCCCTACTGTACATAATGTGTAGCAGTCTGATATATCACTGGCTTGTTATCAGATATGATGTCAATAAATATGGTGTACAGAACATATGCACAACTTACTGCATGACATACGTACAAAGGTTGACAGAGTTGTGGCTGGAGGCACAAACACAGGGCCAATATTGACATGTTGCTTTGATAACCTCATACATTTACTGTTGTAACAGGGTTTGCTGCAACATATGTCCTATGAAGGATAGGAATTCAGTAACTCTCATGGCTGTTACCATCTACTGACTGCAATCATCACACTACCTTCTACAGTTAACAGATAGGTGCTCTGTGGGTAACACAAGAAACAAAAGGCACCACACACAGCACAGTCTGCAGATGATCCTACAGATGGGGTTTCCTCAGAAACACAACACTGACATGACAGGTATTACAACATGTAGGACAGCCATATCCACACACACCCTGTTAAACAAACAGTACTCCAAATGCAGTATAGCAGCACTTACAGCCTGTAGTCAAGTCAGGCACATCCCCCTCCTGTGTGTTGGCCTGTTTCCACAGTGTATATTGTTAGAGGTAATTCCCCAATCCACCTGTGATGCTGTTTGCCAAACAACAAATCTAGTTCCTGCACACACTGAATGAAAAGGCCCAACACCAACATGATGTTCCTAGATATTGGAGTGTGTTTCCATGCAATTGGCTATGGGAATGTTACCATAGCTGTTCCACATGTAATCTGCTAGAGGAGGGCTGCAATTCATGCAGAGGCCATCAGCTGATCATGAGCATCACTTACAATACACATGCTGCTGCCTAAGCAAAGCAGGTGTAATATAAGAGAGGAAGTGAGAGAGGCAGGCAGAGGCAAAGATAAGTCAGCGAGGGGTGGGAGAATAAAACTTAAGCATGTTTGTGTCACACACCTACTAGTACAGTGTATTAATCCCCTGACTGACACTGTATTGCTATCACATGTCTATACAGTAACTGGATGAACCATAATAGGTTACATGTTGAGGAGCCCTCCAAACATATATGTGATGGTGAGTGACATCTGCAACAGTGATATGGTAGCTAAATGGTAGGTGTAGTACACGTCCCAGTCCACATGAACAAGTGTCAGCGTCAACACAACCACATTCTCACAGGGACCCACACACATTGACACACTTGGCAGGGTTAGAGATACAACTCATCACTAGTTAGATTGCCACAACACAGTACTGTGTAGGTATCACATGCACCACAGGGGTTATACAGAGATTATATGGGCAAAAGGTATGTGGAGGTGTCTGACATCAGACAGCATGCTTCAGTATGCCAATGGGGGTTGTAGTGAGTGTGAATGTGATCAGAGGCATTATACACCACACACACACAGACACAAGGTGCCAGTACTGACATGCATGGGTGCATTGCTTCACGGGTGTGTAGTGGTCGACGGTGCCAGATGGCTATACAAGGCTAGGTGATGGGTATACCTTGGCATCAGGCCACATGACAATGGTCTGCAGTATGGCTGAGAGGTGTAGTGTCTGGATTTGCCCACACAGGTGGGTATTGTATTCACCATCCAGTCACCTAGGTAACTATTGTGTGTGGCCATTGCTGTGCATTGCTTGCCATGTATATGCTCCTTAGTCCATGACATGGACAGAGTCTGGGATATGCACACATCCACATGCATGTACAGTGACATGTGGAACTGTACCTGGGGTGTCTGGCCCATGTTGTGTACACAGATTATCATCAGATGTGCCAGTTCTGGCCTCATGTGGTGGGAACTGTTAATGGACAGCAAGTTGACCCTGCACCTACATTGAGAGCATGATACAGGTATTCCATGGTGTTAGTGGCATCTGTCAATACAGGGCATGTGTTTCAGGCATGATATGTCCTTTGTGGGTCACATTTAATGCCACCACAGGTGTTGCAGGTGTCTAGTGGGGGAACATAGGGAAGGTGCACCGTCTGCATGTACATGCCTATTGGACTGGGTGCCATGCCCTCTGTAGCCCACTGCAATCACACCATGGTTACTATCAGTGAACAATATGTAGGATACTACCAACATAGCGGTTGTTGCCTAGGCAAGTGTGTGTGTGTGTGTGTGTGTGTGTGTGTGTGTGTGTGTATGTGACATGGGTTGAGAGTGTTCTCTGGATAATACAAGGGTTGCTAAGTTTGTTCACCTGCCCTTGATGTCACATGTAGGGTTATGGATTAGCACCCCAGCCTCTCAGCTATTTCACATCTGTTATCCCTGTACGGTGTGCATTGTGACATTTACTAGGGCCACCATATAAGAGATTTGCAAAACCCGCTCCATAATGAGTCCAGTTGTTACACACTCACAGCCACCTCCACACAGGATATGAATGACAAACACAGACACACACACACACACACACACACACACACACACACACACACACACACACACACACACACACACCCACAGAGACACATACCTGCCATGTTTGAGATTAGAACTCCTACCTAACTAGTTTATTACACTACAGCACTAAGCAGTTATAGGACACGCCACGGAGATTACTGGTGTACTCTTTCTCCAAAGGTGTATTTCACAGTGAATGACATCAGCAGAATTGCCAAAGTAGGGCATTTGAATTGTAATGTGTGTGACTAACCTAAAAAGCATTGCTCCCTACACAGACACACACAAACATTCACACCTGCCATGTGTGGGAATAGAACCCCTACCAGAATTATATATCACACTACAGCATTACGGTGTAATAGGATGCGCCAAGGAGATTACTGAAGTACTCCTTCCCCAAAGGCGTATTTCACATTGAATGACATCAGCAGGATTGCAAAAGTAGAGCATTTGAATTATAGTGTGTGTGACTAGCCTAAAAAGCATTGCTCCCTACACAGACATAGACACACACACACACAAACATCCACACCTGCCATGTGTGGGAATAGACCCCCTACCAGAGTTCTATATCATGCTACAGCATTACACTAAAATAGGACATGCCACAGAGAATACTGGAGTACTCCTCCCCCAAAGGTGTATTTCACAGTGAATTACATCAGCAGGATTGGCAAAGTATGGCATTTGAATTGTAATGAGTGTGACTAGCCTAAAAAACATTGCTCTCTACACAGACAGAGATACACACACACACACACACACACACACACACACACACACACACACACACACACACACACACACACACACACACACACACACACACACACACACACACACACTTGTCATATCTGGGATTAGAACTCCTACCTAACTAGTTTATCACACTACAGCAGTACGCAGTTATGGGATGCGCCTCAGAGATTACTGGGCTACAGCTTTCCGAAAGGTGTATTTCACAGTGAATGACATCAACAGCCTTGCCAAAGTAAGGCATTTGAATTGTAATGAGTGTGACTAGCCTAAAAAGCATTGCTCTAAAAAGCATTGCTCTCTACACACACACACACACACACACACACACACACACACACACACACAGTTGCCATGTCTATGATTACAACTCCTACCTAACTAGTTTATCACACTACAGCAGTACGCAGTTATAGGATGCACTACAGGGATTACTGGGCTATAGTTTTCTGAAAGGTGTATTTCACAGTGAATGACATCAGCAGCCTTGCCAAAGTAGGGCATTTAAATTGTAGTGAGTGTGACTAGCCTAAAAAGAATTGCTTTCTACACACACATGCACACACATGCACACACACACACACACACACACACACACACACACACACACACACACACACACACACACACACACACACACACTTGCCATGTCTGGGATTAGAACTCCTACCTAACTATTTTATCACGCTGCAGCAGTATGCAGTTATAGGATGTGCCACAGAGATTACTGGGCTACACTGTTCCTCAAAGAGGATGACCTATGCAGGCTTGTTATCGTAGGGCTATAGGGAGGGTAGTGTGTGTGCATGGTCCATAACCCATTCATCCAGAGGTTGACACACCACATGTGGGCACACACAGAGTTATATTCCACAGGTACATGTATATAGCTGCTAGATGACTGCTTCCTTGTACAGTCATGTTGCACAGCTAGCACTTAAACCACATGGTCTGTAAAGCTGATGGATACCAGTGGCTAATGTCTACAGTGAGGGACAATTTCACCTCGTGGTTGTAGCCATTTGGCTGTGTGCTGGGTAGAACAAGCCTCATAAAGGATGGCTCCTTGTCACAGTCACTCTCTTCCACACATCTATGTACATCTACGTTTGGCTTATTATAGTGTGTTGTCCCTGGATATATGTCTGTATTCCTATCCACTTTGTGTGTAAAGCATGACTGGTGCATACCGAGGAGTGTCTGCAGTAACATCTGCAACTGCCAGATATGTATGATCCACTGTTGTTTGGAGACATGGGCTTCATTTGTTTAAGTGTGTGAACATGCCAAGTATGACCTTTCGGGTTGTTGTTGTCTGACATTGCCTTCATTTCTCTAAGTGTGTGAGCATGCCCAGTATGCCCTTCTGTATTGAATGTGTGGATTGATTCCATGTAGTTTGTATTCCAGTGCAGACCTTTGTGTTGTACACCTACAGGTGGCAAACTGTTTCTGCAGGGTATCTGTCGATAATTTGGCAATATGGGGGCAAACTGTGCAGGGGTTAGTGTGTACTGTAAGTGATTGTGTCTGTGCTGCTTCAGCTACATGGTACTGCTGTTAGCAGAGTTATTCAGGCATGTGTACTATTATACACTGTGATGTTTTCTGTCCTCATGTACTGTCAGGTGGGAGTTGTATTTTCTGTTTGTGAGTGCTCTATCTGAACTTTTCTGTGCATTTTGTCTGTTAAAAGCATTCTCGAGTCTGCTCCTTGATCTGTTTAAAACTTTCATTTAGTGGCTACAGCTAGGAACTGTAATAGTGTATATTACTATAATTGCTTTTTTATTTAAATTACTAAATTGTAAACTGTTTTTTCATACTGAGACTTGGATTTTCTCTTTGTGGGTGTTCTTTCTATGCTTTTAAAGTGAGATTTCTGTGTTCTACTCAGGTGGCATAATCTTGATAGAGGCCTGTTGTGTAGGCTGGAAGTTTTGTTTGTGTTTCTGGCAGCCATTTTCTGCTGATTGTCTTCATTATTATTGAGACTAAGAAGGCCTCCTGACCTTCTGTAGCACGAGTGATTGGGTAATAGCAGGGGCTGAGTAGTAATCTGATCTTCCAACTCTTCCATTTTTACTGCTATATAAACCCTCTGTCTTATAAAAGTTCTGCTTGTATTGTCAGGCTCTGGATTGCATTGCATAAGTGGAAATTCCTTAAGATTCCAAGAGCAGGCTAAGTTATTTCTTACACTTATTTCATTGAATTGCACTTCTGAAATGCTTATAATTGTGCTATACAGTTGATCTACTATATTTTTGCATTGTTATAAAGCTTTTTTATTGTTTCACTGCATTTATGTACTGTTTTAAACTGTTTTAACATTACTTAACTGTAAACTGCTTTTTCATACTGAGAGTTGTAGTTTCTGTTTGTGAGTGCTCTAGCCGAACTTTTCTGTGCATTTTTGTCTGTTAAAAGCATTCTCGAGTCTGCTCCTTGATCTGTTTAAAACTTTCATTTAGTGGCTACAGCTAGGAACTGTAATAGTGTACATTACTATAATTGCTTTTTTTATTTAAATTACTAAATTGTAAACTGCTTTTTCATACTGAAACTTGGATTTTCTCTTTGTGGGTGTTCTTTCTATGCTTTTAAAGTGAGGTTTCTGTGTTCTGCTCAGGTGGCATAATCTTGATAGAGGCCTGTTGTGTAGGCTGGAAGTTTTGCTTGTGTTTCTGGCAGCCATTTTATGCTGATTGTCTTCATTACTATTGAGAGTAACAAGGCCTCCTGACCTTCTGTAGTACGAGTAATTGGGTAATAGCAGGGGCTGAGTAGTAATCTGATCTTCCAGCTCTTCCATTCTTACTGCTATATAAACCCTGTGTCTTATAAAGGTTCTGCTTGTATTGTCAGGCTCTGGATTGCATTGCATAAGTGGAAATTCCTTAAGATTCCAAGAGCAGGCTAAATTATTTCTTACACTTATTTCACTGAATTGCACTTCTGAAACGCTTATAATTGTGCTATACAGTTGATCTACTATATTTTTGCACTGTTATAAAGCTTTTTTATTGTTTCACTGCATTTATGTACTGTTTTAAACTGTTTTAACATTACTTAACTGTAAACTGCTTTTTCATACTGAGAGTTGTAGTTTCTGTTTGTGAGTGCTCTATCCGAACTTTTCTGTGCATTTTTGTCTGTTAAAAGCATTCTCGAGTCTGCTCCTTGATCTGTTTAAAACTTTCATTTAGTGGCTACAGCTAGGAACTGTAATAGTGTGCATTACTATAATTGCTTTTTTAATTTAAATTACTAAATTGTAAACTGCTTTTTCATACTGAGACTTCAGCCTGATCACTGTTTTGTCATCTACACAAAATATGGTAAATTCTTCACAGTTATAACATGGATGCCAGTAGAGACAGTTGACGTTACAGTGCCCACATATTGTACATATAGATTTAAATAATACACTGGACAACGTCTGGTCTTATTTACAGGCATGGTTTAAACCTTCTGTGTCAGACATGAAATGTAAATCTGAGATTTTTAATGTTCAGAAATTAGATAACATTTGTGTTTGTAAATGGATAAATGTCTATGATCCATACATAAAATGTACAACAATTCATATAGACTATTTTTTATGCGGAAGTAACTTATCAAACTTGTGTCTGTCTTGTCACAGGAGTCTAGTATGTAAACCATACCATAAGATAAATCCTATTCTGATAAACAATCTGTTTGATTCTAGCATTGTTAGTTCTTCACATACACAACAGTTAAATGTACTTTCTGCAGTCATGCCTTTGTCAGATGTAATGCAAACTGTTGCACATTTTCTTTAACGTCTTAAGGCTTTACTTAAATTTCATACAGCACAAATGTATGCAATTACTGTCAGTAATATAATAGACTACATAAAAATGTTATTTATAATAAATATCGCAGATGCATAGAAATAAAGTTCTAACATAGTAGAGTGTGCTATTAATATTAACCTTTTAAAGAAAAAGTTTTCACAGCTTTTCAGAATTTCCCTAGGGACAGTAGTAAGGGACAACAATGCCATCTAGAGGAAGAGACTCAGCATGGCATTCAGACTGTACATAATGACATTTCTGGTTTAACATAACAATCACATAGAGCCCAACAACATTTACAAAGGGCACATACTACGGGGGTTAATTTGACAAGACAGTTACAAAAAGCCCAATAAGGTTTACAAGGGGAACAAAATACATCAATTGACATTGGATGGGGTTCAGCAGAAATGACAGTTATTTCTCCTGCTGATATATATCAGTAGTCTTAGTTATTGCAGACTCTGCTTGAATGGCAAGACAAGAAAGGATTTTTTTTCAATATGTTGGCATTTAAACAATAGTTGACATGCACTGTGGGGTCTATTTGAAATGATGTTTTATTTAAATGTTTTTTTTTTTTGCATTTATTCCCAAATGTTTAAAGTCATATACAGAAGCAATAAAATATGTTTTACAACATTTTAACCTGTCAGTATTTACAGTGACAGTGTCTATGTGGTAAATTCTTTATGCATACACATGCCAGTTTGGGTCAGAAGGGGATTCATTGACAGCGTTGGCAAACCCCTAAAACATGCTCCAGTACTATGGGAACAAAGGGCGCCGGCAGTGGGTGCAGGGGGTGCACTTGCACCCCCCGAACCGGGCCTGAAATTAATTAAAATAAAAAAGTTTTTTTTTAAAGGCGTTCCTCTTTAAGAGCTTGCCTCCTGTCCAGTCGCGACAGACGCAACAGGTGTTTATGTTCGCTGTCTGTTTTCGTCTGTTGCGTTGCCAATGATTTCTGCTGATGGTTTCTGAAATTTTTTTCCCTCCGCCTACAAATTTTAATTCAAGAGTAGAAGTGAAAGTAGGTGTGTAGAAGTGTAAGGTAGGTTTAGGTTAGTTTAGGTAATATTTGTGTTAGGTGTTATTAGAAATACTTCTTTGGGAGTTGTGTGTATGTTTTTTCTATTTTGTTATGTTAGAGAGCATGGTTTTGTATTATTGTGTTTGTCACTGTATCAAGTATCAGAAGAAAATTATAGATTGCATCATTTAAAGATGAGTAGAGTGTATGTCACTATCTCTTAAACCGTAATCTGTATGTCACTATCTATGTTCTTAGCTTTTGTATGTCACTATATTGATTTTTTTTTTTGTTTCGTTTTTATTGTTTGATTGTATATTTGTTTGTTTGTTTATGTTTAATGTTTTTTGTTTGTCGAGGTTTTTATAGTTTTAGTGCAAGATGTGAATATAGAATTTTGTCCCAGAGGTTTTGTGTGGCTTATTTAGTGTTAGTGTTGGTTAATAGTGTAGATTTAACTCTAAACATTGTTTATAATTTTTTAATGTTTTTGTATTAAGTTTTCATTTTCTTTTTCATTGTTTTCATTAAAGTTTTATTTGTTATTACATCCATTTTTCACTGAATTTATGTTATTCATTCATTTAACATTGTTTACTGGTAAGGATAAATGTGTTGACCTGCAAATTCCTGTTAATGTGAAGTGTTATTCCTATTATCTGTGTAGATTAAAGGTTGCACTTCTGTGAGCATGAAAATGAAAAGCAAAAATTTTTAATGGGATTTCAAATAGGTTTTAGAACATTTATTTTTCATTTTCATTGATTGTACGTATTCGCAGGTTAATTTAGTTTATTAATTTAAGTGAATATTCTCATTCGATTGATAGCTGATTTATGATTTGATATAAGATGCAGTGTAATTAACAACATTTAAAGATAAACAGCACATAAAGTCTGAAACTAAATAAGTTATTTCAGTAGTACAAGTGAAAAGTTGCCTGTTAGCCTTAGTGTATATTGTGTATTTATTATAATATTAGCCATAGTAATGTAAAATGTAAGTAGTGCCAATTAGGCTAAACATAGCTGTTTTTTACTGTTTTTTTTGTTTTTTTTTTTTTTTTTTTTTTGTTTTTTTGTTTTTTTTTTTTGTTTTTTTTTTTTATTCGTTTGAGTGGGACAACTGGAGACGAACACATAGAGATGTTAGTTGTAACATGCACTTTAGCATGGAAGTAACTTAATGTTAGATTAATGTTTGTTAGATTAAGCTTTATTTGAAGAAGTAACTTTTTTTTTGAAGGTTAACTTTTGATTTTTTGAAACTAAAAGTAGTTTTGAAGGAATTCTTCTTTTAATGATTGTTTAGTTTTATTTTAGTATTTTGTGAAGATTTTAAGTTTTGTTAGAGCAGGTAAAAAGAAATGTTTTTGAGGTTAAATGGAGAAACAAAAGTGCAACAAATTAAACCCCAACAAAGGTAACCCCAAGCTACCATATGGGCATAGAGGTAAGCAAGGCCAAGGGTTAGTCAGCAACCTGGTAAAGCTCCACTGAAGTGGCCTGCAGGTGATCCACTCCACGTTGACCTTCAGTATTTCAAAAGACCTTCATTGCCTTACTGACGATGAATCAGTGATTCAAGATTGATGGCTCTTGCCTTCTCTCTCACTCTTCACTTAATGACCAGATCATCAGTACAATACATTCTCCCTGTACTCACCCGACACCTGAGCATGGATGGAGAGATCAAAAGTTTCCTCCCAAAGGAATTTAATTGACCAAACCCGTCAGTCCCTGCCAAACCTGTCTGAGACTAACTCTATTCAAATTCTGTTGCATACCGTCAGAAAGAGGTGACCTGTACCAAGGCCAGTAGGCTGCCGCCAACCCGAACATGCCCTTATGCTGACATATCAAAAAATCCAGGGACACATAGATTTGAAACCATCCACCTCCACCTTCTAATGGAAATAAAATCGGCGTGCTGGGAGGATAGATAAACCACAGAGAGAGACCATGCTGTGAAATAATCCCGGTGTGTGGGACAGAGCAGGTGCTGGCTCCTGTGGACAAGAAATCAGAAATATTGGATGGGAGATCGTAGGTTTACCAGGAAATCTCTGTGTTACCCTTAACAGACAGAGCACAACAAACTAGAAGGCATTCATGAATCCATTAGAATTGGCGTAAGCTACATAACACATTATTAACATTGGGCACTTAGGGCAGATAGCCTTAAGTGGAAACCTGAACCTGTGTGTGTAGGTGTGTGTGTGTGTGTAGTGTGTGTGTGTGTGTGTGTGTGTGTGTGTGTGTGTGTGTGTGTGTGTGTGTGTGTGGTGTGTGTAGTTGTGTTCCCTCATACTCATTCTGTTCATGTTCCTGCGAAATGGTTTGTTCTCTTCCCAAAATCTTTGCAAAATCTGTGGTTTTTGTCTGTGACAGCTACATGTTCTCTTGTTCTGGTCTTTGCCCATCTGCCTTACCTTTGATGTCTGTTCTGTCTCTGGTGGCCTTCTTTTCCTGTTTCTGCCAAAAACATGTCTGTTCTGATCTGTTCCTGGGCCTCTGCTAAATATCTGTTTTGTAGCTTTTTCAGACTTCAGTTCTGGACAAGTACAGCTTTTTGTCACTGTCAATTTTTCTTTGAATTCAAAGTCAGAAATTTTTCAGTTCATTTGAATATCAGACTTAATATTCTTCTATAATTATAAGATGGTATAAGATGGTTATTCCTAATTTATCCCTATTATTCCCTGATATTTCCGAAATGTATTGTTTTCTATGGGTTGAGAGCTTGATCTTTGGTTTGTTCACTGAATAGGTTGAATAAGCAGGTCTAAATTATTTCAACTGAATAGTGTTAAGAATAAGAGGGGGAGAGAAGTGGTGAGAACTGGTGGTGAGAAATTTTTTCACCTATAAGATTTGATTGGTTAGATTGTTCGCTGGTTTAGAATTTGCGAATAGTTCAGAGATGGGGTGGTTTTCTTTCAGTTGAGTAGACTTTTTTGGGAGGAAATGTTTCTGAATTGGGCAGTTTGAATTGAAATGTTTGCATAACTTTTCATGTATTACTTTGTTGTGAATTTTTGTCATTGTTGTAAAAATTTGTCTAACTTTTGTTTCATCTTATACTGTTAAAATGTTCAAAACAATGCACTTAAAATGTAATCCAACATATATGTTACCACTTCAAAGGGGCCTGTTCAATGTAAGACAGCTTGAAGTTATTAAGAGCATGTATGTTATAATTTTCTTGGCAAATGTACAATCTGAAGAACAGAAATGACAATTTAATGTTTCTCAAGGGCAGAGAAATTTTTATTTGTTGAACTATTTTTTGCTGTTTACTTGCATGCGTTTTTTTTTCAGATAGATATTAGTGTTTTGTATAAAATGCATGTTAATGGTTTCACTAAAAATCTAAATCAATCATCTATAGAAACCCGAGTGTATGCACATTACAGTGTTTATGGTAGTGATCTAAAATAACCAAGAAATGGACGTGGAATTAATTTACAGCAGTGGCATTCGATTACCAAATTTAAGTGGGGGGTAGCAAACTCCCTGCTTGGTGAACTAGGAGGCTCCATTCCATATATTTTTGTATGATTAGAGATATTTACTTCTTATTTTGGTTTGTTTCTCATATCAATGAGTCCATAAATAACAGAATACTTCTTTATTTTTGGTCGCCTTCAGTTTGATGAGCATGCCAATGTGATGATTCCGATCTCTCTTTGTACGTTTCTATGCAGAAGAATGCATGCTAATGCAGTTTCCCCACTATCAACTGTCTTGATTTTACACTGCATTAAGGGTTTTTTACTAATGAGAGGTCCAGCTTTGTAGAACAAGTTGTATTTCTGCATTCTTGTCATTAAGAGGTATCAATGTAAATGTGCTAATGATCTTTCTAGAAAATAGATCAAAACTCAAAATGTGATTAGCGTCTCTAGAATGTTGGTGTTGCTTCCTAGAAGGGACACTATTCAAAAGAGTTTGAGATATGGACTGATGGGGTATCTAGGGGATATGGATGTTTGGGGTGATGGAGTAAAGAGTATGATTTAATAGGACTGATTTGTTAATGGAAAGGTGGAATTATTAGGTATGACACATCTGGAGATGAAAAAATATTTCTTTGGATGTATAGTTCCCTCACCCTATGTCACCTATTAATAGGCCTGAACTGGGCAGATATTGAAATCCTGCTTTAAAAGATTGCTTATATGCACACCCTTCATCCTCTCTCTGATTGATATATGAATTTTTTCAGAATATTGAAGCATTTAAGGAGTGGACTGTTTAGTTAGGGTCTGAAAAGGAAATATCTCTGCTTTGAAAATAGAATTGGTTAAAAGTGCAGTGTATAAAAAGGAGTAATAAAAAACAGATAAAGCTTTCTAATTAAAAACAGCATAAAAGTAGCATTAACGTAGGGATAAATTTTCACTATATAAACATGCATACACACCTTGATACCAAAGGCAAAACACAAGCACTGGTCACAGAGTTTATTCATGTAAGAATGAGTTAACTATATTTATGTATGTAAAAAGAGTTTTTATTGTGGTTGCAATGTTACAGTGTGTGTGTCCACTGTGTGTGTGTTGTGTGTGTTGTGTGAAGTTGTTCAGAAGTGTACTTCAGTGTGTGTGTGTGTGTGTGTGTGTGTGTGTGTGTGTGTGTGTGTGTGTTTCAAGTGTGTGTGTAGCTGTGTGGGAAGCAAAGCACCAAAATGTGCATGCTAAGTTTTGTTTGCAAAGGGCAGCAACTGTTTTGTTTTTTTTAAAGGTATGTTTATTGTGCAGGCTAATTTTAAACTTAAAATGTGACACTGTTTGTTCTAATCATGCAACAAGCCATTTTAAGAATTATGTTAGCATTGCGTATGTCCTACATGGTAGCATACTTGCATCTTGATGCCTGTTTGTAGCCTTGTATTATTTTTACATGTAATATGCCAACTTACCATTTATTTTAATTTTGCCACTCTATCCCTTCTTCAAGAACAACGAACCTGAATTTGTTTTATGTTTCTTGAAATAAAGTTTCCATTTTCTAGCAAAAACCTCTTCATTATTTTAAATTTTTGAAGGCAACAGAATTATTCAGATGATTTATACTCTCATTTAGAAATGAAATTTCTTTTTAATATAATTATTCAGACAGAAGTTACTTCTAGTTTCTTTAATGCATATTGATTTCAGGTTCAAGATTGTTCAGACAGAAGTTAATTTATTCCTTAAATTGTAAGAACTTGTAATTTAAAAAGACAAGAAGTTGACTGCTGTTTTATGTTTGGGATATAATTCAAGTATTGCTCAGTTGGTTTAACAGTCAGGATTGTATAAAAAAGAACTTTTGCATAGCTCTAAAAAAAAATTTAAGGAGCACTATGCATACAAGAGAAGTTTTACAAGGTGAATCAAATAATTCAAGTAAGATAATCTATAAATTTGTAGAAGGAGAAGATGTGAATCGAAGAACTTGTGCTATAAAATGTGATGTGTAGCTGTAAATTAATCCAGATATCTGTGTGGTGTCTAAAGTAAAGCATAGTATGGGAGTTATAGGCATTGATTCTCAGAATGATTTACAGGGAAAGTTTAGTATTGTCAAAAGCAAAGGACATAAAAAATGTAATACAGAAGAGGCTACAGGAAATGCTTTGGCAGATGCATCAAAGCAAGCAGCTAAAACAGGTGAGTGTCTAGACTCGCATAACTGTTTTAAACACACAGACAAGGTAATGCCAGTTTCCACCATTTAAAAAAATTAAAAAACTATCTGAAAATGATCAGATAGACAGTCTAAATAACATGACAGAAAAAAACAATAAATGTTTTGGTCAGACATGATGGTATGTTAAAGCAATTCCGTCAGACAGTTAATGACATTCTGCAAAATGCAAATGTAGTTTTAAAATCAGTTTCTGCCTGCCATCCAGATACAGACTCAGAGATTAAACATCTCAAACTCTACCTGGAGCAAGAGACAGCTAGAGTGCTAGACAGTTTAAAAAAAGCAGAAGTGCAGATGCACATAGAAAATGTACAAAAACAGCTTGTATACTACATAAAGCAGCTTGATGATTTAAAGTCTAAAGATAACATTAAGCCTAAACATGATACAGTTGTTACAGGTACAACAGTCGTGTCTACTGCAGACAATTCTGCAGTAAAATGATGGAAACAGGAGACAGCCACAGACAGTTAATACACTGTTTTTAAAACAGCTAAATCATAAATACAAAAGAGCATATATGCAAATAACCTGCAAACATCTGAGTACACACACACATGAAAAAGTGGTAAGTAATAAACAGAAGGAAGGACGAACCCCTTGCCTTACTGAAAGGATAATTACAAACACTAACAGTATAATAAAAATGGTAAATTATGACCAGTAGAATATGGGGAAAATCCTCCCTATAACACAGATCATGGCAGGAAATAGGCATTAAAGCAATAAATTAATGGAACACATGTTATCAGTTCACAGAAAAGTACAGGGATCTTTTAAACCAATGGAAGACAATGCTAGTACACAGAACTCAATGTAAATTAATTAAACAAAGGAGACAGGAAAAAACAGAAAAATAAATATTACTTTACCAGTTTAATAAGCCAGGACGGATTCAGAATAAACACAGAAATAACCTACAGTCATACAGACACAGAGTAAAGTTAATGCAGATATACTGTAAAGTTAAAGTTAATACAGATACAGTGTAAAGTTAATACAGATACAGTAAATACATTTACAGTAAAGCAAATGGTATATGCAAAACTAAACAATGCAATTAAATGTTGGGTATGTAAGTCCACATCCACGTCTGGAAATGCAGTAACATTTAAGGCAGTACTTATAACAAATCCTAAATGAAAAAAAAAAAAAAACAAGAAAGGATCAAAACCCCACATTAAGAGTACAGTATTTCTCCAAAGGCAGCTTATGCATACAGCAAACAGGATCAATATTGGTAGAAAACAGTGACTGTAATGTCATATTTTCAAAAGAATGTCTTACGTGTAATATAACAGTAAACAGACTTACACTTTTGTAAACAAACTAATACAACAAGAACATCATTAGACTGGTGTAACTGCCATCCTGGGAATAATACACAGGAGTGCATACAGGTAGTAAAGTACCGAGTGATTAAAAAACTTAATAAAAACTTAGATAAATAGCATTTTTCAGCTAATAAAAATCCAAGCAAAAGCAGCACACCATGTTGGCTCATTGAAATCAGTGTAAGTTAATAACAGTTAAACAGTATCAGTACAGTAACAGTCTGTTAACAGTCTTAGGAAAGTTTAAATTAGCTTCTATAATAGCAATCTATGGACAGGATAAGGCAATCAAAAAAAGAAATGTAAATACAAAAGGAAATGCAAATAAAACAGTTGCAAAGAAAAAATGGGGAGAGATACTCAAATATAATAGATCACAAGAACAGGGACATAATGATTGGATACCTGATTTCAATACATTTTTGGACATGAAAATGTTGTTTGCAAAGGCACATAAATCAAATTGTTGGGTTTGTAGCCACATTCCTTACAGAGGGAAATGCCATTACATGCAGCCCCTGTAGAGGGTACACATACAGTATTTATGTTTAGAGAATCTTATAAAATATAGTTGTAAAACAATCAGCCATAAAAGAACATTTGCAGTTGATGGAAATAGAAAGTGGGATGTTCTGTTTTCAAAAGAAAGGGACAGTCAGGGTTGTTACTTTACACCAACTCTGGTCATGTGGAAAGCTTGAGTATAAAATAAAAACAGTATGGGAGTTAACACATAATACTTCTTTTAAGGAAGGGATGAAAGAGGAAGAATTCTGTTACATAGAGTATGCAGTTCCAATAATGAGAATTACTCACACATTACCAGAGGACATGGTAAAAATCGCAAAAAAAAGAGGGAGGTTCATGACAGAAAACAGGAAAAGATTTTACAACAGCTGGACATAAGAAATGGTGTTATTTCAGGAGCTGAAAATTTTCACTGGTATGGTGCCACTAAGGCAATATGGAAAGTTACAAAGCTGATAAAAGTTTTAGCAAATGCAACTTATGGAGCTATCTCAGATGTAACAGAGGAGATGTGTTAAAATTTGTGTGAACAAAACTGTTAAACAAGTAATTGTTGTTAACAATGAAGAAAGGCTATTAAGTACAGAGGATCACATTTTCCTGTAAATTGCTTTTTTTGCATTTTTCATTGATTTAATTAAAAAAGGGGAATTGATAGAGATTAAATATTCTTTCCCCAAAGTAATTAAATGTATGCTGCAATACGAAAGAAATATGCTTGTTTCTAATACAAGGTTTTACCCATACCTCTCAAGTGTACCTCATTACGAGGACCGTACCTCATTTGGGGTCTTAAAAAGTTCATGTTACTCGAAGTTCCTCAAAGTTCCACATTGAAAGACTGTCACACATTCAGTGTTCGTATTTCTTAAGTGAAATCCATTGTAAATACAAATTAATCATATTAATTCATTAAAAGATCTTCTTTATAAGTAAAACCAGCATAGTTTAACCATCCTATGACCTTCCTAGTTGAAGTTGTTAATAAGCCATTAGTATGTGTTCCACATTTTGCCCATTTGTTCACATTATGAGGGCTAGTGTTCCTCATTTTGGACATGGAAGGTTGAGAGCTATGGTTTTACCTTGTAAAGCAAGGGTTAACTTGACAAGATTTTGAAATAAATGCTTCTGTGTAACTGCAAGGCTGGCAACTTAATTAAGCAAGCATGAAAGCAGTTAATATAGCAATAACCCACGCCGCTGGTGGTTGGCCCATGCTACCCCCACGGTTTGTGGTTTTGGTCCCGGTAGCCGGATAAAACCCAGCACCCGCGTGGCCGTGCCAGGTATATATTAGGCATTGCAATATTTATTGATATTACATGACATTATTAATGTAAATAAACTTCTTAAATAATGGCATATATAGCATAATGTTCGCGCCTGTCTACTGTCGATGTAGCTGATCCTCATCGGATGTTCTGCTACCGCGGGTCAAACTGAACAAAGCTGTGAAGGAAAGGGCAAAAAAAGAAGAGGAAAACAAGTCGCTATTATGTTTTCGTTTAGTTTAAAGAGTTTAACACAATAAACAAAAGTTTACAAATAGCAAGCAAGCATCTTCTTTGTATATGTCCATTGCTAAAACGCATGTTTAAACCCATTTAACATAGCGAGACAGTGTTAAGAATGGGGCCGGAAACGAAAATAGTTAATCTTCGATTTAGCAGACACGCTGGCCAACATTGGGCACGCTTGGCCAGATCATAATAATAAATAAGTAATAACAGCTATGTGTCTGACACCTGCAAAAATAAAACATGCTTAGTTTAACTGTAAATATGTTTGTGGGCTTGACATGGCATCCTGTTATAATAATATTTGGAACATGCAAAGAAGAAAGTTGATCAACAGGGACTTTCTGTGAGCTTTCAGATACAGAAATAAATGAAATAAAATATAGACACTTCAAGTGACGCAAAGATGACGTGGAGAGACTTTTTGTAAAGTCTTCAGATACAGCAAGGAAGAATATAACCAAAGAAGGACATACAACAGAAATCAATCATACAAACTGCAAGGACACTGGAAAACAACATTGTTGCTTTGAAAATATATATAAACTGGACATTGTTTCCTCTTGAGAGACATCTTAATCAAGGGTGCAATTGAGACAGTTTATGAAAAGCAAAAGACTGCACGTTAGAACTGAAATGATATCAGACAGTGTAACTGTTTGGACAGATTAAACTATAACAGAAACAGCAGTACGGTGTGAGTCTGGTGATTCTGAAATTTTCCACAACAATTTAACATCTACAACTTAATTATTTTCCTGAAAAATGGCCATCAATGAAAAATATGCTCCAACCTTTCTCCAGTTCTAGATTACTATAGCCAATTAGCATATCTCTCCTCTCTGTGAACAAAATTGGTAACTCAGCTGAGGAGTCTATACACTCTCACCAAATCACTAAAAAGTTGAACTCTATCCCAATGCAAATAAAACTGACAGACAAGACACGTATCTTCCAGTTACTATTAAAACATTACCTATGAAAACATTGTCTCTGTTCCTGCTCTGCTCCCAGCTAGAATAAATTTTGTGGCCACAGCTGCAACCTTTTCTCCAAATGCTCATCTTTTCTGCTTCCCCTTTTTCTATATCAGTCCTGAAAGATAAATCACTAAACCATGACTTATTTTGTTTACATAAATTAGATCAATCATAGAGTTTAAATGACAAGATTCGGTCTCTTCTCTCTAATTAGATCAACCTTTGTCTCACTTTCCCCCATCACGGTTTTATCACTCTGTCTGCTCATCTATCCAAAACTAATTCTCCTTATAACAGTCTAAGTAGCCTCAAGCAGTCTCACTTTCCTAACTACTTCACTTCTCAGTCTTATATGGAGTAGTGTTTTCATAGCTGCTCTACTACTAATATATCATACTGTATTACATTATCAACCACCTTCCCCCTTTCTCATATTTACACAGTTAAGTTGCATCTTTTCATTATTTTTAATTGCTAGGAATTGCAGGTAATATTACAGAGTATTTTGCAATGTTACATATTTCTATATTAATTACATGCCTGTGTCTATTTCTAATTGAATGATCAACACTGCATGTGTACATGCTCTAATTCTAAATGATGTTTATGTAAGCTATTGTAAAGCTTTTTTCTCTCATGTATATACACTTTCCTATATTTTGTATTCCTTTTGATATCATGTAACTGTATTTTATATTTATATACATGTCAAAACTGATGTTAAATGTGGAGCTTTTCTCCCCAGGCCTCCACTGAAAGTGTTTTATCCCAGTCTGATTTTCCTGGTAAACAAAGATAAATAAATATATAAATAAAATAAAACAAAATAAAGAAATACAAACAGCATGAGTGCACTTGCTGTAGGAGACATATGTCTACATATTACTGACAGTACCATAAGGAGATTTTTTTTTATTTTGTTTATTCCAACCATATCCCCTCTCCCCCACCCCAGAGGAGCCCAATGGCTACTCTACCTGCATCCAATGGCCCATTGATTCTTGTCCAGTAATCTCCAAGGTGAGTGTATGAGAGAGGGAGTAGGCCAGCTTGTTTACCCTGTGGGGTGGCTACCTACACTATCTTCCCCTGTGGCAGCTTTTTTGAGCTTCCCCTACATAATGCCATACAGCATTGCCTTCTGTTTACTGTACTGCCTGCACATGGTAGCTCGGGGTCACTATACTTGGGCTTCATGGGGTTAATAAATAGTACTCTAGCTAGGTGTCATCCATATGGCAAGCCAGAGCCATCATCTCCCTCCTCTTAGGATGGGTGAGACAGCAACAACTGCTAATTTCCATCTTCCCTCACCAAGTCCATGTTGTTGATACTGTTGTAAGTTGAATTTGTTATGCCTCATCATAATTTGTATCACCTGATATTAGGGCATGTTATGTTGAATTAATTACCTCACCCCATAATTCAATGTACCTCCTTGGACTACTGAATTTGCAAGTATTGATAGTGTATGCCTCCACAACCTTCTCAGTATTTGATGTGCCTCCTCATATTGACTGTATATGTATATTCTTGACAGGCCTCTGATTTATAATTGTGGCTGTCGTATTCATGTAAGAGCATTTTGTTGACAGTGATGTAAGTTGTATTTGATGTGCTTTCTCATATTACTGTTGTGCAAACATTATTAACAGTGCTTTATTCTGTGTGCCTCATACATGTCTATACCTGTTATCATTGGTACTATAAGTTGTAGTTGATGTGTGCCCTTGTATTTCTGTCCTTATATTTCTTTGGGTACATGTTATCAACTGGATTCTTAGTTGTTTGATTTTTAAATAGAAAAGTGTAGTGTTTTTATTTTTATTTCATTGAGTGTGGGTCCCATTGAGTCTAGGACTATCTTTTGTTGAGGATAGTTATGATAAAGGGTCTCCAAAAACAACTTTTACAGAAGTGAAAATGCCAAGTAAAACACATTTCAGATGTTAAACTTACTTTAAATACATAAGTGCTGCAAGATATAACTACGTACATACACTAACATTGACACTGCCTACACAATGTACATGCACTAACATTGACACTGCCTACACAATATACATACACTAACATTGACACTGCCTATACAATGTACATACACTAACATTGACACTGCCTACACAATGTACATTCACTAACATTGACACTGCCTACACAATGTACGTACACTAACATTGCCTACACAATGTACATTCACTAATATTGACACTGCCTACACAATGTACATACACTAACATTGACACTGTCTACACAATGTACCTTCACTAACATCGACACTGCCTACACAATGCACATTCACTAACACAGACATTGCCTATACAATGTACATTCACTAACATTGACACTGCCTACACAATGTACATTCACTAACATTGACACTGCCTACACAATGTACATACACTAACATTGACACTGCCTACACAATGTACATACAGTAACATTGACACTGCCTACACAATGTGCATACACTAACACTGACACTGCCTACACAATGTACATACACTAACACTGACACTGCCTATAGAATGTACATACATTAACATTGACCCTGCCTACACAGTGTACATACACTAACATTGACACTGCCTACACAATGTACATTCACTAACATTGACACTGCCTACACAATGTACATACACTAACATTGACACTGCCTACACAATGTACATGCACTAACATTGACACTGCCTACACAATGTACATAGACTAACATTGACACTGCCTACACAATGTACATAGACTAACATTGACACTGCCTACACAATGTACATAGACTAACATTGACACTGCCAGACACAGCCTACACAATGTACATAGACTAACATTGACACTGCCTACACAATGAGAATAATAGGTTCATAAGTGCATAAGTCCATTGGTAATTACTAATGTAGCTGAACTTGTAAACCATTTTAAGCCTAACAAATTTCCCTTTTTCTGCTCAAAATAACCTATCCCATTTGGTTATAGACTGGCCTTTCCCATCCCATGGGTGATAATTATATATTACCCCTAGTAAGAATAACTGAGATCATACCATAGATAATGTGAGGGGATCCAAGCATGGGATAAAGCATTTAGGAGTAGCATCTGTCCATTAGTAGTACAACAGACAGTTCTGGAGTAAATTTTCTGTTTCACATCCATTTTGAAGTTGCGCTTGAATATGGACAGGGATGAGCTTTGTTTTACATATGTGGGGTGCCTGTTCCAGAGCAGTGGTATCCAATCCAAGGTATACTTGTCCCTCCAAACCATTCTGTTGATGTTGCAGAAGAAGTTTAGATCCCTCGGATGAGTATTTCTGAGCCATTTGACTTGCTGTTGTGCAGTAAATCCATCGGTAGTGGTTGGCAGATGCTTTGTAATGCCAGACACAGGTCACACCTTAGCAGTCTGTAGAATACCAAATATAGTGACAGGGCTTTGAGTTGATCAATGTTGAATGTATTTTTAGGCCTTGCATTCTTTTAGTGAGGTATCTGTGTGGATGTTGCAGTTGTTGCATGTGTCCAAAGGGGGCATATACTCCATGACTGGCCTAATCAGGGCTGAGTAAAGGGGGACAAAGACATCCATAGATCCAGACACAATCCCTCTGTTTATGTAAGTTGTGCAACATAGAATGACTTTCTTATGACAATGGACACATGTTGGTTGAAAGTTAGGTCACTGTCCACATAAGTTCCTGAATCTCGAACAACTGGTTAATCTCTTAGGAGCATACTGTCAACGTGTTAGTTCCCTGGAGAGTTGACTTCCCAAAGAGTGCAATAATGCATTTTTGGCATTTAGTTTCAGTCCATGATTTTGACATCAGTTATTTGTTTGAAATATCATAAAGAAATAAAATGCTCACAAGTATCATACATGAGACATCTGTAATTGGCCTTATGCCTTTCTACAACATGAGCACAAACTGACCTCATGAAGCTTCATTTCAAAATTCAGTTTTATCCCTTCCTCTTAAAGCTTGTAGGGAGTACCTGCAGACTGCATGTATGCTGTCATCTTTGTTAAAACAATACTCTCTTGGAGTGTATGTCATAATTTTGATTGGTGCTTTAAATGCCACTTTCTCAGGCTATAGCTGAATTTTTAATTTTGCTAGTTTATTTTCTGAAGTCATGGCATCACATCCAATAATGGCAACCACTGGACCTTGTCATACTTGAATATAGGGCTCCAAGTCTGACTTACTGCAGTGTAAGTCAGCATTCGGGATAGGTCTTACATATGTGTAAGTCACTTATGTCAAGAGCGAGTCTTTTGGTATCTGGTCCATAGTTGTAGTGCATGGAATGACATGATTATGCTCCAAATTTGGTGAAAGGACAGAATGACAGGCTTGTTTAACCACCTCTTTGACACCACAAAGGTACTTAACAATTTTTGTGCACTTATTCAGTGCTGCTAAGACTAATCTCATGCTTAACAGTGCTCAGAGGCCATGGGAGAAGAATGTCAGGAAGCACTTTATTTGGACTTTTTTCAAGTCTGAATAAAGTATTTACTGGCTTCCTGATAGTCTGCTTAGGTAGTTTGTTTCTGTTTGGAAGTAGTTATGTTACAGCTTTTTAAACTACAAAGCATTTACTGCTGCTACATGTCTTTCTAACTTTTTCAGTACATTGCAGTAGGTAAGGCTCCATGCAATGAAAAAAAATGATGATCGTGTATGATCATTTCTGGTCATAACTCTGGAGGTTATGTTCTCAAGGTGAATTTCTTAACATCCATGTCTCAGATATATTATATCCTGGTTATGACTGGAGACCTAATTGTATTCCTGTCTGTAGCACAGCTCCAGTCTGTGGTGACCACTATATATATAGACCCTAACAACAGATAGGCACCACCTCATCTGTATTGTTTGGTATATCCTCATGAGGTGAATTTGTCAGCTGAATATAATTTTTCTTCCTACTTTTGTATGGATATTGTCATGTGACAGAGATTTCTGGATTATGCATTTTTATTTTTGATGTCAGCATCTTGAGCAAGGCTTTGTCCTGTGTTTAACAGGTCTCACTGAAAACAAATTCTTTATATGGAGAACTTTCTCACTTTGCTTCTGTCTTACTGTGTTTGTTTTTCTTTAAATACATTTAAACAAGCTCAGGATCTGATGGGCGTCAAGGAGGGCAATGCCCCTGATCCCATGTTGGAACTTACAGGTACCCGGATGGTCATCCATTTCCTTCTTGAAGGTACAAGTTGATGCACTGAGGTTTTAACAGAGAAGGTGGGTAGAAGTCTTTGACACATGAAGCTGTAAATTTATGATATGGTTGATATTAATTTAGTAAGTGACCTATTTTTGTGTACTGGTCAGAAGGGGTATTTTAAGCAAAGGGTTTCAAATAGTAATGGATCCTATAATGCACCTTAAGCCAGACACGGGTCTCTCCTCAGAAGCCATTCAAATACAGAGAAGAGAGAGTCACGCTAGTTGAAAGACAAACCTTGTAGCTCCTTGATTCTCTTTGAATAATATTTGTATAACAAAGACACATTTTTTAGAGTGTCGCGATGCCTCTACTGCAGAGTACTATATATATATATATATATATATATATATATATATATATATATATATATAGTAATATATACATTTATATATAGATTACCTTTCAAATCCTGAAGCCCATAATGCCGAACGTCAGAATATCAAGATGACTATGCCGAACACTTACAATCACGAATGGCCGATTTTTCCCAGGGCAAGGAAACTCTTGTCCAAAATGTAACTAAACCACGCTGGCCTATGTAAAACCCACATAGGTGGGGGGGGGGCTACACTACCCACAAAACCCAGTACACTCCCCAACTATATATATATATATATATATATATATATATATATATATATATATATATACCAATTCCTGGATCAGTTTTACATGCTGGACAAGTGTTTACTTTGCCCTGGGAAACATCAGCCATTCGTGATTGTCAGTTGTCAGTATTTTCGTCTTGACATTCTGACACGTCGGTGTTCTGGGATTTGCGATTTAGAAGGGGAATCCATGTCTTTATCTATCTATCTATCTATCTATCTATCTATCTATCTATCTATCTATCTATATATATTAATGTCAAAGTTTATTAATATTGAACCATACAATGATAAAAAACATAAACAACAGTATAGCTGATCTTCTTCTTCTTCTTCTTTTGGCTTTTCCCAGTTAGGGGTCACCACAGAGAGTCACCTGTCCGCTCATGATTGGCAGTAGAGTTTTTTTTTGTGTGTCGAGTTGCCCAGCGCCCCACCCACCCTCAGGAAGGCACACACATGCCGCACATCTGACGCCCAATTTAAGTGTCCAATCCACCTGCAGCATGTCTTTGGATGGGGATGAGGAACCGGACCGGAGGAAACCCACGCTAACCACAGGAGGGACTTGCAGAGACTCCAGAAGGCACCCCAGCCAAGCATCAGCAGGAGAACCTCTTGTTATCAGAGGGCAATGCTAATTGCTATTACACCAATTTAGCTATATGATAACAAAATAAAAATAATACACAAAACCGAAAAAATTAAAGCACTTCCATCTGTAACCCCGACGCAATTACTTTGGGGATTAGTTATTGTATTACTGTTATGAATTTCTGTTGTAAATATTTTTAATAAACAAGTTATCAAATGTCTGTCATCAGGTCAAACTCTATACAATGAATACTGTGAAAGTATATTATGATTTTTTAACATGTACTACAGATGGTTTGAAAGCTGTTAGGGATTCCTTTTTTATTCCTGTTTTAAATTTAAAGTAAATGACTATCCTTTGAATATGTGTGAGTGGACTTGGTATTTATGACTGTATGATTTTAAAACCTTTCAAACTGCCACACCCTGTAATGATGCTATCCTGTTGCATACTCCCTAAGATGATGTCACATTTTGACCTCATATTCTGAATCTGAACACACACAAAGGGGGCAGACTTAACAGCTTTCCCGGTAGTTTCAGTTAGAAGATTAGGCTGTGTGCTACTTTGTTATTCCTTAGGGTTTGATTTACAACCTTTTGCAGGTGCAAGAATCAGCAGAAGGATTTGGTCCTGAAAGACAGAATAATGAGGATGAGGTACTTGGAGTACTGGCTTCTGTTATTTACCCTTTTCTTTATTAACATTTTTAGCAGGACTTGACAACTGAGTAGTCTGTAAATGCATGAGTTATCAAGCAATGCAGTGATATGGCTTTTTTGGTCCATGCAAACACAATTGGGCAGTTGGTGCAGGAGGTTCAGGTTGTGAGCTGTAGTTCCTTGGGTACAGAGTTTGATTCATTTGCCTACTGTGTGCCCTTGGGTAAGCAGGCTTCCAGGTTGCCCCTGAAAAAGGACCATACCTCTTAACCTCTTAGCTCAAGAAATCTGGATAAAGCATAAAATAAATGGGGGACAAAAACCCACAAATAGAGACAGATTTTTAACTTATAAACTTAGCATTTCTGTTAGCATGCATTTTCTGAAGGGTATAAAGTCTGAAACTCAAGTGTAGGTCATTATTTAGTGACTTCAGTCTTTAGTGATTTACCAGAAAATCACACATTTTACGAGGAACAGACCAAAAATATTAGGCCAAACTCTGGATGTTCTGCAAAAATCTGGATAGTTGAGAGGTATGAAAGGGAGTGTGTGTCCAGTGGGCTCCCCTGGTTAATCAAGTGGTATCATTATATTGAGGTTGTTAGAACAAGCAGACAATATAGGCAACCAAGCATACAATGTGTTTTAATAAATTAGAGTATAGCACTCACTATTGTAAAAATCTACTGTGGTAAGTAGTATCCTCAAGAAAGGAGAACACAGATCACAGACTGCATGCTGTGGCAGGGCTAGGCACACAGTGGTGTAAAATATAGCTACAGGTAATTTGGTCATGTTGACTAATGTCATCAAAATGGGCATGGGTAGTTACTAGTGCTAAGTTGGTTGAGGACCCAGCCTATTCCAAACTATGCCAGGGACCCATGCTAATGGTGGGAGGGATGTATGTGCCCCTTTGGCCAGTGTGTACTCACCTTAAAGCCTAGCAGCCCTGGATCAATAATCTATTGGCCAGCTGGTGCTTAGTGGGATAGCTCTGTTGAGTGAAAACTGGACATAAAACCAATCAAACTGCCAGACATTAACTAAGAATTTCTATACTCAGTGTAGGCTCACTGACAGGACGAAGTTTGGAAGTGGATGACAAGATGATTTGGAGGAGGCTGGGCATCCTTTGAATCCAACAGACAAGATGGAAGGGCAGTGCAGTGAAATCACTTGGCTTGGGATCCAGAGTCTACTACTCAGGAGGGGGGCAGGCTAGAAATGGTGGGGAATTTTGGTGAGAGAGAGGCTTCAGAAGGCAGTGAGGGATGTCATCAGAATTATCATGGCAATCACACTCCAGTGTAATGATAAGGCAGTATTCATAATCTCAAGCCTATGCCCCACAACAGGGTTGTAATAGTGAGGAAAGGAGTGCATTCAGACAGCAGTTGCAGGATGTATTAGATAAAGCAAGACAACAGGAACTGGTGTTGATAATGGGTGACTTGAATGCACATATAGGGTCAAACAGAACAGGATATGAGGACTGCCTGGGACTACATTGGTGGGGCAACAGGAATAAAGAAGAGGCCATTCTAGACTTCTGTCTGTCAAATGGCTTGATAGTAGCCAACACATGGTTCAGAAAGAGAGGCAGTCACAAGATCACATACAATGGCCGATATGAAGGCTCAGGTGGAAGTCCTTCTAGTAAGGAAAGGGCACTGGGGTAGAATCAATGATTGTAAAGTTATCCGCAGTGAAACAGTAAGTCCACAGCATAAACTACTGGTTGCCAGAATCAGCTACAAGCAGTGGTCAAAGAAGTCTAAAAGGTCAACAGAGACCAAGCTGAAGACCTGGAAGTTGAGTCAAGAGAGAGCACAATGATTCAAGGAATTACCCAGGGCTCTAGTACTCCAAGAAAAGGAGGAAATAGGTGGAGGTGAAGAAGAATGGCAGGGCCTCAAAACAGCATGTGTGAGAACTACAGAATTGATATGTGGCTGAGCCAGATATGGAAATAAGGTACATAAGGAAAGCTGGTGTTGGAATGCAGAAGTCCATGAAGACTTCAAAAGAAAGAAGGAGTGTAGGAAAAAGTGGGTGATAGAAAGGACTGACCAGGCTAGGAAGGAGTACCGGTTGGCTAACGAAGCTAAGAAAGGAGTTGCAGTAGCAAAGAATAGGGCATCAGAGGCACTCTACTAACTTCTGAAAAGTGACTCAGTAGGTGGCACAAAGAAACTATATCAGATTGCAAGGCAAATACAGAAAGATAAAGAAGATAGTCAGACACCCTTCATAAGGGATGCCAGCAACAACCTGCTCACCAATCCACAGAACATCAAAGGCAGATGGAAGGAGCATTTCCAGTAGCTTCTGAATGAAGAAAACCCCACAGAAGCTGTACTTCACCAGACACAACCTACAATGCGAAAAAAAGAGGAACCCATCCTAGAAGAAGTAAGAAATGCACTAATAAGATGAAGTCAGGGAAAGCAGCAGGCTCAGATGAGGTCACAGCAGATATGATAAAGATGCTGGGTGAGAGAGGGGAAAAATGGCTCCTGAGGGTACTCATAGCAGTATGGAGAGAAAGGCGTATCCCAGATGACTGCAGAATAAGCATACTCGTGCCAGTTTACTTTGGATTCAGATCAGGATACAGCACAGCTGACCTGATGTTTGCAGTGAGACAGATAGTTGAGAAGAATCTAGACTTGAGGAAAGAGTCCTATTGGGCATTCCTAGACTTGGAGAAAGCATATGACAACGTCCCAAGAAAGCTAATTTGGGCAGTACTGCAGTGGTTCAAAGTCCCAGAAACATTGGTAGAATTAGTGCAGGCTATGTACAAGGACACAATGACTCAAGTATGAACAGTTTTCGGCCTCACAGAGGGGTTCCCAGTGGGAGTGGGTGTGCACCAGGGTTCAGTTTTGAGCCCACTGTTGTTCATACTGGTGATGGATTACATTAGCAAACAGATTGGAGGAAACAGATCAACAAGGTTGCTGTATGCAGATGATGTGGCATTACAGGCAGACTCTGAGCTAGAACTTCAGTAAAGGATAGGGGAATTGAATTCAAAACTGAATAGACATGAGATGAAACTAAGCACAGATAAGACAGTGGTAATGGCAGCAAACTGGGGAATTCTGAATAAGCTTAGCACTGAGATAGAAGGGAAGATAGTGGAACAGGTAAATAGGGGGTGGTTGAGGAGAAGGAAAGTCTGAATGAAGAGGCCAAAGCTAGAATCTTGGGGGGTGCAGCCAACTGGCATAGAGTCTCAGGTGTAGTCTGTGAAAGAAGAATGCCACAGAAGCTGAAAAGTAAGCTGTACAAGATAGTGGTGCAACCAGTTCCACTGTATGGTACAGAAACCTGGGCAGTAAAGGCAGAGCAGATGAGGAAGCTAGAGGGGGTGGAAATGAAGTGCCTGAGAAGGGTGATAGGATGCACACCGTGGGACAGACGAAGAAATGAGGACATAAGAGTAGAAGACAAAGTAGCTCCAATTTCAGAAAAAGGCAAAGAGAACAGATTACAGTGGTTCAGACACATGTGCAGAAAAGCAGAGGACACTCTGGTGGAGAAGATTTGTAACAGAAAGGAAGAAGGTAAGATGATATGTGGACGTCCAGCAAAGAGGTGGATGGATTGTGTGAAAGATCTGCAACAGTCAGGCATGAGTGTCGAAGAAGGCAGGAGTGTGGCATTGAATCGAGAGAGAGATGGTTACAGTTAACATGATAACCTGACCCCATGTAGAAAATGGAAAAAAAAGGGGGCTGATGATGATGATGATGAATCATTTAGGATAGGTAGATAGGCAGTGATATCTAGAGGATACATAATACCCTTCCTTATATGGCCATGTCCACAATCACTTCCCTTGCTTGATATCCCACCCCCATAAAAAACAAGCTACAAAAGGAAGGCCTTCTCTGTAGTTCAGAAAAAAAGACATCCAGGACATTCCATCACACAATAAATAGTCAGGACTTTACTACAGATTCTTACTATATCCCAAAATTGTAGCAGTGTTGTTTCATGAAGAATATGTCTAAATGTCAAGCTGGTTAATCTCATAGTTCATCATTTAAGAGTGCTCACAACCAAAATATGAAGATTTCCCTTCTATTAACTTCACTGTGGCACTACAACTTAGTTTTAATTTCTCCAAGTGTTTTGTGTTTCTAATACCATGACATGATTGGACCTAATTCCTAAGTGAAAGTACGATTAAAGTTTATGAAATTAGTATTATTTTAATCTTTGATGTCAGCCAGAAGTGCTCTTCGCAACACCCGCAATGTTCCCAGTAAAGAATCCTTCTGCAATTCGTATGGCATTACATGTATTGGTAACATATCTAAATATGATTGTAGATTCATTTTCATAAGACCCATTGCTCCTATTACTATTGGAAATGTCTGGGTATCCATCTTCCACATTGCCCCCCTTGCCTGCAAATCCTGGTATTTTATGACTTTGTGTCTCTGTGTATATGTTTGTCTTTTCGGCTTTTCCCGGTTAGGGGTCGCCACAGCAGAACTCTGGTCCACTAATGATTGGAAGTCGATTTTTATGGTGCCAAGTTGCCAGCCCTATGCCCAACCTTCAACGAAGGCACGCCCATTCATGTATGTCTTTCGGAGGCCACTCGACCGTGGGGAGAACATGCAGACTCCACACAGAAGGCATTCCAGCCGAGAATCGAACAGGACAACCTCTTGCTGTGAGGCAACAACACTACCACTGTACCACTGTGGCTTTGTCCCTGTGTATATAATACACTGTAATCACTGGCTGTAGCAATTTCAGTGATCAATGCTACTTTTGTCTTCTTTTCCTAAGAACAAAATGATATATCCAAAGGCTAAACTACTATATCTAATTTTTTTGCGTCAGTTTTTTGAGCTGTTGGTAATGGGTGATCCACATGATATAAACTTCAACATTCTATATAATGCTTTGTGGCTCATATTTTCAATGCTTCTCAGCTACTTCAATATTCTAATTGAAGGCTTCTGAATTCTATATAGATGAAGGCTTTGTGAAGACAATGACTATATTAGAGAAAGACTTCTTAAACAGAGGTTATAGTAAGAAAGACATAAAGCTCTAAATAAATATACCAAATAAATATGGGAGATGAGATGTAAACTTCTCAAATACTATAGAAGATGTTAAATGTGCAAAAGCAAAAGAAGTAAAGAGTTTAAAGTTTAGATTCCCTATACGACATCAAAATGACTGTAGAAATGTTCTGTAATATTTTGAAGAATTGGAATGTTTATTACTGTTTGGATCTGTTGAAGATAAGACCAGCTTTCTTTTTACCAGAGCTAGCTTTTCCTTAAAAAAAAGGTATCCTCCTTAAAAGGATAAAATTGAAAGAAACAGAGATCGATGAAGCAATGATCTCAATTTGAAATTAATTGGCAGAAATGTATTTATATAATGTATCTATATATAATATTAATACACATATATTTATGGTAGGATATATATATAGATTTATATACTGGGAGCCTAAAATTTCTGTTATTTTATTTTTTGCACTGTTATTTTTGTTGCCTTATTAATACTGCCAAAACCAATACCTAAGAAAGGTGTCTCTTCGAACACACCTTTGATATAAAAATAAAAAGAAAAAAGAAAAGAGGAAAAAAATTTTACAAGAAGAAGAATAAAGATATGAAGAAGAAGATATTATTTTTCATAATTTAAAATAAAAAAATAAGGAAATAAAAGTAAGAGATAGTAGGATAAGGAGGAGGAAGCCGAACAGGCCTGGATTTCCTACTTTACTTTTTATATTTGTTTACTTGGAGCCTTTTAACAAATTTAGTTGAAACCTTTTTAAAATCCAATATGGATTATTAAATAAAAATGTGTATTTGCAATGTATATTTATTATATTCTTATTTGTAATATAATTATATTTATATACTGTCATATACAATTATTAGTGTATATGGTTTATATTATTTTATGTCGCAATGTTGGTTTAACCATTTTTTATCTATTGATTTAACTTTTTTTTATAGGTCTGTTTTTTAAGTTTTATGAGTCTGAAGAAGCGTTTTTTGTTTGATAGAGTGGTGTAAACTCTTACTCTTCCGGTACAAGTGAACCTTGACTAAGGGCACTCAGTAACTTTTTTACTACTTATTCCTCATTTATGTTGAGCTATTATGAGGGCTTTTCAGCTTTGGCTGCAACCATTTTTATTCCATTTTATTTGGTCTAATTTTTGGTCTCCCTTTTATTTTTTCGCTTGCTTTTGCTTTGTAGTTTATCAGCTTTTGTTTCTTTCCTTTTTTTGTGTTCAATATTCTAAGGTTTGTACAATCTCCAGTGCAACAGTCTTGCCACATAATTATGCCTTTCAGTATACAGACCCTCTGCATTAGTGTATCACCCAGCAACAAGATGTGACTGTTTCCAATTTTGTTTACATAACCTGGATTCATCTGTTTCTCCCACATGCTCAATGGACTTTGTAAACCAGTACATACGTAGTCCATTATTCTGGGCCACTAATATTAACCTTTCATCTTTTGGTTTAAATTCACCTCTCCTTAACTATTCCAGCATCAGATCCTGATTGACATGAGGTTGTTCCAGGAGTTTTTTGTGTTTGCAACTACATTTATGCATTTTTTACATTTCTTGCCTTCTCATTTGATCCTTCTCTTTATAGTCTTTCTTTTTTTTTGGCAAATTCATTTGCTGCCTGATTTTTATCTACTTTCAGGTTTGATTTCCATTTCCACTTGACACCAATATGCTTCTGCTAAACTAAGCAAGGAAGTCATCTTAGACTTGCTGTCTTCATGTTTCAAACCTTTCACTATGTTTGGATCTGATGAGGTCAGCAGCTATGTATGCAGTCCTACAATTGCAGATATATACATGTAATCAATTTCGAGGATGGCCATACCTTCTTAGAAAGAGGAATATACGATCTTGTACACACTGGTACTTATATATCATTTGATAAGCATGAAACATTTTTCTATTTTTTCTGTCCAACTGATCCAATACCCTTTGAGGCCAGTTAATCACCCAAAAAATCAAGTTAAAACAGGAAGAGCAAATTGGTTTATAACTTGTACTTTTTTCCTAGCTGTCATTGCTGTTTTCAGGATTAATTTTAGTCTTCTAAAATATTCCTGAGTTTTTTTCACATTTGTTCATGTTTTATTGTTGATCCTTCATCAGTTCCCAAATATGTATACACTCCTTCCTTCTCATGATCCTTTATATCACATTCCTGTCTCAAACTAATATTTTCTTTGTGCTGCAGCTTTCATGATTTAAATGTTACTTTTACATATTTATCAAGACCAAATGACATTTTATATCATCTGAGAAACATTTGACTACTTGTAGTTGTGCTTTCATTGCTTCATCTGATGAACTATACAGTTTTAAATCATCTGCAAAAAGAAGACGAGAAGTCTTTACACTTTGTTGTTTCTTGGGAACCTAATTGTAACCATGACCTAATCTGTTAAGTAGATAACTTAATGGGTTAAGGGCAAGACAAAAGAGCAGCGGTAACAAAGATTCACCTTGGAATATCCCCCTTTGAAATTTTATCCCTGGAATAATAATTCGTCCATTATCATGGCTTAGCTGCAAAGTGGTTTGCCACTCTTTCATGGTCACTGTAATGTAACTGATCAATGTAGGGTGCATCTTATACATCTGTAAGCACTCCTTTATCCATGAACGTGGGATGCTGTCAAATGCTTTTTTTGTAATCTAACCATGTCATAATTAGATTCTTTCCCTTTTTTTACAATTCTCCATTATGACTTTATTTAACAACCAATGGTCCTTTGTTCCATATGACTTTCTTGTCTCCCTTTTGTTCTATTGCTATGATTGAGTTTTCTTCAAAATGACTATAAACTCTGTCGACACCAATTCCATTGTATAGCTTATACATAATTGAAAGGCAAATTATTGGTTTGTAGTTTTTAGGATAGCTTGCAGGTTCAGTTTTAAGGAGGATTATCTGTTTTCCTGTTGTTAACCAGGTTGGTGTCTATTCTGGATGCTCATATAAGTAGTTCTTACTCAGGGCTAAATCTTTGTGTAAAGATGTTAACACCTTTTGCCAAAAGTTAGGTACTGCATCTGGGCCTGGGGTTTTCCAGTTAGGAGCTTTTCTTGATTTTGTTTCAGTTTCTCTGGCCGTTATTTCATCCCATTCCATATCATGTACATTTAAAGTTCTTACTGTTTTTTTACTTCTTCTATCCCTTCAGCATCTTTATTATGTCCCACAGGATCTTCATAGATATTCCTCCAAAATGTGTCTATTTCATTTTTTTGGTGGCATTTCTATTCGTTTTGCTTTGTTTCCAAGTTCTATATAAAAGCTTTTTGGGTCATCAATGAATTGCTTACTTTTTACTTTTCCTTTTATATTTATCTGCATATCTTCTTTCTGGCTGTGCTGGTATCTTTAATTTACTATTTGCAATAGTGTACAATAGATCCTGCTCTCTTCTGATACTGGGCATTGCTTTTATCACCTCTTTCTAAGTATTTTTGTCGATCATTTCCTTCAGTACTTGTCTAACAGTGACACTTCTTGTCTTAGTTGCTTTATAATTTTCATTATTCGATACGTCCATGATGGCATTTGATTTCTTCCATTTCTTTCCCTTATTGCCCTGTATTATTGTAGTAAGACTTTATCTCTTATTAATTTAGCTGCACAGCAATATATCCTATGTCACATGAATGTCTGTTACCACTGAAACAGCTGTAAATAAATGCAATCTGAGGGTCATGCTGCTAAACGCTAGAAGTCAAAATCTCAAGATGCACTTGCTCGAAGTACGCCTCAAAATGGAGAACATCGACATTTGTGCTGTAACAGAGACCTGGTTAAAGCAGCAGAAAGCACTCCTGCACTACCAGGCTATAACTCATTCCACACCTTTCGACCCCAGAACATGGACCGAAGCTCCAAAGGGGGTGGTGTCTCCATATTCATAAAGGATATGCACACCTCCAGACTAGTAGCCCAGCATACCACATCTGAGATACTTCAGGTACAACTAACATTGGGTAGGATGGTGATTCAGGTTGTAGCCTGCTATAGGTCCCCAAGCATGCCCCAAGATACTCACTCCACATTCCTAAGCACCCTGGAAATTATTAAGATCCAACCCAACACTTTCATACTAGGTGACTTAAATACCCCCTCCATCAACTGGGAAAACTACTCATGCACCAATACATTGGCCCAACGCTTTCTGGAATTCATCAGTTCCAAAGCCTTGGACCAACTCATTTTTAGCCCCATTAGAGGAAGCAACATCCATAACCTGGTTATTACTAACATGGGTAATCGTTGCTCTTCTCCAATAGTCAATTCCTCCCTGGTTAGTTCCGACCACAAACTAATCACCGTGGAAATCCACATCTCACCCACACCCCCCGCAAAGGTAACTACCATTAAAAAGTTCTCCAAAGCTGACTTTGGGCTCCTAAAAACAGAGGTGGCTAACTTCACAGCACCCAAGGCAATGGAAAATAGATGCATGACTGCCGAATCATACACCAATGCACTGTACAAGCATGTAAATAAGTGCATGGAACTAACCATAAACAACAGAACCAAGACGCTCTCCTCCAAAAAAAGGAAGCCAATCTGGTGGTCCCCTGCCATTAATAAACTCTACAATAGAAAGAAGAAACTGTTGCAGAAAAAGGTTAAGTCCCAAGACTGGAAAAACGTCCTTATTAGCCTCGACAAAAAGTTGAGATTCTTCATCAAAACCTCTAAAGCCAGCTATAAAGGCAGAATTGCGAAAGACACTAAAAACAACCACAAAGTCTTCTATAGTTATATCAAGAATCTCCATGGCATTACCCAGGTTTGTTCTGAATTACTGCACAATGGTACCTTCTATACTGAGCCAACTGATATTGCCAACATACTGGCTGACAGATTCAGTGCCAACTTTATCCCTCTCTCCCCCCAAAAGGACCAATCACAATACAGAAGGAATGCCAGGAACCCAGCATTACTGTAACACAGGTTAAAGCTGAATTGTCCAAGGCCAAGAATACAGTTTCCATGAGACCCAATAATATACCTGGATGTGTTCTATATGAACTACAAAGTGAACTGGCACCACATGTGTGTGCCCTGTTCAGTCACAGCCTCACCTCAGGCTTTGTTCCTATCGAATGGCACACTGCTACAGTCATCCGTCTTCATAAAGGGGGAGTGACTACAGACCCTGGTAATTATCGCCCCATTAGCCTGACGAGTCTGATATGTAAGGCTATGGAGCACATCATTATGACATAATTAACAAGGATATAGGGAATCTCCAAACTCTAGATCCCACTCAATTTGATTTTCTGAAAGGTAGAGCTTGTCTGCTCAACCTGGTTCACTTCTTTGAGTCACCAGAGCTGTGGATGAGGGCAAGTCAGTTCATACAGTCTACCTTGATCTGGCCAAGGCCTTTGATATCATTCCCCACTCAGGAATTATTGATAAACTCACCAAACTAGGCATTAAACCCATATCACTAGGTGGGTTGCAAATTGGCTCACAGATAGACCCAACAGTGTGAAAGTAGCGGACTCCAAATCAGACTGCTGACCAGTCATGAGTGGAGTCCCACAGGGATTGATCCTGGGTCATCTCCTGTTTGGCATCTACTTCTCAGAAGTCCAGGCCAACACTGTGGGACTCTGCTTGACCAAGTTTGCAGACAACTGCAAGCTGGGAGCCATTATTAACTCCCAAAGTGATGTAGACATCCTACAGAAAGGCCTCACTGAGACCAATGGCTGGTGTCGAAACCATGGCCTTAAGCTTAATGCTAAAAAATGTGTCATCATCCCCTTTCAGAAAAACTCAGTCCCCACTAATTACCACATCAATGGGAGCCCACTGAACATAGAAGGCGTTATAAGAGATCTGGGGACACAGGTTGACAGCAACCTCTCCTTCGACCGCCACATTGCCACTGTGGTCAGAAAGTCCTTCTGTGTGGCACATCTCATTACTAAGGGATTTGCATCCAGGAAGAAAGAGGTTATCATCTCTCTCTGTTCTTCTCTCATTAGGTCAATCATCGAGTATAATGCCCCATTTGGCATGTATCTGACTAGACACATGCAACAGCTGGAAAGGCCACAAAAGTACCTCACGAAGAGGATCCTAGCCCTTAAACACATGTCCTACACAGACAGACTCAAAAAACTCCAACTATTCTCTGTCTCATATTGTCTACTAAGAGGTGATCTCTGCTTGACTTACAAAGCCATGTCTGTTAGATATTATGAATATGAGGCTGAAATTAATTATGTTGTAAATATGCTGAAAGAAAAAGTTTGCTTAAATGCAGAAACAGAGTTTAGTAATATGTGATCAGCAACCATACTAAATGACTGTGGCTTAAAAAAATAAGGAAGTTGCTTATGAGTGTATTACACACACATCAAGAAAGCTGAACTTCTTACAGACGTGACACGAATGTAATCTGCTTTCACTGGACAACAGGACATGCTTTTCTAAGAAAGTTTAAAAATGTGCTTTTCTAATCCACAAGGCGTTTTCTTGAAGACAGTTTACTTATCAGCATTTGAACAAGAACAGATGTGTTAGCATTTGCGTCATCAAGGCAGTATCTTTCCAAAACCAAGAGGGTGTGAGTTTAACTAAAATATGTATAAAAAGTCTGCATTAAATGTAGTTGTTAGGGGTATAGTAGGGACACATTTGGTGTTCTGAGGTAAATGTTATATCTCTCACATCATCTGTACTATATGAGAAGTAAAGTTGGAACAGTACTTTATACTGCAACATTTGTCCGGTTTGGTTTATTATAAAAGTTATTGGTTACTGCTCTTAAAGTCAGATGCTGTATCAGTGTATATTCTGCAAGTTTCTGTATGCAACAGACTGTGAATGCAATTATAACCAGACTTTGATTCCAGCCAGCAAGACTGAGTGTCTTAAGAAGACTTCAAATCCCACAGCAAGAGCAAGCAGTAAGCAGCAGTAAGCAGAGAGAGCTCAATATATTTTTTCAATGGCAAGCCAGCTGAGTGACTAGCACCATATAATTTTTTCAATGGCAAGCTAGTCTGCATTTGAACCTAAAATCTGCACTTGAACCTATAATCTGCATTCAAACACAGGGGGAGTGATGGTAAGCCCTGCAGAGGGTTACTTCAGTTAAATTGCAGTAACTAACATTTGTACGTATGTGTCAATTCTGAACAGAAGTATTCCAGTTTATGCAGCTTGCAGTAGTAAAGTTTTTTAGATGTCTACATCCGGAGTGAGACAGAAATTCCAGTCGCAGTGCCATAATTTCACTAAAGAAAAGGGGGATATCCACTAGCCCAACAGTCCACTGCCTGTTGTGCTTTCCCAGCTTCTCAAGTGACTTTGAAAAATTTCCAGCCATCTGCAACAACAGCCTGATCACCTGTTTTCTTGCTCACTGGTAAGACTTTTTTCTACGTCACATTTTTTGGTATGGTTGCTATTCGATAGTTTGGATATTAGACAGTATGAATATTTTCATGCATAACTCAAGCAAATGTAAAAAATTGCAATGTTGGTATACACAGCACATTAGCAAATGTAAAACCTTATTAGGGCAGGTTGATAGTAAGGCATTATGCAAATGTATTACAATATTTAACTGGTATCTCAAAGAAAACCATGTGAAATATGACAAATGTTTATTGTGTGATTCAACAAAAACTGCATTTTGTGTATTATGTCATAAAAAAGTATTACATCATATTGCTAAAAAAGTAGATTGTAAAGACAGATCTGTTCATGATAAAGAATTAACTAAGGGTAAAGTGTTTCCATTATATTCAGATGTTAAACAGTTATGTCCTGTCACCACATGCGAGTCAAATCAGTTACTGATAGAACCACTAGTACATTTTGTTACAAAAAAATGTAGTAAATGTCTAAAAAGGAGACTCAATGAGTTCAGGAAGTTTAGACAAGTTATACAAACATTTTTTCAAAAGTGCATAGGAGTTTCAGATTCAGCAGAACAGGTTCCTGAGACATATCAGGCAGACCATGAGGAGACTCTTAAACAGTTACAAGATGAAGAAAATAGATTAGCTGAACTGACAGAGACTGACTTCCTACATACATTGGGAAAGAGTAGGAAACTACAGCTGATCTGTACAAAAGAAATATATTTTATAATATGTTTGTGTTTTGAAAATGGTTACGCTTACATGGTAGGATGGTGAAATACAAATCATTCTCAAATGTTTAAAACTTCCATTCAATTAAAGCAATATATTTATCAGTACTACAGTAAAGTAGAGCATATGACTGGCATCCTCATAGCATAGTCAAAAGGTAAACAAAACAGTTCCTGTATATAAAAATTAAATAAAAAGTTAATAAGAGTAATGATTTAAAGTCACAGGACTGACATGCATGTATTTTCTTTTTATACAACACACAAGAATAACAGGCAGACAACAGCAAATATAAATAATGTAAATATATAAATGTGTTTGTTAAGCTAAAATCTATTTATTTTTTTACATTTTTTTTTATAATTGTATAGTAACACCACACCAAACAGTTAAAGTTCTGAATTTTAAAAATAAATAAAATCACAGATGGTATTAGTCAAACAGTCTTTGTAAAATGAATGTCAGAACAGTTAAATAGTTAAATAAATAAATAAAAATACTGAAATCAAAAGTTAAAAAATATGTAAACTACTTTAGTTTGCATGATTATGCAAATCACAAATATAATACTAAGTGTTTTATAACTGCATTTTACTAACAGACGATTAAAGGAAAAATGCTAAAAAGGGTTAACTGAAATGTGAGCTCAGACCTTCCTAAACTGGATGAATAGTTACAGGAAATGTTGAAAAGATAAGATAAGAAACAAGACTGCCAGACAAGTGGCTTGAGTTTTTCTAAAAACGTATTGTTATTAAAACATAATTGTTAAAATGTTCACATGCAACACTATTTGGTAATTATAATAAAACATCACAATTGTGCATATATGTCACTGATAATAAAAAAAAAAAAAAAAACCTTAGTTACATCAAGTATAGCCAACAGATGGGTTACATACAGTTCAAATAAAGTATACAGGAGGGTACAAATAACTACTACTAGTAGAAATAGACAGCAAAGGCAACAGAAAAGAAAACAAAAAATGATCAGATCAGACAAAAGTCTATAGTTTGGTAACCTAATAAAATAAATGTATAACCAAAGTGTTGGGCTGACATACATTCTATTCTCACAGTATAAAGCAGATATACAATACTGCAGTACTACAGGGGGAGGGGTACTTTATCAGTTTTACACACTGTGTGAGCAGTATGTGTTGCAAAAGGGTCTGAAATAAAGCTACAGAGCAGAAATAATATATTGTTCCTTCTTAACAATACTGTTTCAGGGGGAGGGGAAAACAGGTATTAGTGCATTAGAAATATTGGTAAACAGATTAAACCTGATAGGATAAAATATTTTATAGCTGTCATTCTAGTTATTAAACACAGATTAAACCTGACAGGATAAGATATTTTACAAGTTGTTAATAGCTATCATAATGGTTATTATTGTATTGTTTAGTATTAAATTGTATTTACAACCTGTTAAACTGTAAAGTTATACAAAAGATGGTTTAAAAAAAAAAACAAGAGATGACTTGAAATTGATTACAGCTATACAAGACAGAGTAAAGATATGTAAAAAACTGAACAAGATTGGACACTATTTTTTAATATGTTTTTGGCAAGACAATGTTGGTATAAAAAGCATGAATATTTTTAATTGCTGAGTATGTAGTTTAAAATAACAGGACATATGCATTTGGTACCAATTTCACTAGATATTTCTAAAGAGACATAAACATTTTCCAAGATTTTGCTTAATATTAATGCTATTAAATTTGTAAGATTAGACTAAATTTACTTTATAGTCTTTGTACAAATTAAATTAATGTCTAGCAATGAATATGTGTGAAAAACCATGTTTTAAAAAAATTGGGTTCAGAATAGCTGCTAGATTGAAATGCATGAATAGCAAACAGTCTGTGTAAATACATACTGTACAGAATACATTGTAATAAGTTTAAAAGTAATTTGTCAAGTTGTAATATCACTGGTTTTACCCAAGTAAAATAATTGCTTTCAAATATTTATTATTTAAGCCCAGTTCAGTACTTTACCAAGATGTTAATGAGCAGTTCAAAGACATGACCACAGTGTATAAATGCTTGCAGTAGCACATGGTTCTTGTCTTATAGTTAATTCAACAAGTTGCAAAGAGTTAATGAAACAGTTCTAAGTCATAAATTAAATTCTGTAATTGCAAAAGAATAAATTAATCAAGTTAAACTAAAGCAGACACAGCTCATAACTGATAAAATAATTTCACAGAATGGTCTGCAAAAGAAAAAGTTGTTAAATACATTCAGTTGTGGTAGTGATGTTTAATATCATTGTATTAACTATGTAAAATTGCATTTTGATTTGTTGTATCACAAGACTATATAATGTGATAAAAAAATACATATCAGTATAAAATGTTTTGAGTATGTTTAAAAACAGAGGTAATTGTTAGATATTATGAATATGAGGCTGAAATTAATTATGTTGTAAATATGCTGAAAGAAAAAGTTTGCTTAAACGCAGAAACAGAGTTTAGTAATATGTGATCAGCAACCATACTAAATGACTGTGGCTTAAAAAAATAAGGAACTTGCGTTGCTTATGAGTGTATTACACACACATCAAGAAAGCTGAACTTCTTACAGACGTGACAAGAATGTAATCTGCTTTCACTGGACAACAGGACATGCTTTTCTAAGAAAGTTTAAAAATGTGCTTTTCTAATCCACAAGGCGTTTTCTTGAAGACAGTTTACTTATCAGCATTTGAACAAGAACAGATGTGTTAGCATTTACGTCATCAAGGCAGTATCTTTCCAAAACCAAGAGGGTGTGAGTTTAACTAAAATATGTATAAAAAGTCTGCATTAAATGTAGTTGTTAGGGGTATGGTAGGGACACATTTGGTGTTCTGAGGTAAATGTTATATCTCTCACATCATCTGTACTATATGAGAAGTAAAGTTGGAACAGTACTTTATACTGCAACGTTTGTCCGGTTTGGTTTATTATAAAAGTTATTGGTTACTGCTCTTAAAGTCAGATGCTATATCAGTGTATATTCTGCAAGTTTCTGTATGCAACAGACTGTGAATGCAATTATAACCAGACTTTGATTCCAGCCAGCAAGACTGAGTGTCTTAAGAAGACTTCAAATCCCACAGCAAGAGCAAGCAGTAAGCAGAGAGAGCTCAATATATTTTTTCAATGGCAAGCCAGCTGAGTGACTAGCACCATATAATTTTTTCAATGTCTGACCCAGCTCTATTAGAAATGCTACATCTAATGAAATCCCAATCACTCCGCACCACATGCTCCAGAGACTTCAACCTCATTATCACAATCAACAGAACATTCTGGAGAGACAGGTTCATAACCCAGAGACTGCCCATGCTCTGGAATAGACTTTCCATACATGTATAGCAGAGCACCTGACTAGCCATCTTCAAGAGAAATCTTGATGAGTGGATGGGAAATAGAAAGTTCTCCCCGGGGATGACTCCAGTGACTCTACTTGATTGAGGCACTGGGAACTAACGTCCAGCGGCATGATGCCAGGGCATTTCTATGGGCTAGGCTTGTAAAGGCTTCAGGGTCATTAGTCTAGTACACACCTATGAACTTATGAATAGTCTTTATTACTGTGTTCAGTTGTTTTATCAGACCTTTAACATTTTGGGTTTTATTGACTTTCTGTACTATACTTCTTTCATCGATCTTAGTATGCCTATCCATCTCTATTAAATCAAGCAACTCTTCCCTTAGATCATTTTCTTGTAAACTGAGAGCATGTTCTTTGTTGTCTGTTTCCTGCAGGCATTCTACAGAAAGTTCTAGAACATCTTCCTGTGACATTTTCTCTTCAGCTGCATCTTCCGTCATCCATTGCTCTTTCATATGGGAGCTCACTGGCCTATCACTCCACAACACTGACTGCATCAAAGTTGCCGCTGTTTCCTTTTCCTTCTCTTGCTGTGCAACTCCATCTGAACTTTTGTATGGCTTCCTGCTGAAGGCTCCAAAATATCTTCATGTGGCAACTGATGAGATGCTTCCTGTTCCAGCTGTTTTTCCTTAATTTGGAGATTCATAGTTCTATCATGTTGTGACATTACCAGAGTTGGATTTTCTACACTAAATCCTTCACTTTGCAGGTAATCCATTACTTCACTTTCTATATCTTTAACTTCTCTGTTACTAACCCTCTTTTCTACTTACCCCTTTGTTTTCTTATTTTTTTGTATTGTAAAGTTTTCCATATCTGGATGTCTTTGCCTGTATTTTTCTTCAGATATCTTTGGTGCTGCTATTTTTTATATTCTTTAGTTTTGCTTCCTCTTTTGCATAAATATTGCACCATATTAAATCTCTTTTTCTTTCCTATGTCCATATTTTTTCTTCAGATGTCTTCCGCTCCACCTGTTTCTCCTTATTTTTAGGACTCGTTGTTCCATAATGCTGTGACATGACCTGTGTTAGACTTTCTACACTAAATCCTTCACTTTGCAGTTATTCCATAACTTCAGCTTCTGTGTGTTTAACTTCTTCTTTACTAATCTTCTGTTCTACATCCCCCTTTGTGATCTTATTTTTTGTATTGCAAATTTTTCCATATCTGGGTGCCTTTGTCTGTACTTCTCTTCAAATATGTTTGGAGGTGCTTTTTCGTTTTTTGTATTGATTAGTTTGGCTTTCTTCTTTGCATAAATATTGCACCATATAAGATCACTCTTTCTTTCTTATGTCCATATTTCTTTTTCAGATGTTTCCTGGTCTTCTTGTTTCTCCTTACTTTGGGGACTAACTCCATCCTGCTGTGATGTAACCTGTGTTAGACAAATCCTTCACTTCGCAGGCACTCCATAACTTCAAATTCTACTTTTTTTAACTTCTACTTTTCTAATCTTCTTTTCTACACTCCATCTTTATGATATTATTTTTCTTATTGTCAAATATTCCATATCCGGATGCCTTTGCCTGTATTTCTCTTCGAATATATTTGGGGCTGCCTTCTTTATATTGATTAATTTGGCTTTCTCCAAAGACAGCTGGGTACACAAGACCCAGGATAAAAAAGTGCCTAATCCTGGTAGGCACACTGGTGCCAGGACTAGAAAAAAATGACAGTGCAGAATCCTCAAGATACGAAAACATTCCTACAATGGGCTTTGCTACCCCCAGGGGGAAGATGGCCCCCTGTTGTAGAAGGAAATAGCTGTCCACAAAAGTCACAAAAACTGATAGGCCAGAAAAGAGCCATACAGACGATAGAGTGGACTATTGAGGATAAGAAAGAAATTATGTATTTTTGCTATTATGCAAGAATCCCAGAATTTTCAGACAGAACATATACAAAATGATTGAGAGAGAAATTAGAGGAAGGAAAACTACTTCCACAAGGAAAACTGTCAGAAGCTTCAAATGCAAATTTGTGTTCATTAATACAACAGATCTATGAAAAACACTATATAAATGAAGAAACCTCAGGGTGTTTGGAAAAAGTAGTGACTGAGGATGTGTGAAAATATAAAGAGCAAAATCTAGAGACTTTTGAAAGATATAAAAAAGAAATATGGACATGGGGAAAAACAGAAATCTGATATGGTGCGATATTTATGCAAAGGACAACGTCAAAATAATCAAAAGAAAAAGGCACCTCAAAAGATATTTGAAGTGAAATACAGGCAAAGGTATCAGAACATGGAATATTTTACAATACAAAAAATAAGAAAAAGAGGAAAAGTAGAAAAGAGGCTTAATAATGGAGAAGTTAAAGAAACAGAAACTGAGGTTATGGATTACCTGCAAAGTGAAGGATTTAGTGTATAACATTTAACTCAGATAACATCACAGCAGGTTAGAGCAATGGGAACCAAATTAAGGAGAAACCAGTGGAGTGGGAAGCATTTGATCAGTTGCCATATGAAGATACTTTGGAACCTTCCATAGGAAATCATTACAAACATTCAGCTGGAGTTGGACATTAAGGGAAGGAACAGGAAACTATGGCAACTCTGAAGCAGTCAATGTTGTGGAGAGATAGGCCAGTGAGTTCCCATATGAAAGAGCAATGGATGACATAGGATGAAACTGCACAGAACGTCACAGGAAGATGCTCTGGAACTTTCTACAGAATGCCCACAAGAAATGGAGAACAAAGAAGGTGCCCTCAGTTTAGACGAAAATGGTCTAAGAGAAGAGTTGCTTGATTTACTAGAGATGGATGGACATATCAAAATCAATGAAAGAGACTACAGAAGTGCAATAAAAGCCCAACAATTAGATGTTTGATAAAACAAATGAACACAGTAATTAGGACTGTTCATTCAGATTCATGTGATATAACCAAAGTAAATAATGTATATTACTGTGCAGCTAAATTACTAATACATAAAGTTTTATCACAAGAACACAGGGCAGTAAGGGAAAAATTGAATGCCATCATGGAGGTATCGAATAGAGAAAACTATAAAGCAATTAAGACAATAAGTGTCACTGTTAGAAGAGGATAAAAGAGGGAATAGATCAACAAAAATATTCAAAAAGATAAAAAGATAGACATGATAAAAGCAAGATATAGTATTATAATAGATTAGGATCTATCATGCACTATCACGGATAATAAACTAAAAATATCAGCACAGTAAGAAAAACTTAGAAGATATGTAGATAAATATAAAGGAAAAGGACAAAATAAGAAAAGTATTGATGACCCAAAAAGTTTAACAGAGAATTGGGAAACAAGGCAAAAGTAATTGAAAAATGACAAAAAAGAGGAACTAGATACATTTTGGAGAAATATCTATGAAGATCCTGTGGAAAATAAAGATGCTAAATAGAAGAAGTAAAAGAGAGAATAAGAAGTTCTAATGTATAGGGTATGAAATGGGATGAAAAAACAGTTGGAGTAACTGAAACAAAGTTAAGAAAAGCTCCAAACTGGAAAACCCCAGGCCCAGATGCAGTACCTAAACTTCTGCCTAAAAGTATTATCATTTTTGCATGAAGATTTAGCCCTGAGTAAGAACTACTTATATGTGCACCCTGAACAGACAGCCTGGTTAACAACAGGAAAAACATGCTCCTACATAAGAGCAAACCTGCAAGCTATCCGAAAAACTGATACCAATAACTTGACTTCTGATGACATATAAACTATGCACTGGAACTGATGCAAAGAAAACTCAATTATGGCAGTAGAACAAAAGGGTAATAAAAGAAAGTCATATGGAACAAAGGATGATTTGTTGTTAAATAAAGTCATAACACTGAACTGTAAAAAGGGGAAGAATCTAAGAATGGCATGGATAGATTACAAAAAGCATTTGACAGTATCCCATACTCATCGGTAAGAGTGCTTAAATATGTATAACATACAACCCACACTGATTGATTACATTAAGGTGACCATGAAAAAGTGACAAACCACCCTGCAATTAAGCCATGATAAAGGACAAATTATTATTGCAGGGATACAAATTCAAAGGGAGATATTTATTTATTTATTTTACATTTGTTGATCGGGTTAGTCCGACTAAGCTATGTAGCCCATTTTCACCAGAGCCCTGGGGAAAAAAGCTCCACAGTTAGCAGGTTACAATCTATATATACAATGGAATGTATTTTATCAGAAAAATAACAGTGGGAAAAAAAAACATAATAAGTATACATAAGCGAAATTATTTGATACAAACATTTTCAATAGACAGTGAAAAAAGTTCATAGTGTAAGTAATTTCATGAGATATGTGACATTAGAATGGAGAAGAAGACTGATACTTTGAAGAGGTTTATGAGCTAAAAAGGTTTGAAGTTTTGGTGATTACATATGAATTAATGGGTTAGATCAGGGGGGATGAGTGCAGAGGCAGGACCAGTGAGTTTGGAGGTACTCTCTAGTAGCAGTTTCGAATTGATTTGGATGTTTGAGGGACCTAATTTCTAGTTGTAATTTGTTCCTTGACATGGTAGGATTGTAGCTGCAGAGGTCGCAGCCAGTTTTATTATTTACTATTATTATTTATTGATAAATAAATAAATGAATAAATAAATAAATAATAAATAAGTTGTAATTTGTTCCATGACATGGTAGGATTCTAGCTGCAGAGGTTGCAGCCAGTTTTAGTCATAGGTTTGTATATTTGTAGTAGGTTAAGGTCAGAGCTACATAGAGACCTAGTGGGGGAATATTGAGAGATGAGGGGGGATAGGCTAGGACAGAAGGATTTCAGGTATAGTATAGAGTGAATTATTTGTAGCTGACAGAGTAGAAGCTGGAGAGGTAATTCCAGCCAGTTTAGGTATCTTAGTGAAAGACGTGATTTATAAGTTTGGTGGGCATCAAAATCTGGCAACCTTGTTGTAGGTGAACTCTAGTTTAGTTAGTAGCGTGAAGTTAAGATTGGTAAGAATTTGGCAACTATATAGAAGGCTAGGTAGGAGGTACGCATGAGAGAGGGTTATTTTTGTTTTGTTAGTAAGAAACTTTTTGTTTTAATAAAGAAGTCCAAGTATTAGTAGGATGACTATGGACAGGAGCTGTAGAGTAAATTAGTGACTATAATGAATAGTAAAGGGCCAAGGATAGATCTTTGGGGGACTCCCATTTGGACAGGAAGAGGAGGGGAGAGAGCTGAGAGCCATCTCACTGATTGTAGATGGCCAGTGAGGTAGCTGGAAAACCAGGTAGTAGTAGAGGCAGAGAAGTTTAGGTTAGCCAGTTTGTTCAGCAGAAGAGGGTGAGAGACCATATCAAAGGCTTTGGAAATGTCAAGGGATAGGCAGGAGACCAACTTATTATTGTCTCTGGCTGGAGAATTAGTATTACTGAGGGGTATAAGGGGTGTTGTAGTGCTATCTTTAGGGCGAAAGCCATGGTGTGTAGGAGTGAGCAAGTTTTCCTGTAGAAGGTATTTCATGATTTGCTTGTGTATGCATTTTTCTTGTATTTTTGAGAGTGGTGAGAGGATCGCGATGGGTCTGAAGTTTGTAATGTCAGTGGAGTTACCTCGAATGGCTATGGTGTAGAATTCTTTCCAGATATCTGGGACCTTAGATTCTGAGATGAAGCAATTTATTAGGATTGATACAGGAAGAGCAAGGGATTCAGCAGCAATCTGTAGGAAATAGGGAGGCAGGCTGTCAGCAGAAACAGAGCAGGGTTTATGTTTAGAGAGAAAATAGTAGAGGAGTTGAGAGAAGGAGAGGATTTGGAAACGTTAGTTGAGTTGGTAGCAGAGGGGAAGGAATTTACCAACTTAGATATGGGTTCAATGAAATAGGAACTGAATAAGGTAACTGTTTATTCTAGTGAGTTATTTGGGCAGGGTTGGGAGAGGAAGGGTTACCAGGGTGCAGGATTCGGTTTATAGAGTTTCAAAATTTCTTGGGATCTATTTATTGGGTAGTTTGGGGGTTAAAATAAAAGTTCTTTTTGTCTTTGTGGATGTGTTTTTTGCCTGATTTCTTAGTTCTTTATATTTTTGCAAATAGTAAGGGAGCTTAGTTTTTACCCACCTTTTCCATGCCCTGTCTCTAGTTTTCATTAGGGTGTGGGTGACATTGGCAAGCAAAGGGGCTATATTAGATTTGATGCAAACAGTGTGGGGTGGAGCAAGAGAGTTAAGGATGTTAATGAAAGTAGAGTCGAAAGAGTGACAGCTTCATCAAGGGAGAGATAAGTTAGAAGTGTCCAGTTTATCCTGGAGAGGAGGGCATTAAAAGTCTCAGGACAGAAGGTGGATAGTTTGTGACAGGTTATGTATCTGTGAGGCTTAATGAAATGAGGACTGTATCTAAGAACTTTCACAGGGGAGTGATCACTTAGGGAACCAAGTGGGGTCTCAGGGTTATGGTATTTGTGGAGATCTGTGACTAAAATCCAGTCAATAAGAGAGCTGGGGGTATGTGATCTGTTTGTATTGGTGGGGGTTGAGATAAGTTGTACAAAGCCATGGAAGATGATGCATGAAGTAGTGTTTAGGGACTGAAGAGTTACCAGTTAATATTTCCATCCCCAAGAATAGTTTCATTGTGGATGTTTTGAGAAAGGGAAGGGAGAATGTTTTCTAGAAGGGTAATGTTATCTCCGGGGGGAATGTAGATAGCTATGACTGTGATAGTGGTGTAATTGTTAAGTTTAAAGTTACCTGTCAGGAGTTCAGCAGGTGAGAAGGAGGGCGAGGGTTGGTTTAGACTTGTAGGAGTAGGATGGTTTGAATATACAATGGCCACTCCACCCCCTTTTTTTCTTTTGTCTATCTAGTCTAAGAATATTATATCAAAGGGGGAGGATATCGCTGTCATGGTTTTGTGGCTTCAGCCAGGTTTCTGTCAGAGTGGCTATATCAGGGGTGTGATTAGCCATCCAGGCATGGAACTCACTAATTTTGTTTAGGATGCTTCTAAGATTCATGAAGTTAAAAGATACCTGCTTTTTTGGAGGAGTAGTGTAGGATTGGTTAGGGGAGTTAGCTTTATTCACTGGGGGGAGGGTTTGGGCTAGGGTTTGGGTGAATATTTTGGGTGAATATTCTAGGGTGACTCTCCGTCACCAGTGCTGTTTTGTCTTGCCCTTAAGCTATTAACCTGTCTGCTTTACCGATTACGTCATGGCTACAGTTTGGCTCCCAAAAAACAACAGAGTGTAAAGATGTTTCATCTTTTTTGTAGAAGATTTAAAACTGTATAGTTCATCAGATGAGGAACTGAAAGCACAACTGCAGGTGGTCGAACTTTTTTTCAGATGATATAAGAATGTCATTTGGTGTGGTCAAACTTTTTTTCAGATGATATAAGAATGTCATTTGGTGTTGATAAATGTGCAAAAGCATCCTTTAAAGCCGGAAAGCTGCAGCACCAAGAAAACATCAGTTTGGGACAGGAATGTGATATAAAAGAAGTTGAGCAAGAGGGAGTGTATAAATATTTGGGAACTGATGAAGGATTCACAAGAAAACATGAACGAATGTGAATAAAACTCAGTAAGGAATATTTTAGAAGACTTAAATTAATACTGAAAACAGCATTGACACCTAGGAACAAAGTTCAAGCTATAAATCAGTTTGCTTTTCCTGTCCTAAAGTACAGTTTTGGAGTGACTGACTGGCCCCAAAAGGTGTTGAATTGGTTGGACAGGAAAATCATAAGGATGCTTCATGCTTATCAAATGATTGATCAGAATCAGGGTATACCAGGACTATATATTCCCCGTTCTGAAGGCGGTACAGGCCTCCTCAAAATTGATTTCATGTATAGACCTGCAATTGTAGAGCTGCACACATATCTGGTGATACCACAAGACCCACATGTAGTGAAAGGTTTAAAATATGAGGAAAATAAGTCTAAGATAACATCCCTGCTTAGTTTAGCAGTAGCATATAGGCATCAAGTGGGAATGGAAATCAAACCAGAAGTAGATAAAAATCAGGCAAATGAATGTGCCAAAAAAACAAAAGAAAGAATATAAAGTGAAGGATCAGTTGAGAAGGTATGAAATGTGGATGATGCATAAGTAGAGCTGCAAGTATAGAAAACTCTTGGAACAACCACATGTTGATGAGGATCAAATGCACGAATGATTAAGGAAAAGTGAATTTAAACCAAAAGACAGAAGGTTAATACTGGAGGCCCAAAATAGTGGACTATGTACACGTTGGTTTACAAAGTCCATTGAACATATGGTAGAAACAGACAAGTGTAGGTTTTGTAGAACTGAACTGAAAACAGTCACACATATTGTTGCTGATTGTCATATACTAATGGCAGGACTGTATACTGAAAAGCAAAATAATTTGGCAAGACTGTTGCATTAGGGATTGTGCAAACAGGGTGGATTAATAGCTAAGTTGTTTGCCTTACAAACAGAAGGTGCAGGGCTTGAGTCTCACAAGGGATAATTGGCTAGGCTTAAAATGGCTCGCAAAGGCAGTTAGCTTAGTACTAAACTATGAGCCTATGAACCTATAATCATGGTATTGAAGTGGCTGAAAAACCTCTGGAAACATGAGCCACAAAGGATTATAGAAAATGAAGTTGATATCACATGGGATCACCCGTTACAAACAATTCAAAAAGCAGTCACGAGAAAACCAGCTATAGTAGTCCATGAAAAGAAGACAAACGTAGTATTGATCAATGAAATTTCTATACCCAGTGACTGCAGTGTGCTACGCATAGAGAGACAAAGGCATAAAATACCAGGGTTTGCAGACAGAAGTGAGGTAAATGTGGAAGAAGGATACCCAGACAGTTCCAATATAGTAGGAGCAATGGGTCTTATAAAAAAAAAAAGAATTGACAATCGTACTTAGATATGGTACAGATACATGTAACTCCATATGAATTGCAGGAGGAGTTATTACTGGGTACACTGAAGGTGCTGAGACGAGCACTTCTGGGTAACATCAAAGATTGAAACAATACTAAGTTCATGAACTTTAATCATACTATTCCCATCCTGCTATTAGAAACCCAAAAGACTTGGAGAAATTAAAAAAAAACGGTAAATACAGAAACCCTTCTACAGGCTTATCTCTGTGCATGAAGTAGGTACTGATGTATCTGAAGCATTGATGTCCCAGTGGAACCCTAGCCACTGCTATTTTAAGGTTATGGAATCTGGATGGGTATGTTCATACCCAAACACCTTAAACCACTTACCCATCGCTTTGTGATATCTGCTATAACAATGCCATCCCCTCATCAAAAGTGCTTTGTTCCCCTCGTCTCTTTCCCCAGCCTCCTAACATTGCAATTTTGTATTTATGTAGGTAAACCAAGATAAAAATTCACAGTGATAAATCAGCTTAGCTATAAAACCTGAATATGCAAGTTTGGTTTTCTTATCTCAGACAAGGAAACATATTTGGAATGTATACCTCCTTATATATGGTCTGGAATAACATTAATTTAATAAGTAAATCATCCATGTTTCCATTTCCTTAGCCACAATATCATCAAATGGGAGTAAACCACTAAAAAAGTGCTATGGAGTAAAATGATTATTTTTCTTTGGTATTGCTGATTGTTCAAAAAACTGACTAATACTAACTTCAAAAGAGCATCTTAGAACATTACATTATTGACAACTGTTGTGAACTTTTTAAAAAGGCATTGAAGTTTTTATTGGTATATCATATCTAGGGAAGACTTCACTACGTCTTTAAAAATGTTTACTGACTGACACCTTTCAGTAACATAATGTTTTGAAATGCTGTTTAATCGATTTTTGAACAATCGACAAGACCAAAAGACAGAACATATATTAGCATTGTCACTGCCATTCTGCAGGTGTACCAGTATTGCATTAGTTTGTACAACAGCACTGATAAGTTTAGCAAACTATGGCACTTTATCTTGCTTTTCTTAAGATCCAGCACTAGCAGACAAATGAAAATGCTCTATTAAAAACTGGAAACTCAAATACCATTTCCAATGTAAGCAATAATGACCAACAGAGTGTGTGTTATTGTATAAATAACACCTGCCCAGGGGTGTTACGAGACTCAAAGTCACAGGGTGTATGTAAAACTGTGTTTTACTTACTTGTTTTTTATTACTATATTTATATATATATTTTTTTGATGTAAAGTAGTCCCTTTGCTAATGTTTCAGTCTGTGGTTTGTTGTCAGTCATTGGGGAATGAATTAAATAAATAATGGCATACATTTGGGCTTCAGTTTTTGTTTCCTTCAGAAAATGTATGCTAAAACAAACCCTGTTAATATAGCAACTTTGTAGTTTTATGATAGCAATATTTAATATCTGTTTGAGCTATGAGGTCAAGAGTTATGCAAACCTCTATGTTCACAGACGCAGATAGAAACACACACACACACACACACACACACACACACACACACACACACACACACACACACACACACACACTCAGTCTTTTTTATTTCATTATGTTTCTTTTACTCTTACACTCACTAAACAGCAAAAGCTTTGCTTAGCAAGTGTAAAATAATGGAGATTGATCTGGTTCCCACTCTCATGCAAGCATACGCTCACACACACAAACTCACATGCATACATTTCAGGATTTTTTACACTCGCTAAACAGCAAAAGGCTGCTTAGCAAGTGCAAAGTAATGGCAGACTTTAGCTTTCAGTCCGAGATCCACAGCAGCACTGTGGAATCATTTTTCAGTGGGCATTTAGCCAGAATACCACATATTAACTTAAAAATCCTGACAGTTCTGGACAGTTGAGTGGTATGCTACTAACAGTCATGTAAAGCAAATCATGGCACCAGGAAATGAAAGCACCCAATGACCTTGTGACCTTACTCTGCTTTATGTGAAATTAAAAAGAAAACTATTTTCCAGTTGCTGATCACACTCTCATCCTATTTTAATTGGCTGTTATTAAGTAAAGTATGATCGGCACCTGGAAACTAAAATTAATATTTAATTATAGACACAAACTTGAACAAAAAAAATCAGACTAATTTCACTCGTATGAATTAACAAATGTCATCTTTTAATCTAGTGTAAAATAAATGTGCAAGTGCTCACAGTCAATAGGAAAATATCAGAACAAAACTGCTTCGTTTGTTTTCATTCCCCTGATAAAACTATCCTGGAAGTGTCAGCATTGATATATTTAAAGTAGGGAAAAAGGGGTGAGAAAAGAAGGTGATGTCAACTTGGTGGAAGGTACTCTGAGCAAACTCTAGGGCGGGATGCCCTGCAGATACAAACTGGTTAAAAAAAGAAAGAAAATGAAACCAATAAGTAGAAAGTAAGAAATCTTTTGTTACTTTTGTAAAGAAAGTTATGGATTGGTGCAATAAAAGAAAAATGTTATTTTTGCACCAGAACTTTGACACTCTCCCTTTAACATCCCTCCTGGTGAAAGTACATCTCCACTGGAAGATAACCTACAATAACCTACATTGGATATCCATAACAATTTCAGATGTAAAAATAATACCAGGTGATGTTGATATCAATTGGTTGGACATAGCCTCTAACTCCTCTACATCTAGCATGAACTTAGTTTCCCACAGCTAATTAATAGCCCCTTACATTATAGCAAGACATCAAAATCCTTATTAGACTGCATCCTAGTATGACACCCTAGTAAATTCACCAATCTCTCAGTGACCACCTTCAAATCTATACAACCAGTCAGGAACAGAAACACCACCAAGAAAGAAAGGAAGTAGCGACATTTTGGAGAACTATTTTAAACCTTGTGGAACACAGAGATGAATGGATAGATATTTTAAAAAAGAAGCAGTAAGGAGTTCAAATGTAGAGGATATGAAATAGGAGGAAGTAGTGGCCAGAGAAACTGAAACAGAATTAAGGATAAAGACTTAGCCCTGAGTAAAAATGACTTCTGTTTGCATCCTGAACAGACACCAATCTGGTTAATAACATGATAAATGATACTCCTCCTTAATAGTGAAACTGTAAGCATCTTAAAAACTATAGAACAATAACTTATCTTCTGATGATGTACAAACTTTATACTGGAATTGATGCAGACAAAGCTTATACTCATTTAAAAGAAAACTCAATCATGGCGATAGAACAAAAGGGAAACAAAAGAAAGTCAGATTGAACAAAGGATCATTTGTTGCTAAATAAAGCCATAATGAAGATTTGTAAAATGTTGAAGAATCTAAGGATGGGATGGATAAATTCTAAAAAAAAAAAAAAAAAAAAAAAAAAGATTGCATCCCACATTCATAGATAAAAGAGTGCTTACGGATGCATGTGATAAATCCTACATTGATCAATTACATTACATTGACCATGAAAGAGTGGCAAACCACCTGTCAGTTGACAGACAGTAAATTATTATACCAGGGATAAAATTTCAAATGGCATATTCCAGGGTGATTCTTTATCCCCACTGTTGTTTTGTCTTACCCTTTAAGCAATTTACTAAACAGATTAAGTTTTGATTACAATATGGTTCCCAGGAAAAAACAACAGCCCCAAAAAGTCGATGTAATAAAACCCGATATAGTCATTCACGAAAAAAGACAAAAGTAGCATTGATCATAGAAATTGCTACACCTTGCTGTTACAGTGTCTCATGTATAGTGAGACACAAAGTCATAGAATATTAAGATTTGCAGGCAGAAATTAGAGCAATGTAGATGAAAGGTATCCAGACAGTTGCATCAGTAGTTGAAGCAATTGGCCTTAAACTGGGGTGCCTTCTGTGCAGACTCTGCATGTATTGCCTGTGTTCACATGGGTTTCCTCCAGGTGCTCTGGTTTTCTTCCACATTCCAAAGACATGCAGTAGGTGGATTGGGTACGCTAAATTGGCCATAGGTATGAGTCTGTAGTGTGGAAGAACTAATATGGCAGGGCTAGCCTCCAGGTGGTGTAAATTTGACTCTAGATGATTGCCCCTATTGAAGTAGCACCCAGACCCCATATGCAAAAATGGGAAAAAGGGGTTGTGGACGGATGGATGGATGGATGGTTGGCTGTATGGATGGATGGATGGATGGATGGATGGATGGCTGGACACGTAACTCTGTATGAATTGCAAGAGTCAGTTCTGGGCCCACTGTGGGTGCTGCAAAGAGCATTTTTGCCTGACAGGAAAGCTTGAAACAATACTAATTTCATGAACTTCAGTCATATGCTAACTTAGGCATGGAGCATTAAAACCCCAAGATATTCGAAGCTATTAAACCAGACATCTCATACAACTGTCTAAATGGTATGTTTACAAAGCAACATGCAACCTGTCCAGGTTTAACCCAGACATATTCATTACTACCCCATCAGCTATTAACTGAAATATCCCAGAAATCCTCTCCTTAGATGATGTTGTAAATGAATTCAATGCAACTTTCCTAAATAGCCTTGCACCTCCTAGAAGTAACAGACTAAAAGCAAATAATGCAATCTGGCTATCCAAAAACAATAGAATGCTAATGTAGGATTAAAAATCATGGAAAGTATGGCAGAAATATAAAACATCACAATATCACGAAAACTTCAGAATGCTCCACATCTGTAATAAAAAAGCAAGTAAATGAAAATAACAAAAACTATACTAAACAACATTCAGAACAATAGTTAACACAACACTAAAAAATTCTGTTCAACCATTAAAGTACTCTTACATCCTGGCCAAAAATTCAACACTAATCCCTCACTACTCAAAACTGCAATAGAATTTAACTCTTATTTCATAGATAGCATAATGTCCCTAACCAAGGATTCCCACAGCTAATCCCTCCACTGCCCAACAGCCACATATCACTACATCCACTTTCACCTTTGGACCTGTGCCCACATCCTACCTCAGCTTCAGCTGATGACATTCCAAGTGAGCATCTTAAAATAGTGGCGATGTTGTAGTGTACTGGCTCACCTTCAGTTTCGAGCAGGAGTGGGTGTGGCCAGTGATTGACGAGCAAACCGGAATATGAAATGAGGCATGATTGGCATGTCATGCATATTAGTCACTGACATCATGCATACAATGAATGTAGATGAGCTACTGTGATTACTGCATGTAGCTAAGCAGCTCTGACTACTGAACGTTCCGATGCACTTCTTTTAATAAGTCTTTAAAAATTATTTCTGCTGCATAATCATTTAGCACCTCACAGTGCCTCGTTGCTGCTATATCTGAATGGTAGTGAGAAAAATATGTAACTACTATAAGCTGTCACTTATAATTTTATATAGTCATTCAAAAATAATAATTGTAGTGGAATGTGGTGTGCCTGTTCTTTTTATTTGAATGCATGTATGTATCGACATCCCTGTAGCCTGCAACCGGTGTTCGACTCCTTTTCTTGTTGCATACTTTTTTCTGCTCATTTTACCAGAATTTTATTTGTCATTGAATCTGTATTTCGTGCTGAGTCAGAAATGCAACAGTGGACCAGTGTTGTGTCACTGTTAAGTACATATAACAATCCTTCCCCAATTAACAGTGTATTAAAATACATATATTTGCGCGGGAGTGTTGGTTGTTTATCTATTACTGCACTCTCTGTGTATACTGTTAAATGCATAGATTTTTCATTCTTTAATATGCTTATATGTTTTTGCATTCTTTTTAGTCAGTTTCTTAACTTTTGTGTTTGTAAGCAGTATCCTAGTAGAAATGGAGTTGTGTGCTGTTTGGTATTCACATGATTTGTTAATTAGATGTCCATTTGTAGTTATGACAGGAAGTGCCAACTTTTCTGTGCCTGCAAGTTTAAAAAGGTTTTGTATTAATGATGAGTTATATTGTAGATAAGGTCCTGTAAAGTTTTGGGATGACAGATTGGGAATAGGAATAAAAAACAAAAGAACAGAGAGGGATTTAGTAAAACATTACCATTTCACTGCTTACATTTCTGACACTGCTTATATTTCTCCTTGGAAACTAAATTACACAGCATTAACTGCACTCAGTGTGTGTGTGTGTGTGTGTGTGTGTATGTGTACTAATTTCAATTTTTTTCAAAGTTTTTAGAAATGTTGTGTACCCAATTCCCCATGTATGATGATGGTTCAAGAATGAATATTCATGCAGCTGAGATCCACATCATAATGAATATTCATTAGTTCAGACTGAAATCAACCGGCTGGGGCGAGGAGTGGGCAGGGTTTGCTACTGAACATCTGGTGAGCCAGTACACTACAACATTGCCAAAATAGCAGCCAATAGCATTGGCCATCCTGTATCAATAGGTCAGTCCAGGAATCCCATGTTCCCTCTCTCTGGAAAAATATCACACATTATCTTACTACACAGAGGAGCAAATTCAACAGACATCACTATCTTTAGACCTACAGTAATCTTAGGTTCATAAGAGAATAGTAGGGTAATTGCCCTGAAGGGCCATTTTAAGATTAACCAATAACCCATGGTCAGAATGAAACCCTGTACTTTGTGTCTATGAGGTAAAAACATTAACCATTATGTTGAACCCATCCACTCTGAAATACTTTAAAAATGAACTCAATAACCATTGCTAAACTATCTCCTGCAAGAAGAACTACTACCCCCTACACAACACTGCTTCCATACCTTCCATAGCACAAATGCTGTACTTATAACCCTTACAGATACTGTCAATAAAGCTAGAGATAATGACATACTTGTGCCAAAGCCACAGATAAAAACTCAACATGAAGAAATGCATTATAGCACCTTTGAGACATTGTCCACCCAAGCTAATTACTCCATTGATAAAACACCCATAAGAACTGACCTGATAGTTAGGGAACTGGTAACAAATATAGACAGTAATCTGGACTATGACCAAAATGTAGCCAAGACAGTAAGAAAATCATTCTATGACACCCAACTCATATGCAAAGGTGTGGCATCCAGGTCCAGGATACTCAGCCCTTATCTGGCCCATTATTGAATATAATGGCCCTTTTGGCATGTACCCAACCAAGCACTTGCAACAGCTGGAATTCCCTCAAAAGTTCTTCATCAGGAGAATCCAGGATATGAATACTCTGTCCTATACAGATCACCTTAAGGCCCTATATCTATACTCAATCTCCTACAGGTTCCTGAGAGGCAGTCTATGACCAGCATATAAGGCATATTCAGATCCAGCTGTGATGGGTCTCTTGTATATCCACAAAACAAACGCTCCCTAAACACTAGATTGGAAGACCTGAACTTTGTCTGTGATATAAACAGAACATGCTGGAGAGACCGATATGTGTCTCAAAGGATCCCCATACTATGGAATAAGCTCTTCATCTACATGAAGCAAAAGTTCATCCCCTGATCCTATTCAAAAGAAACCTTGATCATGGGCTGGGAAGCCACAAATGCACCCCCAGTCTGGTCCCCATGTCTCTGATGGACAGAGGTCAACAGTAAATAAATTAATCCCCAACTAACAGACCCCCATCCCCACAACCCGTATCTACCTCTTTACTAGCATACCCAACCATATAGGTGTCCAAGTAACTAGAGGACAACACTGGCTTGGGTTGCACAGCTAGGCTTGTAAATACCTTGGTGGTCATTAGTCTAGTGTAAACCTATGAACCTAATACTTATGCACAAAACTTGGCACAAAAATTCACTGAATGTATCAAACGGACGCATTTCTTTCTACAACATATACTCTAAATTCAAGAGTTGACATAAATAACTATAGATAATCTAAATAATCTCTCAAAACATAAAAATGTGCACTAACCAGCAGCATCCTTCAGTAGGCTTTAAAGCCTGTACCATAATGTCCTACTGGAGCCATGTTTTTGTGTGAAGAACACTGCTGTTTCAACTGAGCTATCAGGAAATCTTACCCAGTATCTAAGCAATAAAACATGTCCATAATCACTACCACACACACAGCACCAGGAGGCAAAGTCAGAACTCAGGTTTGACAACCCCTCAACACAACTAGTTCTAAATGTTTTGTCGCTATCCACAAATGGAAAACACAATAAGTATTATAAAAAATACTAACTAATAATACACACTAAAACCTTCAACAATGACCACATGCTCTTAGATGAGCTGAAATCCTGCAGAGAAAAGCAAAAAGAACATGGTACACCGCTTGCAAAACCAGACTCATAACCAATCAGGGAAAAATAGCCAGTTACCAAAGTAAATACCACCGCTCCACACACACACACACACACACACACACACACACACACACACACACACACACACACACACACACACACACTCACAGATGCAACATGTAAAAATTTAAACCTATAATACAAAGCTTTACAACGTGGAAACAAGAAGTTCACCAAATACACGTTCTACTTAAACATCATCCATTCATTACACCAAATACAAGAGATGCCATCAGTAATTCACAGTTTTACTCTACCAAAACATAAACATGTTCACTTACCTGTAATGTCCAAGTGTGTAGTCTAAACAAGTCCCATTAATTCTTCTAGCAGCCATCTCCAGCAAAGCTGACTGCTTCTCCAAATGACTTGCACAGAATCTACATAACAGCTTAAACAGCAGAATAACAGAGAGAACATTTGGGAAGGCTAACCCCATTAGTTTCTTAACCTTGAATTATCTTCTTTCTCCCTTTCCATTTTACTAAAAAAAAAAAAAACACGTTTTAGCTCCTTTTACAGTATTTGTGTTTCCTCCTGCTACTCTAGCACTCCATCTTGTTTTTTCTGCTACTTGTTCTGTAAAGTGTTGAATTGCATTTTCTCTGCTGCATTTATTACTACTTGTTTTTAGCCTGTTTAAATTTTAAGTGTTATTCTAAGCCTTTTAGTTTTGGTTTAAGCACTTGGGCTTTAGGCCTACCCCTTAGCTCTCCCTGGCCTCTCTCCCTCAGATTTTGACAAATATGGATGGACAATTTCCTACAGTTTCGCCTGCCAGCCTGGTTGATATGGGAATCCTGAGACAGTGTAGCCACTGCCTCATGTACACAGACAACCATTTACTACTACCACCTAGGAACACAATTTGTGAGAGATGCAATTACATAGAAAAGCTACAGTCTATGCTCTCTACCTCACAAGCCAGAATATCTGGCACTGAGAAGGTTGTCAACACAATCACTACACCTCAAATACCACCCACAACTACTCAACACACACCCACATATGCGGAAGTTCTCAACAAAAGCAAACCCAAACAAAGGAGACCTCAGAGGCAAAAAGACATGAGAACTCCAAAACCCTCCACACCACATACCATGCATAGTCCACACAGCAGTGTCTCGCAACCACTAAGGCCTAACCATAAACCCAAAATATTAGTCATAGGAGACTCCATTGTAAGACACACAGATGTGTCTCTCACCAGGCTGGATAAGGAGAAAGTCACGGTTAGTTATTTTGTCAGGTGCCAGAATCCGCCATATTACACGTACTCAAGTCTCTCAAAAACAGGTACGGTTATGACTCTGTCATAGTCCATGCTGGTGTGAACTTGAGATGTACCTCCCTGGGCTATATGAAGAGATACATGAATGAGATCACTGAATCTGTGTTCCAGGCAGGTATGTCCCTAGCCTTAAGCAGCATTCTACCGTCACCCAGAATGATGCCTCAATACAAACAGAAAATGATTGACTTTAACAACTGGCTTAGTTTCTGGTGTCATTCCAGAGGGATCCAGTGCCTGACAGCCTGGGAAGATATGATCAACAAACCACGATGCTTTGCTGGAGATGGACAGCATCTGTCCCACTTGGGTTCAGGCCTCTGACAAAGGCCCTTGCCTCCCCCATAGTACCTTTTTTAGGAAAAGTCATGAGGTCAATACTGCCAACATAAAAATCTCAACAAAATGCAAATTAAAGGTCATGCTGCTAAACACTAGGAGGCTAAACATGAAAATTCACTCATTGCAAGCATTCTTAACCCTGGAAGATGCTGACATTTGTGAAGCCACAGAAACCTGGTTCAAAGCTGCGGACAGAACCCCAGCCTTACCTGGTTACTCATCCTATCATACATTCAGACCACAAAATGTAGGCAGCAAAGACAAAGGAGGTGGAGTTTCAATATATATTAAAGACACACACACCTCCAGGCTGGTCAAACAATATGATGCACAGGAGACACTCCAGGTGCAGTTAACTGTTGACAAAACCCCTATTCAAATTATAGCTAGCTACAGGCCCCCAAATCTGACTCAAGATGCCCACTCCACCTATCTGGGCCTCTTCAAATCTATCAAGATTCAACCCTTTACCCTGATCCTGGGTGACTTTAATTACTCAACCATAGATTGGAAAAACTACTCATGCCAGCACACAAATGCCCAGAGATTCCTCTATTTTATGCCTTGGGAAATCTAGCTGATACCCCACATAAGAGGTGATAATATCTTGGACTTGATATTAACCAACATGAGTGACCACTGCAGCACCCCTGCGGTATCATCCTCCCTGGTAAGATCCGACCATAAAGCGGTCACTTTTGAAGTCACCATCTCCCCTGACCCCCCCCCCTATAACTAGGGTCAAACAAAATAACTTCTCCAAAGCTAATTACAACCTCCTGAAGGATGGTATAAACAGCTTCACAGCCCTCTCCCCCACTGTAGGAACTGGCACCAAAGTACTATACAAGCATTTATATAGATGCATGGAATCAGGAATACCTGACAAGACAAAATCACCCTTCGCAAGGAAGAGTAAACTTGTCTGGTGGACATCTGCAATAAATAAACTATATAACAAAATGAAAAATTTGCTGTCCAGGACCAGAAAGGAGCAGGTGCCCAATTGGAAGGAATCTCTGCTTAGCCTGAACAAGCAAATAAGAGCACTAGTGAAAATCAGTAAAGCCAACTTTGAGACCAAATTGGCCACATCTGCTACAGACAATCATAAGGCCTTTTTCACATATGTCCGCAGTCTCAAGGGAAGCACCCAGATCTGTTCAGAACTGGTGATCAAGGGCACCATATACACAAATGCTGTAGATATAGCCAATCTACTGGCTGACAGATTCAGTGAAAACTTCTCCCGTCTGTCCCCTCCATCAGTAAATCAGAACATCTCCAGTACCTGCCCCCCCACCCCTTCCCCACCCTATCTCTTCAGAACAGGTCATCACTGCCCTGTCAAAGACAAAAAATACAGCCTCCATGGGACCCAAAAACATCCCAGGCTGCATCCAACATGAACTCAGGCATGAACTTGCAGCACCATCAGGTACCCTATTCAACCAAAGCCTGAGTACCGGCTTTGTCCCAGCTGAGTGGAGGACAGCCACTGTCATCCCTTTACACAAAGGTGGAGTGTCCACTGATCCAAGAAATTATAGACCCATCATCCTAACTAGCCTGATCTGCAAGGCCATGGAGCAGATTATCATGGACCTCATTAACAGGGACATTGGCAACCTTCAAACACTCGACTCCATACAGTTTGGCTTTGTCAAGGGAAGGTCATGTCTGTTAAATCTGGTCGACTTCTTTAAAACAGTCACCAAAGCCATGGATGAGGGGAAGACAGTGCAAACCACCTACCTTGACCTGGCCAAAGCCTTCGACACTATTCCCCACTCGGGCATAGTAGATAAACTCTCTCGACTAGACATCAATTCGTATGTTACCAGATGGATAGCAAACTGGCTCACTGATAGAACCCACCTAATCAAAAGAGGGGAAGATACCTCAAGCAGTAGACCCATAATGAGTGGCATACCCCAAGGATCGGTCTTGGGGCCTCTGTTATTTGGGATATACTTCTCTGAGATGCATGCCAAAACTAGTGGGCTATGGCTGATCAAGTTTGCAGTGATGTAGACATCCTCTAAGAGGGTCTCACCCAAACAAATGACTGGTGCCAGAAACATGGCCTCAAGCTGAATCCCCAAAAATGCATCATCATCATCCCCTTTGTGGAGAGTGACGTCCCCACATATTATCACATTAATAAGAACGTCTGAAGTACACAATCAGTAGTGAGAGATTTGGGCACCCAGGTTGATAGCAACCTGACTTTTGACCACCATGTTGCTTCTGTTGTATGGATGGCCCACCTCATAAGTAAGGATATCTCATCCAGGGTCAAAGAAGTCATAAAATCCCTGTATTCTTCCCTTATAAGGCCAGTTGTTCCCTTTGGCATGTACCTTGCAAAGCACACGCAGCAGTTGGAGAGACCACAGAGGTCCCTCACCAGGAGAATCCAGGGCCTCAAACACCTACCCTACATGGATAGGCTAAAAGCCCTGTCCCTGTCCTCAGTTTCATACAGACTCCTCAGATGTGACCTCTGTCTGGCATACAAAGCAATCTCAGACCCCACCTTGATGGGACTGCTGCATATCCGCAAATCAAGCTCCACTCGAGCAACCCATACATGTGACCTCAACCTGGTTTGTGATATCAATAGGACTTTTTTGGTAGGACAGATATGTGTCCCAGGGACTCCTCCATCTGTGGAGCAGACTCCCTCTCCACATAAGCAAAGTACCTCATTATCCCTTTTTAAGCGAAACATGGATAACTGGATGGGAAACAGAAAATACACTCCGGGGATTTCACCTGTGTCCCTGCTGGACAGGAACTCTGGGTGCTGACTTGTCTAGACATGGGCTAAACTCTTGGCTAGGCTTATAAGGGCCTCAGGGCCAGTAGCCTAGTAACCTCCTATGATCCTATGATCTTATGATAGCCATTATCTGTAAAACTTCCTGCACAATTTAAGTCACCTAAAGCAAATCATGACAGTCATTTATATTCCCACTGTTACCTACCACAATAAGTAAAGTTCATAAAAATTAGTAATTTATAAAAAAGGCTGCACTAACCTCTCATCCAACCTTCTATTATGGCTGTAAGTTCCACAGCTGAACTGAATTCAGTAGAAAGTGACACATATAGTTTCATAAAACATCATACCCATCTCCAAACAATTAAGCCAAGCCAAGTCTATCCACAGGATCTACCTAGACAATGCCTGAATTTACTACGTTGTGATGAATGCAAGAATAGATCACATTAGTTGACACATTCAAATAAATACATACATTGAAATGAGTAAGACATCTTAAACAGCTCAGCATTTAAACTTCTCATTCAGTGAAATGAAAATCACTGTCAAGCCAGAAATCAATGTAGTTAGTGCCTCATCAAGTTGAATGTGGCCATTTTTACCTCTTGTGCACCCATTATTTAATCCAGTATGTCCAAGATCAAAAACACTTAATACATACTGTATAACCTGTTGCATCTCCTAACTTTCTTCCTCTGTTTGTAACTTCTGCTTAAACTAACTTTCTAAACCCTCACCTCTACTACTATAGCCCTACTTTAGCCCCCTCCTTTCTCTCACCCCTCCCATTCTCCACACTTTTTATCTTTTTTCCCACCTTCCTATCAATGTCTATATATTATCCTTCTTTTGAACGATTTTCTTTTTGTTTTTACTATCATATGTAGTAAATTTTAGACCGCTGCTATCAGTGCAACCCTTAATGTTCATAATTTTTTTCTTTTGTCTTTCTGTTTATAATTAATTTTGTATTTGCAGTGTTATTTTTAATAGTTTTTGTCCTGTATGTTTATCTTTGCTTATGTTTGCTGGGGCTCTTTCCCCTTTGGTCTCCACTGAAAATGGCTTGCTTACTATCAATGCAATGCAAATAGTTAATAACCTTTTCTTTTTTACAATCATTTTGTATTATTATTATTTAATATTTGTATATTGTCACCTTATTTTTACTTATGTTTGCTGGGGCTTTTCCCCTCGGGTCTCCACTAAAAATGGGTTGGACTAACCCAGTTAACAAATGTGAAATAAATAAAATAAAAACAAACATAGCCAAGGATCTTCTTCTTCTCTTTTGGCTGTTCCCATTAGGGGTCACCACAGCAGATCATCTGTTTCCATTTCTTCCTGTCCTCTGCATCTTGCTCTGTCACACCAACCACCTGCATGTCCTCTCTCACCACATCTATAAACCTTATCTTAGGCCTTCCTCTTTTCCTCTTACCTGGCAACTCCATCCTTAGCATCCTTTTCCCAATATACTCAGCATCCCTCCTCAGCACATGTCCAAACCAATGCAATCTCGCCTCTCTGACTTTGTCTCCAAACTGTCCAACCTGAACTGACCCTCTAATATCCTGATTCTTAATCCTGTCCATCCTTGTCACACCCAGTGCAAATCTTGACATCTTTAACTCTGCCACTTCCAGCTCTAACTCCTGCCTTTTTGTCAGTGCCACTGTCTCCAACCCATACAACATAGCTGGTCTCATTACCCTATTGTAGACCTTCCCTTTCACTCTTACTGGTACCCGCCTGTCACAAATCACTCCCGACACTCTTCTCCATCCATTCCACCCTGTCTGTACTCTCTTCTTCACCTCTTTCCACATTCACCATTACTCTGAACTGTTGATCTCAAGTACTTAAACTCATCCACCTTTGCCAACTCTACTCCCTGCATCCTCACCATTCCTCTATCCTCCCTCTCATTCACACACATATATTCTGTCTTAGTCCTGCTGACCTTCATTCCTCTCCTCTCTAGAGCATATCTCCACCTCTCCAGGGTCTCCTCAACCTGGCCCCTACTTTCACTACAGATCACAATGTAATCTCCAAACATCATAGTCCATGGGGCCTCTGATATGATCTTTTCTGTCAACCTGTCCATCACCATTGCAAATAAGAAAGGGCTCAGAGCTGATCCTTGATATAATCCCACCTCCACCTTAAATGCATCTGTCACTCCCACTACAGACTTCACCACTGTCACACTACCCTTGTACATATCCTGTACCACTCTTACATACTTCACTGCCACTCCTGACTTCCTCATACAATACCACAAATCCTCTCTAGGCACCCTATTATATGCTTTCTCCAAGTCCACAAAGACACAATGCAGATCCTTCTGATCTTCTCTATATTTCTTCATCAACATTCAGAGAAAACATCGCATCTGTAGTGCTCTTTCCTGGCATGAAACCATACTGCTGATCACTAATCATCACCTCCCTTCTTAACCTAACTTCCACTACTCTTTCCCATAACTTCAAGCTGTGACTGATCACTATTATCCCTCTGTAGTTACTACAGCTCTGCACATCACCATTATTCTTAAAAATAAGTACCAAACACTTTTTCTCCACTCCTCAGCTAGCCTCTGACCTTCCAAGATTTCATTAAATAATCTGGTTAAAACCTCCACTGCCATTTCTCCTAAGCACCTCCATACTTCCACTGATATGTCATCTGGACCAACAGCCTTTCCATTCTTCATCCTCTTCATAGCTGTCCTTACTTCCTTCTTGCTAATCTGTTTCACTTCCTTATTCACTATCCCCACATCATCCAACCTTCTCTCTCATTCTCTTCATTCATCAGCCCCTCAAACTACTCTTTCCATCTGCTCAACACACTCTCCTCGCTTGGGAGTATGTTTCCCTCATTATCCTTTCTCACCTTTACCTGCTGCACATCTTTCTCAACTTGGTCCCTCTGTCTAGCCAATCGGTACAGGTCCTTTTCTCCCTCTTTAGTGTCTAACCTTTCTTACAACTCTCCATATGCCTTATCCTTAGCCTTCGCCACCTCTCTCTTTGCCATGCACCTCATCTCCTTATACTCATGTCTACTTTCTTCATCTCTCTGACAATCCCAATTCTTCTTCACCAGCATCATCTTCTGTATACTCTCTTGTACTTCCTCATTCCACCACCAGGTCTCCTTGTCCTCCTTCCTCTGTCCAGATGTCACACCAAACACCTTTCTAGCTGTCTCCCTTACCATCTCTGCTGTAGTTACCCAGCCATTTGGTAACTCTTCACTGCCACCCACTGCCTGTTTTAACTCTTCCCTGAACTCCACCTCACAATCACCCTTTTTCAACTTCCGCCATTTGATCCCAGGCACTACTCTCACGCTTGTCCTACTCTTCTTGATCACCAACGTCATCCTACAGACCACCATTCTATGCTGCCTAACTACACTTTCCCCTGTCACCACTTAATGACTGCAGCAATTTTAAAATAATTAACATGCAAACCAATTGACTCAAGCTTCTCTTACCACAAACTGACCAACTATGTAACTATTATTTATATATTTGGTCACCCTTTTAGTTAATGTAACAGACTTTAAGAAACTCTTTTTTTTCAGTGGATATTGATATCTGCAGAAAATGATAATAAAGCTACATATAAAGTTTTAAGTGACCTATTTATGGGCCTGTAACAGACTTAAAACAGCTATGAAAAAAATTATTTCAGTGGAAAATCAGGGAACCACTAATATCAGCTGCCTAACATGCGAGTTGTAGAAAGAGAGGTTAGCATGACAGGAAACACATTCAGTTTAATGATGCACTTCCCCTGCAAGAACCAAAACCTCAAAACGAATGAGTTGGGTTAAGCTTACAGAAATCAGTATCTCAAGATGGTCTGAAACGCAAAAGCAAAAAGTACATTATAAGTATTCTGACTGGTATACTTGGTATTTTTATAGTGGCCATGTAGAAATGTTATAGTCTTGCAATGCACTCACAGTGCACATACTGTCTATAAAAATACCTTGTATATACCTTTTATTAGAGTCTTATAGACACATTCTAAAATATCTCAGCTTTCAGTGCAGACAAGGCACTCCCACATACTGCAAGTCCATGCTGGTTACAGGGATGTGACTTTGTCATATGTCATAGGTTCATAAAAGTTGCAAGTCAATTGAGCTGCAAGGACATTTTCACTTTGTCAGTACCCACTCTTAAGCTTTTCCTGTCTTTTCAAGGAGGGCCAGGACAATCATACGGGGGGGGGGGGGTTATGAATAACCAACCATTTATTCTTTTTAAAGGCAGACAGTGTGCCACACTTGCTTAACGTAGACAGTTAGTATGTTCCAGATAAGTGGATAAGTCCTGTGTTATAAATCTGTTCCTCCATCACGTTTTATTTATTTGCTGGAATGAATTCAGAGCTATGACCCTTTTATGGATGTATAAAATTTTTTGGATTACTGGGTCCATTATAGCCAGCAAGCCTCCATGCTCCACTTTAGTAGTACATAGGTTCATAGGTTCATAGGTAGGTACTAGGCTATTAGCCCTAGGGCCTATATAAGCCTAGCCAAAAAGGTACCCTGGCTTTCGCCACCAAAGAAAACTGTTTTCCTGTGCCCCTGTCGAGCAGAGCCACAGAAGTGATCCCTGGGGTGAATTTCCTATTTCCCATCCAATCATCAAGATTTTTCTTGAAGAGTGCTAATGAAGAGCTCTGTTTGACATAGATAGGTAGTCTGTTCCAGAGTATGACCCCCTGCCCCTAACTCTGACCTGCATCTTAAATTAACACTGCCACTACAGAAGATAGTTGGGACTCTCATCATACACACACACACACACACACACACACACACACACACACACACACACACACACACACACACACACACACGCACACTAAATCTATTCCCTAACCTAACCTTAAACACTCACAATCACACACACTTAATCCATCCCCTTACTTGACCCTTACTCTAACCCTAACCCACCCATTCGCACTCAAAGACTTCTGCATAATATCAAAGGTCCAGGTAGGCAGTATGAACAGCATGGCCATTGTCCATGGCTTGTGTGGCCTTTTCAAACTAAATTCTTACTGTTGTGGTTTATGAAATCATTGATGATGCTTTCCATGCCTTTGCAAATGAGACTTGTAGGGCTAATGGCACCATATGTTTTGGGTCAGTGGTGTTAGGTTGAATTACTTAAGGAGGAGTTCAGAAGTAGCATTCTTTGGTGTTTGAGAGCACTTGAAAGATAAGGTTCTTAGACATAGAAGGAGGAAAGGACTGCAGTATGTTTTTTTTTGGGGGGGGTGATAGTTTCAGGAGAGACATCTGCAGCAAATTTGTTAGCCAATATGATGGTGATGTCATTAGGAATTTAATAGGTGTTATAATTATAGATAAATTCTGAGCAGTGATGTTAATTAGCTGAAGAAGGACTTATAATTATTCTTAACCTCATAAGTAGGCATACATTTATGGAAGGCTTCACTGTCTCAATAAATTTCTTGGAGACGCGTTTCATATTGTCATTGTGACAAGAGATTCTGGCCTTACAAGGTAATCAAAGCAGCTTCTTCCTTCTGTTGTATATTTATATCTTCTGACCACAGAGGGGATTGTTACTGAAGATGACACTATATTTGGTCCTGATGGGGGCAGCCCACCATTACCAAATACAGTGGCAAATTTGAAAACAACTAGTTTATGTAAATTAACACAAAGATCCTTAGCATTGGTGGTTGCATCTCCTGGTTCCATTTTGGGGTTAGCATACAATTCTGTTGTACAGTTGTAAAAATGTAACATTTCTGAAGTCTTTGAAGAGGTTGGTATTGGTAACCATGGCAGAGGATGTCCTGAGGGCAAACATAACCAGCTGAGAATGAGACTTAAACAAGAGAGCATCCATGGGCAAGGAGCAGGACAGAGTTGAATGTGTAGGAACTAAGCCCAGCATATTTCTGCTCCGTGTAGAGTTAGAGACAATTGAATCCAGTGAATTCTCGGAGACCCAGTCTAAGAAACATTGTGCATACTCAACGTCAGAAGTACTCCAGTCTAAGAAACACTGTGCATACTCAACATCAGAAGTACTCCAGTCTAAAAAACATTGTGCATACTCAACATTAGAAGTACTCCAGTCTAAGAAACATTGTGTGTATTCAACATCAGAAGTACTCCAGTCTAAGAAACATTGTGCATACTCAGCATCAGAAGTACTCCAGTCTAAGAAACATTGTGTGTATTCAACTTCAGAAGTACTCCAGTCTAAGAAACATTGTGTGTATTCAACATCAGAAGTACTCCAGTCTAAGAAACATTGTGCGTATTCAACATCAGAAGTACTCCAGTCTAAGAAACATTGTGCATACTCAACATCAGTACTCCAGTGTAAGAAACATTGTGCATATTTAACATCAGAAGTACTTCAGTTTAAGAAACATTGTGTGTATTCAACATCAGAAGTACTCCAGTGTAAGAAACATTGTGTGTATTCAACATCAGAAGTACTCCAGTCTAAGAAACATTGTGCATATTCAACATCAGTACTCCAGTGTAAGAAACATTGTGCATACTCAACATCAGAAGTACTCCAGTGTAAGAAACATTGTGCGTATTCAACATCAGAAGTACTCCAGTCTAATAAACATTGTGTGTATTCAACATCAGTACTCCAGTCTAAGAAACATTGTGCATACTCAACATCAGAAGTACTCCAGTGTAATAAACATTGTGCATACTCAACATCAGAAGTACTCCAGTCTAAGGAAGAGTAAATAAAGTCACAAAGGTGTACATCGCCGTCTCTAACAGGGTTTATTCTCCGAATGTTAAGAAATGATCATCATCATGCCAGGCTGGAAAAGGTGATTTCCAACAAGCTGCAAATCAAAGATTCTTCTTATCTGGTGTAAAGTGGAGTCCAATAAGCTCACTTGGGGTGTCACTGAGTAACATTTTGGAAAGGATGAAATCCCTGCTGAAAATGGAGACATAAAATTCATGTGTGTACACTTACCATAAATGTAGATGTTCGAGTGTATTCAGGTAGCATATACACGAAGAACATCCACCATTTTCAGACAGCTTGAAGAAAGCACATAATCTAGGCAAAGAGGAGAGTGTCCTCATTCCTTATGAACCATGTATCATTCAACTACACAAATATAGACTTATGCCAGGTGCACAGGTGTCTCTACATCTGGCAGATTCCTGGCATTGAGAAGGGTCAACTTATTGTTGTCTAGCAGGTGATTTGATTTGTTGGTTATGTTGGGATGTTCATTAGATGAGCTCTGATTAAAAAAAGGAACAACGGAGGTAGCAAAGGCTTTGGCCAGTATGCAGAAGTCTTTGAGTGTGAATGTGTGGGTTAGGGTTAGAGTAAGGGTCAAGTAAGGGGATGGATTAAGTGTGTATGATTGTGAGTGTTTAGGGTTAGGTTAGGGGATAGATTTAGTGTGTGTGTGTGTGTGTGTGTGTGTGTGTGTGTGTGTGTGTGTGTGTGTGAGTGTGTGTGTGTGTGCCTGTGTGTGTGTGTGTGTGTGTGTGTGTGTGTGTGTGTGTGTGTGTGTGTGATGAGCGTCCCAACTATCTTGTGTAGTGGCAGCATTATGGGAACAGCTTTTTTTTTAATTTAAGCTGCAGGTCAATGTTAGGGGCAGGGTTAGCAGAATGTATTACTAAAGTGGAGCATGGAGGCTTGCTGGCTATAATGGACCCAGTAATCGAAAAATTTTTATACATCCATAAAAGGACCATAGCTCTAAATTCATTCCAACAAATAAACAAAACGTGATGGAGGAACAGATTTATAACACAGGACTTACCCACTTATCTGGAACAAACTAACTGTCTAAGTTAAGCAAGTGTGGCACACTGTCTGCCTTTAAAAAGGATAACTGGTTGGTTATTCATAACCCCACCCCCTATGACTGACCTAGCCCTCCTTGAAAAGATAGGAAAAGCTTAAGAGTGGGTACTGGCAAAGTGAAAATGTCCTTGCAGCTCAGTTGACTTGCAACTCTTATGAACCTATGACATATGAAAAAGTCACATCCCTGTATGCAATCAGAATTTGTGGGCCTTAAATGCTGAGGCCTGCTTTCCTGGTGACTCTTGTATAACCTGCATGGACTTTCAGTATGTGGGAGTGGAGAAGGGGAATGTGCTGCCTTGTCTGCACTGAAGGCTGAGATCTTTTAGAATGTGTCAAGAAGACTGATAAAAGGTATATGCATGGTATTTTTATAGACAGTATGTGCACTGTGAGTGCATTGCAAGACTATAACATTTCTACATGGTCACTAGAAAAATACCAAGTATACCAGTCAGAATACTTATAATGTACTTTTTGCTTTTGCGTTTCAGACCATCTTGAGATACTGATTTCTGTAAGCTTAACCCAACTCATTGTTTTGAGGTTTTGGTTCTTTCAGGGGAAGTGCATCATTAAACTGAATGTGTTTCCTGTCATGCTAACCTCTGTTTCTACAACTCGCCTGTTACGCAGCTGATATTTGTGGTTCCCTGATTTTCCAATGAAATTATTTTTTTCATAGCTGTTCTAAGTCTGTTACAGGCCCATAAATAGGTCACTAACTACATTGATTTCTGGCTTTACAGTGATTTTCATTTCATTGAATGAGAAGTTTAAATGCTCAGCTGTTTAAGATGTCTTATCCATTTCAATGTATGTATTTATTTGAATGTGTCAACTAATGTGATCTATTCATGCATTCATCACAGAGTAGTAAATTCAGGCATTGTCTAGGTACATCCTGTGGATAGACTTGGCTTGGCTTAATTGTTTAGAGATGGGTATGTTGTTTTATGAAATGATACGTGTCACTTTCTACAGAATTCAGCTCAGTTGTGGAACTTACAGTCATAATAGAAGGTTGGACAAGAGGTTAGTGCAGCCTTTTTTATAAATTACTACTTTTTATGAATTTTATTTATTATAGTTGGTGATAGTGGGAATATTAATGACTGTCATGATTTGCTTTAGGTCACTTAAATTTTGCAGTAAGTTTTACAGATAATGGCTATCATAGGATCATAGGAGGTTACTAGGCTATTGGCCCTGATGTCCTTATAAGCCTGGCCAAGAGTTTAGCACATGTTTAGACAAGTCAGCACTTACAGAACCCCTGTCCAGCAGGGACAGAGGTGGAATCCCAGGAGCGTATTTTCTGTTTCCCATCCAGTTATCCAGGTTGTGCTTAAAAAGGGATAATGAGGTACTTTGCTTGACATGGAGAGAGAGTCTGTTCCACACATGGGGGAGTCTCTGGGATACAAATCTGTCCCGTCAAAAAGTCCTATTGATATCACAGACCAGGTTGAGGTCACAAATATGGGTTGCTCGAGTGGAGCTTGACTTGCGGATATACAGCAGTCCCATCAAGACGAGGTCTGAGATTGCTTTGTATGCCAGACAGAGGTCACCTCTGAGGAGTCTGTATGAAGCTGAATAGAGGGACAGGGCTTTTAGCCTATCTGTGTAGGGTAGGTGTTTGAGGCCCTGGATTCTCCTGGTGAGGAACCTCTGTGGTCTCTCCAGCTGCTGCATGTGCTTTGTGTGGCACATGCCGAAGGGAGTGTTGTACTCAATAATTGGCCTTATAAGGGAAGAATACAGGGATTTTATGACTTCTTTGGCACTGGATGAGATACCCTTACTTATGAGGTGGGCCATGTAGAAAGCTTTCTGTACAACGGAAGCAACATGGTGGTCAAAAGTCAGGTTGCTATCAACCTTGGTGCCCAAATCCATCACTACTGATTGTGTACGTAGGACATTCTTATTAATGTGATAATATGTGGGGACATCACTCTCCCCAAAGGGGATGATGATGCATTTTTTGGCATTCAGCTTGAGGCCATCTTTCTGGCACCCTTTTGGAGGATGTCCACATCACTTGGGGAATTGATGACTGGGCCCATCTTGCAATTATCTGCAAACTTGGTCAGCCATAGCCCACTGGTTTTGGCCTGCATCTCAGAGAAGTATATCCCAAATAACAGAGGTCCCAAGACCAATCCCTGGGGTATGCTGCTCATTACAGTTCTACTGCTTGAGGTGGCTTCTCCTATTTTGATTAGGTGGGTTCTATCAGTGAGCCAGTTTGCTACCCATCTTCTAACATGGATCGATGCCTAGTTGAGAGAGTTTATGTACTATGCCCAAGTGGAGAATGGTGTCAAAGGCTTTGGCCAGGTGAAGGTAGGTGATGTGCACCATCTTCCCCTCATCCATGGCTTTGGTGACTGTCTCAAAGAAGCCGACCAGATTTAACAGACATTACCTCCCCTTGACAAAGCCAAACTGTGTGGGATCGAGTGTTTGGAGGTTGCTAATGTCCCTGTTAATGAGGTCCATGATAATCTGTTCCATGGCCTTGCAGATCAGGCTAGTTAGGCTGATGGGTCTATAATTTCCTGGATCAGTGGACATTCCACCTTTGTGTAAGGAGATGACAGTAGCTGTCCTCTACTCAGCTGGGACAAAGTCAGTACTCAGGCTTTGGTTGAATAAGGTGCCTAATGGTGCTGCAAGTTCATGTCTGAGTTCATGTTGCATGCAGCCTGGGATGTTATTGGGTCCCATGGAGGCTGTATTTTTTGCCTTTGACAGGGCAGTGATGACCTGTCCACTAGAGATAAGGAGTGAGGGGCAGGTACTGGGGGATGTTCTGATTTACTGATGGGGAAGACAGAGGGGAGAAGTTTTTACTGAATCTGTCAGCCAGTAGATTTTCTATATCTACAGCATTTGTGTATGTGGTGTCCTTGACCACCAGTTCTGAATAGATCTGGGTGCTTCCTTTGAGATTGCAGACATATGTGAAGAAGGCCTTATGATTGTGTGTAGTAGATGTGGCCAATTTTGACTCAAAGTTGGCTTTAGAGGATTTTACTAGTGCTCTGATTTGCTTGTTGAGGCTAAGGAGAGATTGCTTCCAATTGGGCACCTGCTCCTTCTTGGTCCTGGACAGCAATTTTTTCCTTTTGTTATATAGTTTATTTATTGCAGATGACCACCAGATAGGTTTACTCTTCCTTGCGGAGGGTAATTTTGTCCTGTTAGGTATTCCTGATTCCATGCATCTATATAAATGCTCGTATAGTAGTTTGGTGTAGATTTGGACATTAGTGCCAATTCCTACAGTGGGGGAGGGGGCTGTGAAGCTGTTTATACCATCCCAAAAGAGGTTGTAATCAGCTTTGGAGAAGTTTTTTCTTTGATCCTAGCTATAGGGGGGTCAGGGGAGATGGTGACTTTGAAAGAGACCACTTTATGGTCGGATCTTACCAGGGAGGATGATACGGTAGGGGTGCTGCAGTGGTCACTCATGTTGGTTAATATCAAGTCCAAGATATTATCACCTCTTGTGGGGGTATCGACTAGCTGTTCCAAGGCATTTGCATTGATAAAATCAATAATAAAAAAAAAAAAAACTAAAACAATGAGTGAGAAGGTCACTAAAAACCAATCAGTAAAAACAAAAATGAAAACTCCAGCAAAGCTAAAACTTCCACTGAGTGACCTCCCAATCTTCTTGTATCAGAGGCACATGGAATATATGCAAATGAACCTTATGAACATCAGGTGTTTCAGCTCAATGGCAATTCTGAATGCCCATGACTTTTTTCGTCGTTTTAATGGACAAATTTAGGCCAATAAAGCCAAACCCCACTAGCTGTGGATATGCATATTTCGGCCTTGTTATGACCTTATCAGCACAGCACAAGCAGAGTGTTTGACTAAGCATTAGAAACACAGGGCTGTTTGTCCTGGCATGAGTAGTTTTTCCAGTCTATGGATGGGAAATTAAAGTCACCCAGGATTAGGGTAAAGGGTTGAATTATGATAGATTTGAAGAGGTCGAGATAGGTGGAGTGAGCATCTTGAGTCAAATTTGTGGGGCTGTAGCTAGGTATAATTTGAATAGGGGTGTTGTCAATGGTTAACTGCACCTGGAGTGTCTCCTGTGTATCATACTGTTTGACCAGCCTGGAGGTGTGTGTGTTTTTAATATATATATTGACACTCCACCTCCTTTGGCTTTGCTGCCCACATTTTGGGGTCTGAATGTATGATAGGATGAGTAAACGGTTAAGGCTGGGGTGCTTTCCGCAGCTTTGAACCAGGTTTCTGTGACTGCACAAATGTTAGAATCTTCCAGGGTTAAGAATGCTTGCAATCAGTGCAGTTTCATGTTTAGACTCCTATCGTTTAGCAGCATGACCTTTACTTTGCATTTTGTTGAGATTTGATTGCTGGTAGTATCGACTGCATGACTTTTCCTAAAAAAGGCACTATGGAGGTGGCAAAGGCCTTTGCCAGAAGCCTGAAGCCCAAGTGAGACAGATGCTGTCCATCTCTACCAAAGCAGCATGGTCTGTTGATCATATCTTCCCATGCTGTCAGGCACTGGATCCCCCTGGAATGACACCAGAATCTAAGCCAATTGTTAAAGTCAATCATTTTCTGTTTGTATTGAGGCATAATTCTAGGTGACGGTAGAATGCTGCTTAAGGCTAGGGACATACCTGACACATATTCAATGAGTTCATTCATGTCTCTCTTTATATAGTCCAGGGAGGTATGTCTCAAGTTGTTCATGCCAACATGGACTATGACAGAGTCATAACAGTACCTGTTGTTGAGAGACTTAAGTCCGTGTGTGATATGGCAGATTCTGGCATCTGACAAACAACTAACAGTGACTTTCTCCTTATCCAGCCTGGTGAGAGGCACATATGTGTGTCTTACAATGGGGTCTTCTATAACTAATATATTACTTTTATGATTAGGCCTTAGTGGTTGCGAGACACTGGTGTGTGGACTATGCATGGTATGCGGTGTGGAGCATTGTGGAGTTCTCATGAGTTTTTGCCTCTGAGGTCTCCTTTGTTTGGGTTTGTTTTTGTTGAGAACCTCTGCATATGTGGGGTGTGTGTTGTGTAGTTGCAGGTGGTGTTTGAGGTGTAGTGATTTTGTTTACAACCTTCTCAGTGCCAGATATAGTGGCTTGTGAGGGGAGAGAGCATAGACTGTAGCTACTTTATGTAATTGCATCTCTCTCAAATTGTGTTCCTAGGTGGTAGTAGTAGATGGTTGTCCATGTACATGAGGGAGTTGCTACACTGTCTCAGGATGCCCATATCAACCAGGCTGGCAGGAGAAACTGTAGGAAATTGTCCATCCCTATTTGTCAGAATCTGAGGGAGAGAGGTCAGGGAGAGCTAAGGGGTAGGCCTAAAGCCCAAGTGCTTAAACCAAAACTAAGAGGCTTAGAATAACACTTAAAATTTAAACAGGCTAAAAACAAATAATAATAAATGCAGCAGAGAAAATGCAGTTAAACACTTTAAAGAACAAGTAGCAGAAAAAACAAGATGGAGTGATAGAGTAGCAGGAGGAAACAGCAATACTGTAAAAGGAGCTGAAAAGTGTGTGTGTGCTTTTTTTTTAGTAAAGTGGAAAGGGAGAAAGGAGATAATTCAAAGTGAAGAAACTAAGGGGGTTAGCCTTTCCAAATGTTCTCTCTGTTATTCTGCTGTTTATAATCTTATTTTGATTCTGTGCAAGTCATTTGGAGAAGCAGTCAGCTTTGTTGGAGATGGCTGCTAGAAAAATTAACGGGACTTGCTTAGACTACACATTCGGATATTACAGGTAAGTGAACATGTTTATGTTTTGGTAGAGTAAATGAATTACTGATGGCATCTCGTGTTTGGTGTAATGAATGGAGGAGTTTTAAGTAGAACATATATTTGGTGTACTTCTTGTTTCCATGTTGTAAAGCTTTGTATTATAGGTTTAATTTTTTTACTTGTTGTGACTGTGCATGTGTGTGTGTGTGTGTGTGTGTGTGTGTGTGTGTGTGTGTGTGTGTGTGTGTGTGTGTGTGTGTGTGTGTGTGTGTGTGTGTGTGGAGAGGTGGTATTTACTTTGGTAACTGGCTATTTTTCCCTGATTGGTTATGAGTCTGGTTCTTTTTGCTTTTCTCTGCAGGATTTCAGCTCATCTAAGAGCACGTGGTCTTTGTTGAAGGTTTTAGTGTGTATTATTAGTTAGGTTTTTTTACAATATTTATTGTGTTTTCCATTTTTGGATAGTGACAATACATTTAGAACTAGATTTGTTGAGGGGTTGTCAAACCTGAGTTCTGACTTTGCCTCCTGGTGTATGTTGTAGTGATTATGGACATGTTTTATTGCTTAGATACTGGATAGGATTTCCTGATAGCTCAGTTGAAACAGCAGTGTGCTTCACACAAAAACATGGCTCCAGTAGGACATTATGGTACAGGCTTTAAAGCCTACTGAAGGATGCTGCAGGTTAGTGCACATTTTTATGTTTTGAGAGATTATTTAGATTATCTATAGTTATTTATGTCATCTCTTGAATTTGGAGTATATGTTGTAGAAAGAAATAATACATTTGATAGATTCAGTGTATTTTTGTGCCAAGTTTTGTGCATAAGTATTAGGTTCATAGGTTTACACTAGACTAGTGACCACCAGGGTCTTTACAAGCCTAGCTGTGCAACCCAACCCAGTGTTGTCCTCTAGTTCCTTGGACACCTATTTTTTAGGGTATGTTAATAAAGAGGTAGCTATGGGTTGTGGGGATGGGGGTCTGTTAGTTGGGGATTAATTTATTTACAGTTAACCTCTGTCCATCAGAGACATGGGGGCCAGACTGGAGGGTACATTTGTGGTTCCCAGACAATGATCAAGGTTTCTTTTGAATAGGATCAGGGGATGAACTTTGCTTCATGTAGACGGGGAGCTCGTTCCATAGTATGGGGATCCTTTGAGACACATATCGGTCTCTCCAGCATGTTCTGTTTATATCACAAAGTTCAGGTCTTCCAATCTAGTGTTTAGAGAGCGTTTGTTTTGTGGATATACAAGAGACCCATCACAGCTGGATCTGAGTACGCCTTATATACTGGTCATAAACTGCCTCTCAGGAACCTGTAGGAGATTGAGTATAGATATAGGGCCTTAAGGTGATCTGTGTAGGACAGAATATTCATATCCTGGATTCTCCTGATGAAGAACTTTTGAGGGCATTCCAGTTGTTGCAAGTGCCAGGTTGGGTACATGCCAAAAAGGCCATTATATTCAATAATGGGCCAGATAAGGGCTGAGTATCCTGGACCTGGATGCCACACCTTTGCATATGAGTTGGGTGACATAGAATGATTTTCTTACTCTCTTGGCTACATGTTGGTCATAGTCCAGATTACTGTCTAGGTGCTGCGGTAGCATTGTCACTTCACAGTCAGACGCTGTCTGGTTCGATTCTCAGCTAGAGCTTCTTCTGCGTGGAGACATGCGTGAATGGGCCTACCTTTGTTGAAGGTTGTGCATCAGGGCTGGTAACTCGGCATGTAAAAATCAACTACCAATCATTAGCAGACCAGAGTTCCGCTGTGGCGACCCCTAACCGGGAAAAGCTGAAAGACTTAACAACATATGTTACCAGTTCCCTAACTATCAGGTCCGTTCTTATGGGTGTTTTATCAATGGAGTAATTTGCTTGGGTGGACAATGTCTCAAAGGTGCTATAATGCATTTCTTCATGTTGAGTTTTTATCTGTGGCTTTGGCACAAGTATGTCATTATCTCTAGCTTTATTGACAGTATCTGTAAGGGTTATAAGTACAGCATTTGTGCTATGGAAGGTATGGAAGCAGTGTTGTGTAGGAGGTAGTAGTTCTTCTTGCAGGAGATAGTTTAGCAATTGTTATTGAGTTCATTTTTAAAGTATTTCAGAGTGGATGGGTTCAACATAATGGTTAATGTTTTTACCTCATAGACACAAAGTACAGGGTTTCTTCTGACCATGGGTAATTGGTTAATCTTAAAATGGCCCTTCAGGGCAATTACCCTATTATTCTATTATGAACCTAAGATTACTATAGGTCTAAAGTTAGTGATGTCTGTTGAATTTGCTCCTCTGTGTAGAAAGATAATGTGTGATTTTTTCCAGAGAGAGAAAATGGGATTCCTGGACTGACCTATTTATGAAGATTGATAGAGGATGGCCAGTGCTATTGGCTGTTATTTTGGCGATGTTGTAGTGTATTGGCTCACCAGATGCACAGTAGGAGACCCTGCCCAGTCCCTGCCCCAGCCGGTTGATGTCAGTCTGAACTAATGAATACTCATTATGATGTGGTTCTCAGCAGCATGAATATTCATTCTTGAGCCATCATCATGCATGGGGAATTGGGTACAGCACATTTCTATAAACATTGAAAAAAACTGAAATTAATACATACACACACACTGTGCGGTTAATGTTGAGTTATTTAGTTTCGAAGGAGATATCACCTACATGCATTTCTGTCATAGAAATATAAGCAGTGAAATGGTAATGTTTTACTAAAGCCCTCAACATTCTTTTGTTTTTTTATGCCTGTTCCCAATCTCCCATCTCCCAAACTGCACAGGACCTTAACTACAATATAACTTGCCATTAATACAAAACCTTTTTAAACTTGGGGCAGGATTCACAAAGCCTCCGTGTAAGAGTTACAAGACTTACACGGAGGCTGCAGTTAAACGGTGTGACGTCAGCATGTCATGCATATGCACGAGGGCATGCTGAATCACACCTAAGGCTTACACGGTCCATGTAAGACAGTAGGGGGCGTGTCCGTAGGCCGAGCCCTGCAAGCAGACACGCCCCCAGAAGAGTAAAAGTGCCCAAAGTAAACCCCCACGACAGAGTACATGGAAATGTGAATAAACACAACACAACACATGCCCCCACAGACCATGAACATAAAATTATATAAATGAACATGTTATATTTTTTTTAATTGTAAAGATGTTTGCCTGTGAGTGCGCTCGTTTGCGTGGGCGTGCCCGTAGCTCAGCCACAGTTAGCAGTAAGTAGAAAAGCATATAAGAACTAACTATGCAGAGTAAGCCAAAAAGCAATAGCGTAGTGGTAGAGATGTCGGCTGAAGAGCAGGCAGTCATGGTTTGAGCCCCCACAACATCAATTTTTATTTTTAATGAAATAAGCACGAAACAAGTCCCTGACATATATGTACACATATAAAATTATATTTTATGTAAAATGTAATGAAATAGGCCATTTATTTTGAAGAAATGTGAGATAACAAAATAATAAAAAATGCCAGATGTGCCTATAGCTGAGCTACAGTTTAACAAGATGAGTGCATCTGCCCGTAGGTGAGCAGTGGTTTAACAGGTGCAAAATGAGTGCCCGTAGGTGAGCAGTGGTTTAACAGGTGCAAAATGAGTGCCCGTAGGTGAGCAGTGGTTCACGTATGTGTGCTGACAGCCAAATGAAGCGTAAACCAGTGTAACCTGTTTGCGCGGAGCTGCACACCGCGCCAACAAGCTAACCGACGGGCAACGTTGAGCAAGCTGTAACAAAACTGCCTTTACACAGACACACCCCTTAGCCTATCTAGACAGTCATAAAATATAAAAAGCAGTGGCCAGGTTCGAACCCAGGATACCATGCACCATAGTCAAGGTACTGAACCACTAAGCCATGACAGCTGTACTTAGAAATGCAGTAATAGCAAATATATAGGAATGAATAGAAAGAGGAGCATGACAAGGCAGATTTTGTGAAGCTGATACAATTCCAAAATGGCCAATCACAGATAAGTGCGGGAAAAACGGCATATATAAGCCCCATAGGTGGGAATACACAGCATAACCGATTGTAGAACTAACTTGCAGCCAGAATGTCAGGAGTAGGTGAGGGTAGTTGCTTCCGTGCACAGAGGTGGGGCATTGAGGAGTCCAGATATATGGTCTGGCTCCTTGCTCACAATCATGAGGCCCAACTCATGCAGGGCCAGGTCCTGTGGGGAGCATATAGGGCTGAGGCATGGGACCGGTTGGCTCATGATCTCACCAGTGCCACAGGGATTCTAAGGACTGGTGAGCAGGTCCGTCACCACCATGCGGACCTGAAGAGACGTAAGCAGGACCAACTTAACTTTTGGATCCAGGAGGCCCGGCAAATGCCCAACGCCCCACTACTGAATAAGTTACATCTAATTATGTATGTAAGAAATTAACCTAGCTGATATTATGGAGATGTGTATTCCAATATTACTTTATTTATATTACAGCTGCAGGTGTCCGTTCTGCGAACCGCAGAGCCTATGGCGATAGGCTGGTGCGGTTGCGCCACCAGGCAGGTCAGTAATCCTCTCCCTGTAACTGTAAATAAATTTAAAAGTATGACAGTTAGCAAAAGAGTGCAGTGTAGTCACTAAGTAATAACATGTGCAAGTAACAGTGTAAGAGTGTTTGCACATATTGCTTGATTACAAAAGTGTGTTGCAGTCTGTAATCCAAACAGAAAAATGAAAATGTCTGAAATAAAGTCTGAAATAAAGATGCCCCACCTGTAATATAATAGTACACAACCTGCAGCAGGCCGAAAAGTACAGCTGCAGAAGATGAGCAAATCACGTGTGAAATATATCCCTGTTGAAATACTGAAACATGATAGAAGTGAGACTGTTGGAAAGGATTGTAATAACTACAGGTAAAACATGTCAATAAAACCTAGAAGTAAGTACCATCCTGAATTGTAAAATTAAAACAAGTGAGAGAGTGTGAGAAAGAGTTATGAATCCACCAATAAAGTAGTAATAACTCCTGAATAAAGTATACTGCAGTTAGTACAGAATGAAATGAATGTGACGAGCAGAACCAAACTGCGAAATGTGTTCAAAATGTTCCTGCAGCTGGAATGTGTATCCCAAAATCTGGATATGTTGCTCTCAGTCTGCAATATGCAGATAGTATGATTGTCTGAAATAGCAAATATCCACAGTTGTCTATAACTATATAATGCAAATGTAGCAGGATGATGTAGCTGAACAAAGCCAGATATGAACGTGTATGAATAAAAATAAACATGTATATTGATGTAGCAGTAACATTCCTATCACCAACTTGAAGTAGTTATCACATAGGAAACTGTAGGTAGAACTGTAGTGTGTATATATCTGCAGCTATTAGAAATGTGCAGCATATGTATTGGTATTTGAAGGTGTTAATTATATTTTCTTCACCCTACCCTATAACCACATATAATCCATTCCACGTGAAATTGGTATGTGCAGTCACAATTAACACCCCTGGACATTTGCCCTGTTGGGTCATACATATTTGCATGTACGTTGATGCATCTGCCCTGTTCATACATCCAAACCTTATGGCCTGTTGCCATCAATCAACCCTGCATGTTGTTGGACTGTGTATTGCTGTTCAAATTAGGCATGTGTTATGCTCGCTGTTCAATGGTGTGAATATCTGGGTGTTTGGTTAACGGGAATACTAATGCATGCTGTTACAACTAATTGCGAATGGTATTGTATGTTACTAACCCAAACTGTCATGACATAATGCAAAACATAGGACGACAGGGAAGGCGGGTTCCAGCGGACCCACCTCTCCCACCTCAGCTGGCGAGTGCACCTGGCAGTAGTGCCCAGTCCGGACCCTCCTCCGGTGGCCCTGTGCCACCTGCAGGTGGAAGCACTGCAGGGGATGGGGCTCATCCCCCCTCTGCAAGTGTGGCTGGAGGAGAACCACCACTCACCCTCCGTAGCGTCCGGACTGTGGTGCGTAGGGAAATCCAGGAATCTGTTCTTGGGCCCCTACACCAGCTTGAGGCACAGGTGGTACAACTAATGGGCATGCCTGTTGCCCAGCCTACACAGCCCCCAGCACAGCCCCGTCCTGGGCAGTGAAGGTACAGTGGCAACTGCCCATGGGTGGGGATATCAGTTCCACTGTTGCCATCTGTGGGCTCGTGGGCTCTGGATATCCAAACACCCGTCCCCGTCAATTGTGTAACCCCCCCCACATGTGTCATACACCGGCCCTGTATGCATCTTGTTTGTCTTGTCTGTTGACCTACCCAACCTACCTCCCCAGCTATACCAACTTCCTTTACCTGACATACCACTCTCACCTGAAAAAAAAAAAAAAAAAAGGGGGGCACTCTGTACCCACAAAAAATTACGCCCCATACATAGCTGCCCATTTTGCACACATGTCTGCTGGACATGGAAACTGTCAATTACAATTGGCTGTACAACAAGTATTTTTGTTGTCCTTACACCTCTCTCACGGGTGGAAGGTTTCAAATGTCACACCAAATTACAAACATATGCACAGCTGTTGCTGATGAAGAAATTGGCAGCTATGGGCCTTACCTACATCCCTCCTGCAAAACCCAAGCTTGTTTCCCTACTGTCTTACCCTCTTTGTGACCCCTTTTTCACCACTTTCCTGTCTCCCCATTTTCATTTCTTTCAAAGAAAATAGCGTAGGTGTGCGCAAGAGTAAGCACGTCTAAGCGGTTGTAAGCGGGTGTGCGCGGAGCTGAACACCAGTGCGCATGCGGGAGCTCCGTGCAAACCAGCGCTAACCCAGTTACAACTGCTTAAAAGTGCCTTAGTTACTCTGACTGACAGGTCCTGTAGTCAGTTCAAAAGCAAAATAAAATCTCACTGCCAGTCCCAAACCCAGGACCTTGGAAACAGTAGTCTGCATGACTTACCACTAAGCCATGACTGTTATATAAGAACATTGTGCTACAATAAATATATCATGTAATAGTAGGAATGAATGTAAAGGGAATATAGGATGTGTAGTACACAAAGCATGTCATATATATTTACTGTCAAATCTAGTGGATTTCCATAATAGTAGTGTGTGAACAGAAACAGCCATGCTAGTTGGTAGCTAGTAGGTAATAATGTCAGTTATTATATATATATAAATATATGTGTGTATATATATATATATATATATATATATATATATATATATATATATATATAGTTGTAGGTGTCAGTGTACATGCACACTTAGTACAGGAAACAGGAGAGATGAATGGAGAAATGTTAATCTACAACACAGCTTGAATTATGATAGAGATACTAACCTTTACACTCACAGAACAGTGTCCACAGCATACCAGCATGGCCCCCACCCTTATAATCTGAAAGGGCAACACCTATCTCACATACCCTTTTATAGCACTGTCCTGAAATCACAGTGAGAACTGCAATCAGTACACAACTGGCTGCATGCAATTAGCAAATGCTGGCTAACAATTGGTGCAGAGGCCATCACATGGACATATGCAGATACCTACAAAAGCATCCTGTACTCCCAGTCCACGCATGCAATACTTTCATTGCACCGTCTGGAGGCAGAGAGAGAGAGAGAGAGAGAAAAAGAAAGAAAAAAAGAAAAGAAAAACACAAACAAAAACTACACGTAAGAAAAACTAAGTTGAAGCTGTCATCAGTGTCAGTATCAAGCTGGGCTAGCAGCAGCAGGAACCTATACTAACGGTAACGCAACCAGCTGCAACAAACACAGGTAATGTAAAGTAACAATTTAATAGTCTACATACTGTGAACCCTCCATATGTGTTATTGGTCTGTATCTATATGTATGTCTATGTGATAAGTTGTGTGTACGTTGTGTTACCCAAAGGGGATGACTATACATTTCATGCCATTCAGTGTTAGGCCATGATTCTGGCACCAGTTGTCCGTTTCAGTGAGGCCTGTCTGTAGGATGTGTGTGTCAGCTGGTGTATCGACTATGGCGCTTAGTTTGCAGTCATCTGGGAACTTTGTCATCCACAACCCGCCCATGTTTGCTTTCACATCTGAGAAGTAAATGCCAAACAAGAGGGGTCCTAGGACAGAGCCCTGTGGGATACCACTTGTGACTGGCTTTGAGTCTGACATGGCTCCCGCAAGTTTGACTTTATGGATTCTGTTGTTCAACCAGTTTGCAACCCAACATGTGACATATGTATTAACATTTAAGCTGATGAGCTTGTCTATGATGCCTGAGTGAAGTATTGTGTTGAAGGCCTTAGGCAAGTTCAGGTAGGCTGTATGGACTGCTTTGCCCTCATCAATGGCTGTAGTGACTGTTTTGAAAAAGTTAACCAGGTTCAAAAGGCAGGATCAGCCCTTCACAAAGCCAAACTGGGTGGGATCAAGTGTCTGTAGGTCCCCAATATCACTGTATATGAGTTCCATAATGAATCTTTCCATAGCTTTGCAGACCAGGCTGGTTAAGCTTATGGGGCGGTAGTTCCCAGGGTCAGTAGAGGTGCCTCCTTTGTGGAGTGGGACCACTGATGCTGTACGCCAGTGTTCAGGTACATATCCCGTAGTAAGGCTAAGGTTAAATATCAGTTTTATATGCGGTTGTAGCTCCTCTTAGAGTTCACATAGCACACATCCAGGGATACCATTAGGTCACATTGATGCTGTGTGTTCTGCTTTGCTGAGGGCGGCCCTCACCTGGACATCTGAGATGACAGGGAGGTTACATTCAGCTGTGATAAGTATTTCTTCATTTGGGGGAGAGGGAGGTGGTATATTTGCACTGAACCTGTCTGCCAGAATGTTGCCAATATCTGTGGGTTCAGTGAATTTTATGTAGTTGTGTAGTAACTCTGAGTATATCTGAGGCTTTTGGTCCATGTTTCTAACAAAAGTGAAGAAGGCCTTGTGGTTATCTATAGTGTCCTTGGCCATTTCTCTCTCAGAGTTGGCCTTGGATGTTGTTATGAGAGAACTTAGCTTATTACTAGTGCCGACCACAGATGCCTTCCCTTTATGTGATTCTGCTCTGTCCTGCAGTAGCCTCCTTCTATCGTTATACAATTTGTCTTTGGCTGGGGTCCACCAGACAGGATGCTTAACCTTTGTGCATAGGGTCTGGGTTAGAATTGTGTGTGCATGTTCCATGCATTCTTCGGGATGTCCGTGGGAAGCATCTGCAAAGGGGTCAGCATTGTGGGTTGTGGCTTCCACTGGCCCGGTGGGCTGCATGGATACCATATCAGTCCTAACAAGTGAAAATCTGTCTATTCACATATATATCAAAGTAGTCTACTGTGCTGGTGGTGGTGGTGGGATATGTATAGCCAGGCTGATTATTTTGTGTCTAGATCACACTAGTGGATGACGTTCCACATACAGTACCTTGTTATGAACCCCCAGAGTGAGGTGGTGTATTGGACCTGTCTCAGTGTGCTGACTGATGGGGCTTGGTACTATGTTGTATGGAATGTGGCAGGTATTGTTGCACAGGTGTTGGCTGAGCACTGATATCTGGCCATGTACATGTGTATCCACCAAGAGACACACATGTGCTACATATGGGAGTAGTAGTATATCACTACAGTTGAGTATCATGTATAGTATGTGTGCCATATTTTGCTGACATAGTTTGCTGATATCCTGTTTGTGTTCTCTTTCAGGGACATGGCACATCAGAGAAATCCTGCCTACTCTGCTGCAGAAGATTAAGAGATACACCAGAGCCTGGTGCGGGATTATAACATACTGTTTTCCCGCACCAGCCAGAATCAGCAGGAGAGGGCTGAACTGTGGCAAGACCTTGTCCGTAGGGTAAATGACATTGGCACGCATAATAGGACATATGAGCAGGTACGACATCACTGCAGTGATTTAATCAGAAATGTCCGTCAGCGTGCGTCGGATATCCACAGGCAGCAGGTCGCCAGAGAGGTGGGGTGGCCACACATCCCCCCCTCACCAGACTGGAGGGGCTACTCCTAAGTGTTGTGGCTCCAGCCCAGGAACATCAACAGCAACATACCTGCATTATGATGGAGGCTGGAGCCACACAGCAACACGACATGGAGCGTGCAGGTAATATGCCATATGTACACTTGACTTTTCTGTACACTATTAGTTTATGCATGTGTAAGGTGTGTCCTTGGTATGTAGCTGTCAACATAGTATGTAAATGTGCAGGTGTGATATTGCCAATTGCAGCAGCTGACAAGTGAAAGGCAACTGTTGTACTACTGAACTGTATCATACGCAGTATCAATGGCACAGTTGTGCCCACTGACATTAGTCCTCTCATTTCTGCAGGTCCCTCCGGTGTTACAGCAAGGCAGGCCATCCATGCTGGTGAGTGTGTTTTAACAATACCTATAATAGTCCAGATAGTGCCAGTAATAATAGTGTAACTCAGTAGTGCTCTGTGTGTATACTGCGGGGTGTGCATGTGTGCATGTGTGCGTGTGTCCACGTGTGCATGTGTGCATGTGTGCCTGTGTCCACGTGTGCATGTGTGCATGTGTCCACGTGTGCATGTGTGCATGTGTCCACGTGTGCAAGTGTGCACATGTGCATGTGTGCATGCGTGCATGTGTCCACGTGTGCATGTGTGCATGTGTGCCTGTGTCCACGTGTGCCTGTGTCCACGTGTGCATGTGTGCATGTGTGCATGTGTGCATCACTGGTAACATTGTGTAGACATTGTAAACTGTGTTTCCTGTCTTCCTCCCACAGGTTCTGGTGCTGCTCTTGTGTCCTGCAGCAGGGAACCTGAATCTGGTGCCACAGGTACTGATAAAGATGATATCTGTGTAATGGCACAGGAAGGTGTGTCAGGGACCGTCATTGGTCAGCCAGTTGACAGTACACAGCTGTCAACCCCATCATTGCGCACAGTCATCCTGCCAGTACATCCTATGTCACCAATGTCCCTAGGTGATGGACAGGATACAGTGGGCATTGACGAGGGTAATGTGGTATCTGTGGCACATGCTTCCCCACACAGCAGCCATGGGCAGGGTCCTGAGATGGTACCACACAGACATTTGCCCATGGGTTCTCGTGGGAGCATCCGTGGGCGTACTGCCTCTGGCAGACGTGCCCAAAGTGGTCTGTCAACCTCAGCTATGTTTCGGGCTGTCATGCAGGCACAGTCACGTATGGAAAGGTACACCAGACAGGGTCTGAGGGAGCTGAGAGCATGTCGCACATCCATGACTGACAGTATGCGTGACATCGCGGATGCTATCCATAATTTCACCGATGTCATAGACAGACGTTGTGGGGACATATTACAGCAGTTCCACAACTACATGTCCATGAGCCAGGGCAATGGTGGACGGTTGCGGCGTCGACGTGGCCATATGCCAGCAACAGCAGCAGCTGGCAGTCGGCGAGGATGACAACAGGCCCGCGGATGCCCCCATAGTGCCAGCAGCAGCCCCAGCAATGCTGGGTCTGTGCTGTCATCAGACCGCCCCAGGAGACCATGTGCACGTGGCTCTGGACAGTCCCAACAGGGACCTGTGTCCAGTCAACGAACACCCGCTTCTGATGACAGTACCCAGTCTGGCTTAGTACCGGATACGGTCCGTAGCACCCCTGCCAGGCACAGGTACCATGTCCGTGGCCACAGACACTGATCTGTATGACCTGCCAGGTGCAGTCTGTGGCTGTCCACAAACTCCAGTATATGGCAGCCATGAGGTGGAACTGTGTGCATGCATACACACATGCGAAATGTTAACAACTAGGGCTACCACATACACGCACTCACTGCACCAACAGTGCCCAACCCTGTACTGCTGTCCCTCACCAACACACATACACATACATGTCAATTGGTGGTATCAGTGGCAGACTCAGGCATACCTAGTTCACACCCTGTGCATATGATGAAACTGTGCCACCTCCTGCAATCTCCAACATCAGTGCAGGAACAGGTTAACATGTTGCTGATGCACAGGGTGGCTACATAGAAGTGTATTACTAGTATCATGTTGGTAACAGTACAGTGTGCTGATATGATTGTGTGTATATCCCAGCATGCCTGATGCAGTAACTGTATGACTGTCCTTAATTGTTATCTACACCCATAGTAAGTACCATAGTGTAACAGCTGCACATTATTGCATACCGGTGGTAAGGATGTCAACAGATAGCCACATACATAGGTAGCACAGGGGAGAAGGTAATGCAAGTAGTGATACGCAATGATGGACATGTACACTAATGGTGGCATGTTGCCCATAACGACTATGCAATGTGGATGTTTGCGCATGTTGATATGTGTGCAGTACCAATTTAATTTAAATTAAATTAAATATTAAATAATATCAGTTTTACCATGGACATCTGAGCTGTGCATTCCAGGGTACATGTTTATAGTGCCTGCATATTTGCACTGTTACCTACTGGTAGTGGTACCCCTTCTTTGTTGTATAATGGACTACTTCCAGCCCTGCTTACGGTAGCTTTGTTTGCATGCATGTTTGCTTGGGGTTCCCTGGAACACTGATTCCACCTGCAATGCAGATTTACAGAGCTTCTGTGGATTCCTAGTGACATCTGCATAGTGTACTATACGTATGTCAATGTCTCACTTGACAGAACGTCACTATCTGTCCTGTTTGCATGTACGTTGCCTGTGACACATTGCATATGACTTACCTGGCATTTGCCCACGTGTGCAGTCATAAATGCCAGTGCTATGTAATCAGAAGCAGTACACCCACACATACTCACCTTCAGTATGTTGTTCCCCATTGGCCCTATGTGTTGGTAATCACCATGGCAATCACACTACTATGGTAGCATGTGCAAAGGTAACCTGTGAATCACCTCTATGGTCCAGTTGTGGTATATGTGAGTCATGTGGCAATGTCACAGCTGCCACATGTATGCAGTCAACCCTCTCCCCTGGCCAGGAATGTACAACACATGTGTGAGATGCAACCACATAGCCAATCTGGGGACGGAGCACTCTGAACCCAGTACTGCCATACCCTGTCAGGTGGCATGACATACTACAGTGACTACAATACCAGTCTGACATAGACCTGCACTGACAGCAATCCAAACACATGAACACACTGGGGCATACTTGGAGCCTCAGAATAGCATCCTGCCTGAGCATCACATACCTCCGCAGCTGGCACACAGGCATATGTTAAGTCAGAACAGAGCACATGCCACACATGGCACACACATCCCGTGTGCCAAACACTCATAGCCTGTAGGGCTACACAACACACCTGCTACAGATGTGTCAGGTACCTCTCTTGGCCAGTGCAGTGGGGCCCCGCTCAACAGGCTGTACATGGTGAAGGTCACAGTGATATGCCCGTGGGGCACTATGGTCCACCACATAACACATGCATACAGGTCAGTCAGAGGCATGGACACATATGACTCAGTCATTGTCCATGCCACTATGGATGACCTGAGACGTACCTCCCTGGACTACATGATAGGGAACATAGAAGGGCTCTCTCAGCATGTGGCACAGGCTGGTATGAGCCTGACCTTGGTTGCCATCATACCCTCACCAGGTATGCTACCACAATATGTAGGAAGGGTGTTCTATGTCTACATTCTGCTCACTCTCCAATGTCATTCATAGGGTATCCAATGGCTGTCAGCGTGTGCTTACATGCTAGGGAAGCCACAATGACATACCTATCTGTGCTCTGACAGTAGTAATAGACCCAGTAGTGGAGCGCACTATTTGCATTACTGGGCGATTAGCCCTGTTTGGCTGTACTGATAGTGTGGTGACATCACCTGTGTTTACTGGGGGAATATGCAGCGTCTGGTGTATTGTAGTAGTTGCAAAAAGGAACTGTTCTCTCACACTTGCAATTACACACACCCTACTACTCCCCCCCCCCCCAGTAGCGGAGCGCACTATTTGCATTACTGGGCGATTAGCCCTGTTTGGCTGTACTGATAGTGTGGTGACATCACCTGTGTTTACTGGGGGAATATGCAGCATCTGGTGTATTGTAGTAGTTGCCAAAAGGAACTGTTCTCTCACACTTGCAATTACACACACCCCCAGTAGCGGAGCACACTGTTTGTATTACTGGGCGATTAGCCCTGTTTGGCTGTACTGATAGTGTGGTGACATCACCTGTGTTTACTGGGGGAATATGCAGCATCTGGTGTATTGTAGTAGTTGCCAAAAGGAACTGTTCTCTCACACTTGCAATTACACACACCCTACTACTCCCCCCCTACACACACACCCTACTACCCCCCAGTAGTGGCGCACACTGTTTGTATTACTGGGCGATTAGCCCTGTTTGGCTGTACTGATAGTGTGGTGACATCACCTGTGTTTACTGGGGGAATATGCAGCGTCTGGTGTATTGTAGTAGTTGCAAAAAGGAACTGTTCTCTCACACTTGCAATTACACACACCCTACTACCCCCCAGTAGCGGAGCGCACTATTTGCATTACTGGGCGATTAGCCCTGCTTGGCTGTAGTGATAGTGTGGTGACATCACCTGTGTTTACTGGGGAATATGCAGCATCTGGTGTATTGTAGTAGTTGCCAAAAGGAACTGTTCTCTAACACTTGCAATTACACACACCCTACTACTCCCCCCCATACACACACCCTACTACCCCCCAGTAGCGGAGCGCACTATTTGCATTACTGGGTGATTAGCCCTGCTTGGCTGTAGTGATAGTGTGGTGACATCACCTGTGTTTACTGGGGGAATATGCAGCATCTGGTGTATTGTAGTAGTTCCAAAAGAACTGTTCTCTCACACTTGCAATTACACACACCCTACTACTCCCCATACACACACCCTACTACTCCCCAGTAGCGGGCACTATTTGCATTACTGGGCGATTAGCCCTGTTTGGCTGTACTGATAGTGTGGTGACATCACCTGTGTTTACTGGGGGAATATGCAGCGTCTGGTGTATTGTAGTAGTTGCAAAAAGGAACTGTTCTCTCACACTTGCAATTACACACACCCTACTACTCCCCCCCCCAGTAGCGGAGCGCACTATTTGCATTACTGGGCGATTAGCTCTGTTTGGCTGTACTGATAGTGTGGTGACATCACCTGTGTTTACTGGGGGAATATGCAGCGTCTGGTGTATTGTAGTAGTTGCAAAAAGGAACTGTTCTCTAACACTTGCAATTACACACACCCTACTACTCCCCCCCATACACACACCCTACTACTCCCCCCCCAGTAGCGGAGCGCACTATTTGCATTACTGGGTGATTAGCCCTGTTTGGCTGTACTGATAGTGTGGTGACATCACCTGTGTTTACTGGGGGAATATGCAGCGTCTGGTGTATTGTAGTAGTTGCAAAAAGGAACTGTTCTCTCACACTTGCAATTACACACACCCTACTACTCCCCCCCCATACACACACCCTACTACTCCCCCCCCCCAGTAGCGGAGCGCACTATTTGCATTACTGGGCGATTAGCCCTGTTTGGCTGTACTGATAGTGTGGTGACATCACCTGTGTTTACTGGGGGAATATGCAGCGTCTGGTGTATTGTAGTAGTTGCAAAAAGGAACTGTTCTCTCACACTTGCAATTACACACACGCTACTACTCCCCCATACACACCCTACTACCCCCCAGTAGCGGAGCGCACTATTTGCATTACTGGGCGATTAGCCCTGCTTGGCTGTAGTGATAGTGTGGTGACATCACCTGTGTTTACTGGGGGAATATGCAGCATCTGGTGTATTGTAGTAGTTGCAAAAGGAACTGTTCTCTCACACTTGCAATTACACACACCCTACTACTCCCCATACACACCCTACTACACCCCAGTAGCAGAGCACTATTTGCATTACTGGGCGATTAGCCCTGCTTGGCTGTAGTGATAGTGTGGTGACATCACCTGTGTTTACTGGGGGAATATGCAGCATCTGGTGTATTGTAGTAGTTGCAAAAAGGAACTGTTCTCTCACACTTGCAATTACACACACCCTACTACTCCCCCACCACCACCACCACCACCACCACCACCACCACACACACACTTGCCATTTGTAGGATTCATACCCCTACTTCACTATGTTATGACACTTGAGAGAGATGCATTAGCAGAGCGCATTATTCGAATTACTGGAAGGTTCCTCTTCTCTGGCTATACTTATAGGGTGCTGACATCATCAGTGTTTGGAAAGGGGAATGTGCATCATGTAGTGTGTTCTCCTGAGTGCCAAAAAGCACATATCCTTCATACAGAATTGCACACACACAAACTCCCTTCATCCAAACACACACACTTGCAGGATTCAAACCCCTGCCTAACTATGTCATGACACTTGAGAGAGATGCATTAGCAGAGCACGCTATTCGTATTATGGGGAGGTTTCCCTTCTCCGGCTGTACTTATAGGGTGCTGACATCATCAGTATTTGGAAAGGGGAATGTGCATCCTGTAGTGTGTTCTCCTAGTTGCCAAAAGGGACATTTCTTTCATACAGACTTGCACACACACTAACCCCCCTCCACACACTCTGGGCATTTGCAGGATTCAAACCCCTACCTAACTATGTTATGATACTCGAGATTGATGCATTAGCAGAGCACGCTATTCACATTACTAGGGGATTTCCCTCCTCCTGCTTTACTTATAGGGTGCTGACATCATCAGTGTTTAGAAAGGGGAATGTGCATCCTGTAGTGTGTTCTCCTAGTTGCCAAAAGGGACATTTCTTTCAGACAGACTTGCACACACACCAACCCTGCTCACCCACACACACACTGAGCATTTGCAGGGTTCAAACCCCTACCTCACTATATTATGACACTTGAGGGTGACGCATTAGCAGAGCACGCTATCCAAATTACTGAGCATCTGTTCTGCACCTGCAGTATTTATAGGGTGCTGACATCATTATTTCTTCAGAGGTATGTACATCTAGTACTACCTGTCAGGTGGGGGACAGCATATATATGCATTTGCAGCCACCTACTTCAGGGTCAGATATGCACATCGCACTGGCAGGTTATGTTCTATACCATGCTTCGTGACCACAGGACCTGTAACACACAACACAACCAGTCCAGAACACCCCTCCCACATCCAGCACACACACTTTGCTTCCCTGGGAACAGTGCCAGGATATGCAGGTGTTCACATACACCATTCCAGTTGTTAACGTCAGGTACAGGCATATTGTGTGTGGGAACTACTCAGGCCTCTACAACATTACCCTACAGCCACTACAATTTGTGAGTCCATGTGCTATGGCAGAACCACTCATCACAGCCACAAGGGGGAATGCATATTGCACCTGACCATCTGCAACATGGGTACTCATTGTTCCACACCAGAGGTAGACCACCAGTGTTGATATCTGACCATACCCACCTTTCCCTGGACATCCATATCCCATCCCCACCCCCAGGCAAGGTTGTCACTGCAAACAAACTGTATTTATCACAAGCAGACTTTACACTTGTGAAGACTGGGGTGGAAAAACTCAAAGGACCCATGCTGGGGGAGTATACTGGCCAATTTGCATAATCCTTGACAATTGCATTCTATGAGCATGTGGAAGGTTTGCATTGATCATGCTATCCCAAATATACCCATGACTGCTCCACAACAGGACACCTGTCAGGTGTACACCAGCCATATATGAGCTGTCCAACAGACAGAGTGAGCTAATACATTGCAGAGCAGTAGCCCACAGAGGGGGGACATCTCTGAACAGTACCGGCATGACACTTCAATTCCACATAATCATCACGACACAGTGTTGACAGTGAAAATGTCCAGACAATGCAGATAAGGCTCCCCTCAGTCTGTTATTGACGCCCACTTACTGTTAGAGGTCCTCAGCAACCCTCTTCCAGCACACACCAACAACATGGGTGTGGCTTAGCACATTCAAACCCTGGGATCTCCACTGTGTCCCTGCTTGACAGAGGCACAGCACACTAGCCTCACATGGTGCCTTATGTGACCTACTTTACAGTGGCACAGTAGCCTACTGTACTGTGGAGGCAGACGCCAAGCACACTCTGGCTACGCTGTCATTCCCTAGGGCAGACAGCCTAGTGTTGACCTCTACACCCATATGTTTAATTGTCAGATGCACATTATTTGTTGCTGATAGACTGTTTGCAGGTCTTTATTGCCATAGCATTCCCTGTTTGTATGAACAACATGTGTATCTGTGGAAGATGTTTGCATATGGGAGGGATCCACTATATCAATGATGTCTCTGTAGTCATTTAACTGTGTGCACTGGGCAGATTGCTGTAATGTGGTTGGTTCCTGGAATAACACGTACACATACCAGATATGTGTGGCCAACTGCTAAACTGAGATTTGGCCTAAGTGTGTGAGCATGCCCAGTTCAGCCTTCCCATGGCATGTTGTCTGACATATGTCTCATTTATCAAAGTGTGCGAGCATGCCCAGTGTGTGCTTTCCATATGTTGAACTCTGCAGCCCACCACATTTGTGGATGAGTGTGAACTTCAACAATATCTCCCGTTTATGGTTGTGTGTTGTGTGTCATGTTGTGTAGTTACTGTCCAACTGCTTTGTTGTGAACACAACAGGGATTATACTGTGCCTGCAGGGTTTGCATGGGATACTTTGCATACAGTTGTCAACATCCTTTCATACTGACCTAACACTGTAGTACCATATAGTGTACTGGTTCAGTACTTTCACTGTTGTGGACAGTATCCTGGGCTTTCGTCCTATCACTGCTTTACATTTCCATAGTGAGCACAACAGCCTGGTTAGGTTCATAGGTTCATAGGTTCATAGGTTCATAGGTTTATATAGTTGTGCACATCTGACCATGTTGCATTATGTTCAGATATGAACTACTTATACCAGGCTTGTCCAACATTGGTAGTGTATTCCACAACATAGGTGTACATTGGCAAACAGTAGCGATGTGCCCTAGGCCATTTCTAATGCTAGTCGGAGAGTATGTTTGTCCTTCGACACACATTGTAAGTGGAGTTTGCCATAACATATGTCATAGTTAGTATACTGTGCCTCCGTCTACCTGTGACATAACAGTGATACCCAGGGTAAACCTACCATCTCCCATCCACTCATCACGATTCCTCTTGAGGAGAATCGATGAGTGACTCTATGGATAACCTGTACTGGGAGTTTACTCATGAGTGGGGGTGGCTTCTGTGTTATGGATCATGCAGTACAGCTCGTCCTATGTATGTCAGTGCTGGGGTTCAGGTCTCTCATGTGCATAGCTCACTGCCATTCAGATTGTACAAGGTGCAGCATGTTCATTGATTCCAGCTTGGACATGGCTTTATACATCAGGCACAGCTTGCCTCTGGGTGGGCAATATGGCAGTGTGTGGAGCTGCAGTTTGTTTAATCAGGCAACACATGGCATCTGTTCAAGCTCTTTGATACTCCTGGTGTGGTACTGTTGGGGACTTTACAGTTGATGGAGGTGTCTGCTGAGGTACATCTCACAGGGGCTATTGTAGTCAATTGTAACGCTGATGAAGGATGACTGCAGAACCACAATGACCTCCCCTTATGTAGATCTGACAACCTTCATGATTAGGTGGGTATATGGTATGTTTCTGTGAACACTACAGCCACATGTTTGTCCAATGCAGGATATCTATCACCTTGTGTCCACAGGTCTCTCATTACATGTTAGGTACGTAATGGGTTAACACCTATGTGGTAATTGGTGGGCACTTACTGTATATCCACGGGGGTTGACTATACACTTTTCTGCAATTAGCTTGCTGACATGGCTATGGCACCAGTTGTCTGTTTCTATGTGGCCCTTTTGTGGGATGCTTGTGTCAGCTGGAGGGTCAGATATGGTGGGCAGTTTGTAGTCCTCTGCATACATGTTCAGACACAGTCCTTCCATGTTGGCCTGTACCTATGGGACATATATACCAAATGAGGTTGGTCCCAAGACCAAGCCTTGTGGGATGCCAGTTATATCTGGTTTGTAGTCTGACATGGCTGCTGCATGTCTGACCATGTCAGTTCTGTCCTTGGTCTGGTTTGCAACCCCTCTACTGACATAGGGGCTTATATTTCAGCTGGTGAGCATATCTATAATGAACACGTAGGGTATTGTATGGAAGCATTTGCAAGGTCCAGCTATGCTGTGTGGACCACATTGCCCTCATCAATGACCTTAATGACTGTTTCAAATGAGTCAAACATGTTTAGGGGCAGGATCTGTGCATAAGAAAGCCACACTGGGTAGGGTCCAGTGTCAGTAGGTCCCCAATATCTTTATGTCTGCGGTACATGCTGATCCTTTCCATAGCTGTGCAGACCAAGCTTGTCAGGATTCTGGGGTGGTAGTTTGCAGTATCCATTCAGGCCACTGTTGTTGTACACTGCTCTTTGTGTACATATCCTGTGGTAAGGCTGACATTGAGCAGTAGTGTGATTTGGCATTCCATTCTCCTTGGAGTCCAGGACACCATCTCATACCATTGCTGCTGTGTGTTTTGCTTTGTAGATGCTGGCTGTTACCTCAGCATCTGCAATGTCAGGGGGACAGCAGTCTGCTGGGATAGATATTTTGCATTCTGGGGGTTGCACTGCACCTGTCAGGTTGTATGTTGGCAATATGTGTGTGTTTGGTATGTTGTTTGTAATATTTGTGTGATTCAGAGCATATATGTGAATTCCCAACTCGGTTCCTACCATCGGTTGAGCAAGCCTTGGGATTATCCTTAGTGTCCTGTACAATTTGTATCTTCATAGGTTCATAGGTTCATACTAGGCTATCCACCCTAGGGAGTTTGTAAGCCTAGCCAGAGTGTGTGTGTCTTTCGCCGCCCCTTGCTATGTGAATATTATGGCCATTTATGATTTACTTTACTGTGCCTCTGTCTGGACGTGACACAGGGAAGACCCCCAGTGTACATCTACGATCATCCTTCCACTTGGTAATATTCCTGTTGAAGAGTGTCAGTGAGGGGCTCTGCCTAACATGGAGTGGGATTCTGTTCCAGGGTGTGGGGAGCCTATGGGTTGTGTATCTGTCCCTCCAGCACATCCTATTTCATTATGTGTTGAGGTTGACATCTCTCACTCTCACAGCTCCAATGGCTTTGAGTTTTCTGGGGTGGAGCATGTCCATTACTCCTGTGTTGGACATGGCCTTGTACAACAGACATACAATGCCTCTGTGTAGGCAGTATGTGACTGCATTCAGCTGGGGTGTCTATAGCCAGGCAGCATATGACATATATATTTGAAACCCTTTATCCTCTTGGTGAGGTACCTTTGAGGTCTTTATAACTGCTGCAGGTGTCAGGTAAGGTACATCCCAAATGAGGCATTGTACTAGATTATGGGTCTGATAGGAGAACAGTACAGGGGCACAATGACCACTGTTGATGTAGATGTGAATCCTTTCATGATACAGTGTCCAATATAGACAGTCTTCATAGCCACATTGGCAATGTGAGTGTCACATAACAGGTTACTGTCCTCTTGTGTCCCTAGGTCCCTGATTACTCCTTCCATACATAATGGTTTACCACCTATGTGGTAATTTGTGAGTACCTTGTTTGGTATTTGGTGGGACATTCATACTGTCCAGTGTCTTCAGGACGTCTGGGTGGAGTTCCTGTGTGTGAGAGTGTGGTCTGTAGCATGCTACAGACTGTACAGCAGTTTTGCCTATGGTTAGGTGCACATGGGTGGTGTCCGATGCTTCGTGCATTGTCAGTTACCTGGACGTATGGGTGTCTGTGCTGAATATGGATACTTCCCCTCCTTTTATGTTTTGGTCCAGGTTTTGGGGCCATAACGCATGATATGAGGTATAACCTGGTAGTGCTGATCTGCTGTCAGGAGGCTTGCAGCAGGTTTCTGTCACTGCACAGACATCGATGTTCTCCATACTGGGGAGGGCCTCAGGAGCATGCATATTGCGGTTTACATGTCTGGCATTGGTCAGCATTACCCTTATGTTTCTTACCACTTATGTTTTCTAGGGTGGTGGGTTAGTCTTTTCAGCCTTGCCTACGTAAGGCTCTATGGAAGTGGCAAAAGCCTTATCCAATATCCAAACGCCCAAGGGTAGCAGGTGCAAGCCATCCCTGGAACAGCAGCATGGCCTGTCATGCATGACATCCCAAGCAGACAGACATTAGATCCTCTTGGAATGAAAGCAGTAATTGTGCCACCTGTTAAAGCTGATCATTCTGTGTTTGTACTGTGGCATCATTCTTGGTGAGGGTAGGATGCTGCAAATGGGCAGTGTCATACCGGCCTGGAGTACATACTCAGAGAGCTCATCTATGTCTCTTTTCATGTAGTCCAGGGAGGTACATCTCAGGTCATTCACACCAGCATGGACAATGACTGCATCATATTTCTACTTGCTTTGGGGTGATCTGCATATTTGTGTTATGTGGCATATTGTAGCAGCCTACAGGCAGCTTACTGTACCCTTTCCCTTGTTCAGTCTGGTGAGTGGGTCAGCAGTGTGTCTGCCTATAGAGTCACCTATTACAACTGTATCAGGCATGTTGTTTCTCCTTCTGGCCTGTGACTGTTTGGCACACCAGCTTTGTGTACTATGTATTGCATGTGCTATGTTTGGAGGTTGTGGTTGCTTGGGGGTCTGCTTTGGAGGCCTCTGTTGGTGTGGTGTGTTTGTAATTAGGGCCTCTGGGAATGTTTTTCTGTGTTTATGTGTTTGGTTTGCAGTTGTAATAGGTCTATGTGGGACTGGGTTTGTGGTGTGTGTGGTTACCTTCTCCTCCTGACTAGTTTTGACAGTACTGAGTTGAGGGAGCTCAGCCTCCGGTTTGGATAAATGGTTGCCTCTCTCACATATATTTATATTTCTTGGGGGGAGTTGAGGGTTGTCTGTGTACTTGGGGCAGGTGTAACGTTGCCTCAGGATTCACAGATTCGACTTGTTGTAGCTGGCCTTAGTGGATTGTATGTGTGAACATATTTTATTGCCATACTACTGATCAGTGATTACTTCCCTTTTTATGTTTGCTCTATCATGTAGTAGCTTCCTCATTCTCTTGCATGGTTTGGTAATGGCTGGAGTCCAGCATGCCAGATGCCTGTGTGTATGGCATTGTGTCTTGCTGTTATTTGTGATTGCATACTCCAAGCATTCCTGGCTGTGTTCATGGAATGTCTGTATAACAGGTTCTGAGGTGTGGCCCATATTTTGCACCTGCACAGGGCCTTTAATGGATTCCACATCAGTTTGGAGGGGTGCAACTAATGCTTTACACATGTTTTTCACTGTGGTTTTCTGGCCAGGGACTGTGGTCAGGATGTGTATATCCAGTGTGATTACTCTATGGTCCAGTCTTACCAGTGAGGGATACACTTCTCATCTTGCCATCCAGTACCCATGTTGCTGATTATCACATCCAGTATGCTTACCCCTCTTTTGGGAGTGGTACGTTGTTCCTGGGCATTTTGGTTTATGGCTTCTAGGCACTTTTCTCCTACAGTGTTGGAGCTAGTATAATGCTCCCAGTCTATGTCTGGGTATTTTCAGTCAACCAATATAATGTGATTTGGGGGGCTTGATATATTCATGTATTCCAACATAGGCCAAGTGCAGTTCCTAGTGTTAGGATGGTAGTCTGTAGCAGGCTATAAACTGGGAAGCAGTTTTAGCCACTGTTACTTGACCATGGCTAGTCCATGCTACTTCTTGTTGTGGTACCAACATGGGGGTGTGGTTATCCTTGACAATTATTGCTGGTCACCCTCCTTTTGTAGCTTGTTCCATGTTCTGAGGCTGTACAGCACATTATGAGGTGTAACCTGGTAGTGTTAGGGTGCTGTTGTGAGCCTTGACCCAGTTTTCTGTTACAGGACAGATATCAACATTCTCCATACTGGGTGAGTTTACACTGCATGCATCTTGCTGTTTAGACTTCTGGCATTGGGTAGCATTACATCTAGGTTCTTATCCCTTGTGGTACCTATGGAGGTGGGTTTGTGTTTTGAGCCTTACCTATTCAGGGCACACTGTGGGTAATGACAGCCTTTGCCAGTATCCATGAGGCCTGGACTGATAGGTGCACGCCACCCCTAGCAGGTGGAGCATCATGTCATGCTCAGCATGTCATCCCAGGCTGGCACACATTGGATCCCCTTTGACTAACTGCAAAACTTCAGCCAATTATTGCAATTGATCATCCCATCATCATATTGTGGCATCATGCTTGGTGAGGGTAGGATGTTAGTCAGGGTCCTCAAGTGTGCATATACTACATGGTGTTACATTACTTAACACATGGCATTCATGCCTCAGGTGGTGCTGCAGGGCTGCCTCTGTCGGATGCACATATTACACTCCCTGTACATGTTTGAGAGCAGGTTATGTCATTTTAGGCATCCATGTTATTATATGAGTGAGTCAGTGAGGGGTATCATTCCCAGGGTTCCTACTGAGCCAGTGTATATGCTATGTGTTGCCTCTTTGCCAAGGCCAGGGCATACTGGGTACGCCTCCTTCTGCCTACTGGGTCAGGCTCAGGTTGTTCCTCCTCCGAGTCACGCTCTGCCTGTGATGGCCTTGGCAATGGTAGGGGGCTGTTTGGCCCGGCCCTATGCTGGTCCTGCTGCAGCTGTTTTCGCAAGATCATATTATGTAGAATAGCACATTCCATGACAATTTGGGTACATGTAGTTGGTGAGTACTGCAAGGCTCCACCAGATGTGTCCAGACACCGGAACCGTGACTTGAGCAGCCCAAACACATGCTCTATTACATTACGTGTTTGTGCGTGTGCCTCATTATGGAGTTCCTGTACAGGTGTGTGTGCGTTTCTGATGGGTGTCATTAGCCACGGCTCCAGTGCATAACCTGCATCCCCCACTAGGTGTCCGTGTGGGATGTCCCCATTGGCAAATGTCTGGTACAGCTGCGTCAAATGCCAGATATGAGAATCATGGCAGCTCCCAGGGCAGCCAGCACACACATTCATTATTATGCCCTGGGCATCACACATGACCTGGCAGTTGATGGAGGGGAAGCCCTTGCGATTAATGTAGGCCCTACCCCACTCACCGGCTGGTGCTTTGATGCATATGTGCGTGCAGTCTATTGCACCCACTACCTCAGGGTATTCCGCTATTTGCTGGAAGAGACACATATTGCTGGCCAATACCTCACGGGAATTGGGGAAATATACATGATCACCGACATGTGCTGACATGGCATCCAGGAACTGGTGCAGTACCCTGGAGGCTGATGCCTGTGATATCCCCATCATATCACCAGTTGGTCTCTGGAAGGTACCTGTTGCTAGTATTCTTAGGCTAACACATACCTTGGTTTCCACTGGGATGGGTTCCCCTCTGTTGGTTCTGTGTGTGAGGCGTGGCCTGCACAGCTCGACAATTTGCTACAGGAGGTCTCTGTCCGCTATATAGCGGTCTACTATCTCCAGCTCATGTAACCCATGGTAGGTGACCCTGGGCCTGTACACTCTTCTCCGTCTCCTCACTGTGGGTTGTCTGGCACCATCTGTATTGTCACCACCCTCAGCAAGTCGCCTATGTCTCCTTATGACAGCTATGGAAGCCCCTAGCATTTCTGCTCTGAGTTCAGCTTTTTCAGTTTTCACTTCTAATAGCTTACTCCTGTCTTGCAGTGTCTCTTGAGAGAAACATCCTGCACTGCTGTTTGCAGAGTTTTAAGTGCTTGGCTGAGCTACTATTCTGCCTGTGTAATTGCCTGCTTCTAATTGTTTTCACCTGCTAGCTCCAACAGTATTCCCTGCTAGTTTCCTACTAATTCTGTTGCTTCCTTTTTCCTTTCTGTTTCCTCAGGGGGGAGCAACGTGCATACCAGCAGAAACACACTCACAGTGGCTTGCACACATGCTTACACGGTTCAGAATCTACTTATTTGGGTTAAAACGCGCACACACCAGCGCAAACAGTCTTACAAGTCTGCCAACAGGCTCCCACATGCTCAGTCTGCCCTACACGCGCGCACACTAGCGCAAACAGTCTTACAGATCTGCCAACAGGCTCCCACATGCTTAGTCTGCCTTACACGCGCACACACTGCCCTACCCGCGCCTCATGGCGTGCACATGTGCGCATGCATGCCCAACAAGAAACTTTGGTGTAAGTAACAGTGTACACCTTCCATTTCTTGACTTTCCCATGCTTATCTTGTGGCACTCCTCTTTCCATGATATGTGTCTGACATCTGTCATGTAACACTGACCTCCAATGAACTGCATTTCTTTATACCATTCCCCCTGTGATGTCACCTATCTCCTACTCTATTCCTCCCCCTTATGTATCTCTTACACTACTCAGAATGTGCTCATTTGCTATGTGACAGTGGAATTCAGTATCCTAACACTCATTTATATCAGATTGCCTACTAATGCTTAGTTACATCTCTTAGACTCAGCTTCCCCCCTTAGCAACCACTAAACGGTGGCCATGTTGTTTTTGGTCTGCTGGTCCCTGTATTGTAAATCCATGTATTGCATAAAACCCACATTTGTGGGTTTATAACCTTCATTTTTATGTTTTATACAGCGCAACCTGTTTGCGCGGGGCTGCGCTGTGTTTAAACATCGGCGATTGCCAAAAAAAAAAAAAAAAAGATTATATTTTCATATTTGCATTGGGGTACCTTGCCAGTGGCCACATATTTGGCCATTGGCATGCTGCCTGACACATATGCACCCTTTATTTGGAGCTGACATGGCTCCATTGTGATTTTTGCAGAAACGTACATTTCTGCAGCTAAAACGGCTCTTACACGGGCTGCTTTTTGCTTCGTGGATCGCTACTCTACCTCATTTGCATGCCTTTCGGCTGCAAGTGAGGTATCTAGCATATCCACGCCCAGTCCGTGTAAGAGACGTTTTAGCTGGTCTCTTACACGGAGTTTCAGGCTGTTCCTGGATTGCGAGGCTTGCATGGAATCTTACACGTCTCTTACACTCCATGCAAGCCCTTGTGAATCCTGCCCTTGCAGGCACGGAAAACTTGGCACTTCCTGTCATAACTACAAATGGACATCTAATTAGCATATCATGTGAATACCAAACAGCACACAACTCCATTTCTACTAGGATACTACTTACAAACACAAAAGTTAAGAAACTGACTGAAAAGAATGAAAAAATATATAAGCATATTAAAAAATGAAAAATTTGTGGATTTAACAGCGTACACAGAGAGTGTCCTTGCACACAGTAATACATAAACAACCAACACTCCCACGCAAATATATGTATTCTAATACACTGTTAATTGGGGAATGATTGTTATGTGTATTAAACAGTGACACGACACTGGTCCACTGTTGCATTTCTGACTCAGCATGAAATACAGATTCAATGACAAATAAAATTTTGGTAAAATGAGCAGAAAAAAGTGTGCAGCAAGAAAAGGAGTCGAACACCGGCTGCAGGCTACAGGGATGTCAGTACATACATGCATTCAAATAAAAAGAAGAGGCACACCACATTCCACTGACAATTATTATTTTTGAATGACTATATAAAATTATAAGTGACAGCTTATAGTAGTTACATATTTTTTTCACTAAAGTTCAGATATAGCAGCAATGAGGCACTGTGAGGTGATAAATGATTATGCAGCAGAAATAATATTTAAAGACTTATTAAAAGAAGTGCATCGGAATGTTCAGTAGTCAGAGCTGCTTAGCTACATGCAGTAATCACAGTAGCTCATCTACATTCATTGTATGCATGATGTCAGTGGCTAATTTGCATGGCATGCCAATCATGCCTCATTTCATATTCTGGTTTGCTCGTCACTCACCCTGGCCACACCCACTCCTGCTCAAAACTGAAGGTGAGCCAGTACACTACAACATTGTCACTATTTTAAGATACTTTGCTGCAGTGGTGCAGCGGTAGCATTGTCGCCTCAGAGCAAGAGGTTCTGCCGTTCAGATACTCAGCTGGAGCGCCTTCTGTGTGGAGTCTGCATGTCCTCCCCGTAACCGAGTGGCATTCAAAAGACATGAGAGAATGGGCATGCCTTCGTTGAAGGTTGGGTGTCGAACTGGCACCTCGACATTGTGAAAATCTACTGCCAATCATTAGCGGACCGGAATTCTGCTGTGGCGACCCCTAACCGAGAAAAGCCGAATGAACAGCAACTTGTAAGGTCATCAGCTGAAGCTGAGATAGGATGTGGGCACAGGTCCGAAGGTGAAAGTGAATGTAGTGATATATGGCTGTTGGGCAGCGGAGGAATTAGCTGTGGGAAGCCTTGGCTAGGGACACTATGCTATCTATGAAATAAGAGTTAAATTCTATTGCAGTTCTGAGTAGTGAGGGATTAGTGTTGAATTTTTTGCCAGGATGTGAGTTCTTTAATGGTTGAACAGAATTTTTTTAGGGTTGTGTTAACTATGGTTCTGAATGTTGTTTCAGTATTGGTTTTTTGTTTTCATTTACTTGCTTTTTTATTACAGATGTGGAGCATTCTGAAGTTTTTGTGATATTGTGATGTTTTATATTTCTGCCATAGTTTCCATGATTTTTTTAATCCTACAGTAGCATTCTATTGTTTTTGGATAGCCAGATTGCATTATTTGCTTTTAGTCTGTTACTTCTAGGAGGTACAGTGCTATTTAGGAAAGTTTCATTGAATTCATTTGCAACATCATCTAAGGAGAGGATTTCTGGGATATTTCAGTTAATAGCTGATGGGGTAGTAATGAATATGTCTGGGTTAAACCTGGACAGGTTGCATGTTGCTTTGTAAACATACCATTTAGACAGTTGTATGAGATGTCTGGTTTAATATCTTCGAATATCTTGGGGTTTTAATGCTCCATTCCTAAGTTAGCATATGACTGAAGTTCATGAAATTAGCATTGTTTCAAGCTTTGATGTCAGGCAAAAATGCTCTTTGCAGCACCCACAGTGGGCCCAGAACTGACTCTTGCAATTCATACAGAGTTACGTGTCCAGCCATCCATCCATCCATCCACAACCCCTTTTTCCCATTTTTGCATATAGGGTCTGGGTGTTACTTCAACAGGGGCAATCATCTAGAGTCAAGACACCAAAAAAGTAGATATACTACTGGATGACCACAAGAACCAACAAACCAAACTGGAGGATGCAGAAGAACAGAGTGAAGTTCACATGATATTAGCGTAATAAAAAACCTTTAATCCACGCTTTTGTAACCAAACATCTTCAGAATAAACTATACATGCTCTACATCACATTTAAAAACAGTTTTGAAATAAACACATCTTTCCATTTAAACAATTATATTAAAAGTTTTTTATTACGCTTTCATCTAGAGTCAAGGTTTACACCACCTGGTGGCTAACCCTGCCATGTTAGTTCTTCCACATCATAGACTCATACCTATGGCCAATTTAGAGTGCCCAATCTACCTACTGCAGGTCTTTGGAATGTGGAAGAAAACCAGAGCACCTGGAGGAAGCCCATGTGAACACAGGCAATACATGCAGAGTCTGCACAGAAGGCACCACAGTTTAAGGCCGATTGCTTCAACTACTGATGCAACTGTCTGGATACCTTTAATCTACATCACTCTCATCTCTGCCTGCAAATCTTGATATTCTATGACTTTGTGTCTCACTGTACATGAGACACTGTAACAGCAAGGTGGAGCAATTTCTATGATCAATACTACTTTTGTCTTTTTTCGTGAACGACTATATCAGGTTTTATTGCATTGATTTTTTGGGCTATTGGTTTTTCCTGGGAACCATATTTTAATCAAAACCTAATCTTTTTAGTAACTGCTTATAGGGTTAAGGGTAAGACAAAACAACAGTGGTGATAAAGAATCACACTGGAATATGCCATTTGAAATTTTATCCCTGGTATTATAATTTACTGTTTGTCATGGCTTAACTGCCAGGTGGTTTGCCACTCTTTCATGGTCAATGTAATGTAACTGATCAATGTAGGATTTATCACATGCATCCGTAAGCACTCTTTTATCTATGAATGTGGGATGCAATCTTTTTTTTTTTTTTTTTTTTTTTTTATAATCTAGCCATCCCATACTTAGATTCTTCAACATTTTACAAATCTTCATTATGGCTTTATTTAGCAACAAATGAGCCTTTGTTCCATCTGACTTTCTTTTGTTTCCCTTTTGTTCTATCGCCATGATTGAGTTTTCTTTTAAATGAGTATAAGCTTTGTTTGCATCATTTCCAGTATAAAGTTTGTACATCATCAGAAGATAAGTTATTGTTCTATAGTTTTTAAGATGCTTACAGTTTCACTATTAAGGAGGAGTATCATTTATCATGTTATTAACCAGATTGGTGTTTGTTCAGGATGCAAACAGAAGTAATTTTTACTCAGGGCTAAGTCTTTATCCTTAATTCTGTTTCAGTTTCTGTGGCTACTACATCCTCCTATTTCATATCCTCTACATTTGAACTCCTTACTGCTTCTTTTTTAAAATAAAAGAAACATAAAGAAAGAAAAGAGTGTGTGTGTGTGTGTGTGTGTGTGTGTGTGTGTGTGTGTGTGTGTGTGTGTGTATGTTTCTGTCTGCGTGTGTGAGCATATGTGTGCTTACTTGCATGAAAGCAGGTGTGTGTGTGTGTGTGTGTGTGTGTGTGTGTGTGTGTGTGTGTGTGTGTGTGTGCTTATGTTCGTCTGTGTGGTTAAGGGTAAGACAAAACAACAGTGGTGATAAAGAATCACCCTGGAATATGCCATTTGAAATTTTATCCCTGGTATTATAATTTACTGTCTGTCATGGCTTAACTGCCAGGTGGTTTGCCACTCTTTCATGGTCAATGTAATGTAACTGATCAATGTAGGATTTATCACATGCATCCATAAGCACTCTTTTATCTATGAATGTGGGATGCAATCTCTCTTTTTTTTTTTTTTTTTATAATCTATCCATTCCATACTTAGATTCTTCAACATTTTACAAATCTTCATTATGGCCTTATTTAGCAACAAATGATCCTTTGTTCCATCTGACTTTCTTTTGTTTCCCTTTTGTTCTATCGCCATGATTGAGTTTTCTTTTAAATGAGTATAAGCTTTGTCTGCATCAATTCCAGTATAAAGTTTGTACATCATCAGAAGATAAGTTATTGTTCTATAGTTTTTAAGATGCTTACAGTTTCACTATTAAGGAGGAGTATCATTTCTCATGTTATTAACCAGGTTGGTGTTTGTTCAGGATGCAAACAGAAGTCATTTTTACTCAGGGCTAAGTCTTTATCCTTAATTCTGTTTCAGTTTTTGTGGCCACTACTTCCTCCTATTTCATATCCTCTACATTTGAACTCCTTACTGCTTCTTTTTTAAAACAAAAGAAACATAAAGAAAGAAAAGAGTGTGTGTGTGTGTGTGTGTGTGTGTGTGTGTGTGTGTGTGTGTGTGTGTGTGTGTGTATGTTTCTGTCTGCGTGTGTGAGCATATGTGTGCTTACTTGCATGAAAGCAGGTGTGTGTGTGTGTGTGTGTGTGTGTGTGTGTGTGTGTGTGTGTGTGTGTGTGTGTGCTTATGTTCGTCTGTGTGAGGCAGTGAGTCAGACTGCTAAACCAGTGGCAGCCGCAGTTCGGAGGGTTGCATACCTCTCGACCTCATAGCTCAAACAGATATTAAATATTGCTATTATAAAATTGCAAAGTTGCTAGATTAACAAGGTTTGTTTTAGCATGCATTTTCTGAAGGAAACAAAAACTGAAACCCAAATGTATGCCATTATTTATTGAATTAATTCCCCAATGACTGACAACAAACCACAGACTGAAACATTAGCAAAGGGACTACTTTACATAAAAAAAAAAATATATATATATATATATATATATATATATATATATATAAATATATAAATATATATATCTATATATATCTATATCTATATATATATATATATATATATATATATATATATATAAATATAGTAATAAAAAACAAGTACGTAAAACACAGTTTTACATACACCCTGTGACTTTGGGTCTCATAACACCCCTGGGCAGGTCTTATTTACACAATAACACACACTGTTGGTCATTATTGCTTACACTGGAAATGGTATTTGAGTTTCCAGTTTTTAACAGAGCATTTTCATTTGTCTGCTAGTGCTAGTTCTCAAGAAAAGCAAGGTAAAGTGCCATAGTTTGCTAAACTTATCAGTGCTGTTGTACAAACGAATGCAATGCTGGTACACCTGCAGAACGGCAGTGACAATGCTAATATATGTTCTGTCTTTTGGTCTTGCCGATTGTTCACAAATTGATTAAACAGCATTTCAAAACCTTATGTTACTGAAAGGTGTCAGTCAGTAAACATTTTTAAAGATGCAGTGAAGTCTTCCCTAGATATAATATACTAATAAAAACTTCAATGCCTTTTTAAAAAGTTCACTAACAGCTGTCAACAATGTTGATGTGTCTTTCGGCTTTTCCCGGTTATGGGTCGCCACAGCGGAACTCCGGTCTGCTAATGATGGCAGTAGATTTTTACGTGCCGAGTTGCCAGCTCTGATGCACAACCTTCAACAAAGGTATGCCCATTCACGCATGTCTCCACGCAGAAGATGCTTTAGCTGAGAATCGAACCGGACAGCGTCTTACTGTGAAGCGACAACGAACAGCTGTCAATAATGTAATGTTCTAAAATGCTCTTTTGAAGTTAGTATTACTTTTTTGAATGATCAGCAATACCAAAGAAAAATAATCATTTTACTCCATAGCACTTTTTTAGTAGTTTACTCCCATTTGATGATATTGTGGCTAAGGAAATGGAAACATGGATGATTTACTTATTAAATTAATGTTATTCCAGACCATATATAAGGAGGTATACATTCCAAATATGTTTCCTTGTCTGAGATAAAAAAAACAAACTTGCATATTCAAGTTTTATAGCTAACCTGATTTATCACTGTGAATTTTTATATTAGTTTACCTACAGAAATACAAATATTATTCAAATAATATTCAAATACTCTTGTTTACTGTGCCATCTGCATTATGCTATTTTAGTTAGTCCTCTTTTTTTTATTTACTGTAAGAAACTCGTGTTAAATTGATGTTTTATTGTTTTATGGAACTGTATTAACAACTAGTATCACTGAAGTAATAAGAGTAATTGTGGCTTGAATGGCTTCTATATATTAAGCAGAAATTGTACTACATGTACCGCCACCAAAACTGGTTTGTGAATGGGGTAGTCACACTACCCCATCTTTCAAAATGAAGTGCTCATGCTTTGGGACCCAAACCCTTTTAATCAGCAAATTTGACTTTTCAATAAATCTATTAGGGAGGGGATTAATGGGGCACCCATTTTGCTCCTGATTTGATCCTAAAAAGAAACACCTATGCACAACAGAGTTAAACTACTAATAAATTAATAATAGGAATAACAATAACAAAACAGCAATTATAATAAAAGTGCCATCAAAACAGCCTTTATAAGTAATGGTTTGGTCATGTCAACCTCTGGATAAATACCCATAGGTACTTGTCATCTTTGTTGAAATTTTTTTTATAAGACCCATTGCTCCTACTATATTGGAACTGTCTGTGTATCCTTCTTCCATATTTACCTCACTTCTGCCTGCAAACCCTGGTATTTTATGCCTTTGTCTCTCTGTGCGTAACACACTGCAGTCACTGGCTATAGAAATTTCATTGATCAATACTACGTTTGTCTTCTTTTCATGGACTACTATAGCTGGTTTTCTCGTGACTTTTTTCTGAATTGTTGGTAACGGGTGATCCCATGTGATATCAACTTTATTTACTATAATGCTTTGTGGCTCATGTTTCCAAAGTTTTTCAGCCACTTCAATACCATGATGTTTTCACATTCCCTAATGCAACAGTATTACCAAATTATTTTGCTTTTCAGTATACAGTCCTGCCATTAGTATATGACAACCAGCAACAAGATGTGTGACTGTTTCCAATTCAGTTCTACAAAACCTACACTTGTCTGTTTCTACCATATGTTCAATGGACTTTGTAAAGCAACGTGTACATAGTCCACTATCTTGGGCCTCCAATATTAACCTTCTGTCTTTTGGTTTAAATTCACTTTTTCTTAACCATTCTTGCGTTTGATCCTCATCAACATGCGATTGTTCCAAGAGTTTTTTATACTTGCAGCTCTGTTTATGCATCTTCCACATTTCATGCCTTCTCATCTGATCCTTCACTTTTATTTTTATTTATTTATTTTATTTATCATTTGTTGACTGGGAAAGTCCGACTAGGTTCCACAGAGCCTGTTTTCAGCGGAGGCCCGGGGAGAAATGCTCCAGATGCATGTCTTTGGAATGTGGGAGGAAACCGGAGTACCCAGAGGAAACTCACGCGAACACAGGGAGAACATGCAAACTCCACACAGAAGGCACCCCAGCCGAGAATTGAACCGGAGAACCTCTTGCTGTGAGGTGACAATGTTAACCACTGCACCACAGTGCCGCCCAAAACCCACATGTAGTGAAAGGTTTAAAATATGAGGAAAATAAGTCTACTCTTTCTTTTGTTTTTTGGCACATTCATTTGCCTGATTTTTATCTACTTCTAGTTTGATTTCCATTCCCACTTGATGCCTATATGCTACTGCTAAACTAAGCAGGGATGTCATCTTAGACTTATTTTCCTCATATTTTAAACCTTTCACTACATGTGGGTTTTGTGGCATCACCAGATATGTGTGCAGCTCTACAATTGCAGGTCTATACATGAAATCAATTTTGAGGAGGCCCGTACCTCCTTCAGAACGGGGAATATATAGTCCTGATATACACTGATTTTGATAAATCATTAGACAAGCATGAAGCATCCTTCTGATTTTCCTGTCCAACCAATTCAACACCTTTTGGGGCCAGTCAGCCACTCTAAAACTGTACTTTAGGATAGGAAAAGCAAACTGGTTTATAGCTTGAACTTTGTTCCTAGATGTCAATTCTGTTTTCAGTATTAATTTAAGTCTTCTAAAATATTCCTTACTGTGTTTTATTCACATTCGTTCATATTTTATTGCTGAACCTTCATCAGTTCCCAAATATTTATACACTCACTCTTGCTCAAGTTCTTTTATATCACATTCCTGTCCCAAACTGATGTTTTCTTGGTGCTGCAGCTTTCCGGCTTTAAAGAATTCTTTTGCACATTTATCAACACCAAATGACATTCTTATATCATCTGAAAAAAAAGTCTGACCACCTGCAGTCGTGCTTTCAGTTCCTCATTTGATGAACTATACAGTTGTAGCCATGACACAATTGGTAAAATAGGTTAAGAGCAAGAGAAAACAGCTGTGGTGATGGAGAGTTACCCTGGAATATCCACCCAAAATATTCACCCAAACCCTGGCCCAACCTCCCTAAGTCAATAAAGCTAACTCCCCTAACCAATCCTGCACTACCCCTCCAAAATAAAGTAAATATCTTTTTATTCCATGAATCTTAGAAGCATCCTAAACAAAATTAGTGAATCCCATCCCTGGAGGGCTAACCATACTCCTGATATAGCCGCCCTGACTGTAACCTGGCTGAAGCTACAAAACCATGACAGTGATATCCTCCCCCCTGGATATAATATTCTTAGACTAAATAGACAAAGAAAAAAGGGGGTGGAGTGGCCATTGTATATTCAAACCATCTTACTCCTACAAGTCTAAACCAACCCTCTTCCTCCTTCTCACCTGCTGAACTCCTGACAGGTAAGTTTAAACTTAACAATCACACCACTATCACAGTCATAGCTATCTATATTCCACCCCGGAGATAAAACTACCCTTCTAGAAAACATTCTCTCTTCCCTTTCTCAAAACATCCACAATGAAACTATTCTTCTTGGGGATGTAAATATTAACTGGTAACTCTTCAGTCCCTGTTCATGCATCAACTTACATGGCTTTGTACAACTTATCTCAACCCCCACCCATACAAACAGATCACATACCCCCAGCTCTCTTATTGACTGGATTTTAGTCACAGATCTCCACAAATACCATAACCCTGAGACCCTACCCGGCTCCCTAAGTGATCACTCCCCTGTGAAAGTTCTTAGATACAGTCCTCATTTCATTAAGCCTCACAGATACATAACCTGTCACAAACTATCCACCTTCTGTCCTGGGACTTTTATTGCCCTCCTCTCCAGGATAAACTGGACACATCTAACCTATCTCCCCCCTTGATGAAGCTGTCCACTCATTCAACTCTACTTTCATTAACATCCTTAACTTTCTTGCTCCACCCCACACTGTTTGCATCAAATCTAATATAGCCCCTTGGCTTGCCAATGTCACCCACACCCTAATGAAAACTAGAGACAGGGCATGGAAAAGGTGGGTCAAAACTAAGCTCCCTTACTATTTGCAAAAATATAGAGAACTAAGAAATCAGGCAAAAAACACATCCACAAAGACAAAAAGAACTTTTATTTTAACCCCCAAACTGCCCAAAAAATAGATCCCAAGAAATTTTGGAACTCTATGAACCGAATCCTGCACCCCGGTAACCCTTCCTCTCCCAACCCTGCCCAAATAACTCACTAGAATAAACAGTTACCTTATTCAGTTCCTATTTCATTGAATCCATATCTAAGTTGGTAAATTCCTTCCCCTCTGCTACCAACTCAACTAATGTTTCCAAATCCTCTCCTTCTCTCAACTCCTCTACTATTTTCTCTCTAAACATAAACCCTGCTCTGTTTCTGCTGACAACCTGCCTCCCAATTTCCTACAGATTGCTGCTGAATCCCTTGCTCTTCCTGTATCAATCCTAATAAATCGCTTCATCTCAGAATCTAAGGTCCCGGATATCTGGAAAGAATTCTACACCATAGCCATTCCCAAAGGAGGTAACTCCACTGACATTACAAACTTTAGACCCATCGCGATCCTCTCACCACTCTCAAAAATACAAGAAAAATGCATACACAAGCAAATCATGAAATACCTTCTACAGGAAAACTTGCTCACTCCTACACAGCATGGCTTTCGCCCTAAAGGTAGCACTACAACTCCCCTTATACCCTTCAGTAATACTAATTCTCTAGCCAGAGACAATAATAAGTTGGTCTCCTGCCTATTCCTCGACATTTCCAAAGCCTTTGATATGGTCTCTCACCCTCTTCTGCTGAACAAAATGGCTAACCTAAACTTCTCTGCCTCTACTACTACCTGGTTTTCCAGCTATCTCACTGACCATCTACAACCAATGAGATGTCTCTCAGCTCTCTCCCTTCCTCTTCCTGTCAAAATGGGAGTCCCCCCAAAGATCTGTCCTTGGCCCTTTACTATTCAATATAGTCACTAATTTACTCTACAGCTCCTGTCCACAGTCATCCTATGCAGATGACTCCACCGTCATCACTGTCACAGGTACTCCCTCTGACCTCATCTCTGCAACTCAAGCATCTTTTAACTCATTCGAATCCTAGCTCTATGACAACCAGTTCATTCCTAACCCTAAAAAGACAAAACTCTTAGTATTTCTCCCAAAGAACTTTACCCACCTTAAATCTACATTTCTGTACTGTCCCTCAGTAAGTAACTCCCCCATTAATGTTGAACCTAGTACAAAACTACTTGCAGTAATGATAGATGACCAACTGAAGTTTGATCTACATGTAAACAACTGCATTAAAGACACACCAAATACGTGGCCTTCTTTATCAAAACAAAAAGTTTCTAACTAACAAAGCAAAAATAACCCTCTCTCATATGTACCTCCTACCTACCCTTCTATATAGTTGCCAAATTCTTACCAATCTTAACTTCACACTACTAACTAAACTAGAGTCCACCTACAACAAGGTTGCCAGATTTCGGTGCCCACCAAACTTATAAATCCCGTCTTTCACCAAGATACCTAAACTGGCTGGAATTACCTCTTCAGCTTCTACTCTGTCAGCTACAAATAATTCACTCTATACTATACTTGAAATCCTTCTGTCCTAGCCTATCCCCCCTCATCTCTCAATATTCCCTCACTAGGTCTCTATGTTGCTCTGACCTTAACCTACTACAAATATACAAACCTATGACTAAAACTGGCTGCAACCTCTGCAGCTACAATCCAACCATGTCATGGAACAAATTACAACTTATTATTTATTTATTTATTTATTTATTTATCAATAAATAATAATAGGAAATAATAAAACTGGCTGCAATCTCTGCAGCTACAATCCTACCATGTCATGGAACAAATTACAACTAGAAATTAGGTCCCTCAAACATCCAAATCAATTCAAAACTGCCACTAGAGAGTACCTCCAAACTCACTGGTCCTGCCTCTGCACTCATCCCCCCTGATCTAACCCATTAATTCATATGTAATCACCAAAACTTTAAACCTTTTTAGCTCGTAGACCTCTTCAAAGTATCAGTCTTCTTCTCCATCTCTTGTCTCCATTTCTAATGTCACATATCTCATGAAATAACTACTTACACTATGAACTCTTTTCACTGTCTATTGAAAATGTTTGTATCAAATAATTTCTCTTATGTATGCTTATTATGTTTTTTTCCCACTATTATTTTTCTGATAAAATACATTCCATTGTATATATACATTGTAACCCGCTAACTGTGGAGCTTTTTTCCCCAGGGCTCTGGTGAAAAAGGGCTACATAGCTCAGTCGGACTAACCCGGTCAACAAATGTAAAATAAATAAATAAATATCTCCCTATGAATTTGTATCCCTGCAATAATAATTTGTCCTTTATCATAGCTTAATTGCAGAGTGGTTTGTCACTTTTTCATGGTCACCTTAATGTAATCAATCAGTGTGGGGTGTATGTTATACATTTTTAAGCACTCTTACCGATCAGTATGGGGTACTGTCAAATGCTTTTTGTAATCTATCCATGCCATTCTTAGATTCTTCCCCTTTTTACAGTTCAGTGTTATGCCTTTATTTAACAACAACTCATCCTTTATTCCATAAGACTTTCTTTTATTACCCTTTTGTTCTACTGCCATAATTGAGTTTTCTTTGCATCAGTTCCAGTGCATATGTCATCAGAAGTCAAGTTATTGGTCTCAGTTTTTAGGATAGCTTGCAGCTCTTGATCAGTATATTTTTGAAATTCTATAGTGTGACTTCTTATCTGGTTTTAGATTGTGGTAATTCCATATTGCTGGGGCCAATTTAGAGAAGGCTGTTTTAACAGTGGTGGTTTTGAATCTGACAAGAGATCATCAATATTGGGTAATGTGGCTGAGCTTTTTAATGGCCTCTTTGAGTGTAATTTCATTAGCATACTATTAGGTTATGCTATTGAAATCTGCCAGGTAATTAAACTTTTTTCTATGTAAAACCCATATCTGAAATTTCGAGGACAGGATTATTTCCAGCTTCATGTTTTAGGTTTTCTACAAAACATATGGTACAGGGTACACAGAAGTGCTTAAACAGTTGATGATGAATATAGAGTATACAGGTGCACAAAAAATGTTGACTGATTATAGGAAGTACAGGAGTGCCTAAAATGCTGCTAATGAGTATAGGGTGTGCAGGTTTATATAGAGAGCAGAGGATGAGTATAAGGTACAAGAGTACATAAACTACTGCTGGTGAGTATAGGGAATGCAGGAGTATGTAAACCATTGCCAAGTCTGGTGAGTGCAAGTGTACAGGTTGATGACAAAAGAGCACGACTGGGTATCAATGAGAGTATGAGGTAGTAGTTTTTTTTTTCATTGAGGTAGTATTTATTTTTAAATCCTGGTAGGTAACCATGTATGAGCAGTGGACATATTTGCAGGACAAACTACTGTGTACTCCATTTGCTGTCACTTGGCCATGATTTCACAGACTGTTACCACTCCTCTCAACTGTCTCTCATTTGAAGAATGTTTCTGTTACTGCTTCATATTTTTGTCCCCTCCCTTGTAAACATCATTGTAATCTTTAATGATTTACCAGAAACATCAGTCAGTCAGTAAACATTGTAAGATGTTAGATTTTCATACTTCTTACTGACTAGGGAGTACAGGTGTATGTAAACTGCTGCTGCCATTAAGAATAGGGAGTGGAGGCATAAACAAATGCTGATGGTGTTAATAGGGTGTACAGGTTTACAGAAACAGCTGCTGAGGAGTATGGGCAGTTTAATGCATAGGCAAACTGGTCACCATTCATTTAGGTGTCCTTTACTGTGTGGCCTTGTAGTGTGAATGGTTCAGTCAGATGAGAGCATATGCATGTATGTTCTTGAGTGCCATCAGGGATGTATATGTGATAACATGCTCTGCAAGGTACGTTTATTCTCATAGGCTATGTACATAATCGACATGTAACAAACTATGTAACATGTGGTGGTGAGAGTGATACCCATGATCCAGCACTGCCACAGGCATGTTGTCTGTATGCATTCAAAGGTCACACACTGGCACGGGCTCCAACGCAACAGGTCAAAACATACTAGATGTCAGTGAGTCACCTTTGGCCCATGATTTTGACACCCTGCTCAAATACACAGTCCATTAACAAAATGTCACTGTCAGCAATGCTAACAATGGAGACCACACAAATCTCCCACAGTTCAGAAAGTGGGGGAACAAGATGGACCTCTGGCATCTCCTGTGTTTAGCAGTGAATAGCCTATGAATGTTAGCCCCTCCCAAGTTACATCACTAAGGTGTACTGCTTCTGAGGTCATGTGCCAGCCATCGGGGAGAGGTGTGTAGGTGGCCATCACCATCATGACTCTAACACATTCCCTTACTTGGCTTTCCCCTTTGGCATCAGTCAGTGGATGTAGATTTGTATACTTTGGAAAGAAGTCTTTAGGTAAAACTAGCACTGAATTTGTTTGCTAGTATTTTGGCAATGTCTTTTAGGTCTGAGTGGGTGGTGCCATTTTGAATAAGTTCAGAGCAATGTCGGATGTTATTCATTCGTTTTTTTGATATAACTAAAGGATTTTTAATTTCCATTAATTTCACTTATTAACATGTGTTCATGAGTTACTTCAGTAGATTTAAAAGTGATTTTCCTTAATTTCTTAACATAACCAGACAAATTAGCTTCATTTGCTAACCTATGTTCATTGGCTGGTTTAGTAGATTTAAAAGTGTTATTCAGGTTTTTAGAAATATTTCTTCCCCCACTTCAGCATCATTCTTTCTTGTTACCCCATTGCTCCTGTCCATTACTAGGTCTACTAGCCTCTTTTACTGCCCTCAAACTAGCTCCATTCTAAGCCTGGGGCTGCCACAGAGCCAACCGATATTCCTGGGGGGTAGTGCCTTTCACTGTTTCCTCCAGAATATGTTTTTAATTTAGGAGTTAATCCTTGATATCCCTCCCCTCCTCTGGGTTCCTCAGTCACATCTAATGGCTACTCCCTTTTATGGAACATGCCTCCCCCTACACGAATACCCCTCCCAGGGACGGGCACATCTATCCCTGTCTGCCAGTGCCACAAGCATCCAAGCTGCTAATGGGACCCAAGTCACCTGGGCTAGAATTAGGGCTTTCTCCCACTATGTCACAGTGCTGGCCTATGGTTTTCATAATATGTATGATCTTATTCTTGATATTGCATTTTTGGATTTGATGTATTATTTAGGGAGATTTTTTTCTTTTAATGTAAAGTTTAGTTGTGTTGCACGAGAACCAGAGAGGTTTGTTTTGAATTTCACAATTTTTTTTGGTCTTGTAGGGACTATCAGCTGTAATCATTTATCGAAATGAGCGTAGAGCTCCTTCATGAAGTTAACTGCTGTATCTTCATGAGACCAAATGCTGCCTTGACTGAATTTCAAAACGTCTTTGTAGAATTTGACGATATGCTACAAAAAAGTAATATTTTCTGTAATTTTTATATGCTATATCAAACTACATATATTTCACATGTTCTGATACACACACACATGGTTCAGAGTATGTTGTCTACTTTCACCAAAAAGATATTAAGCTTTACACAACAAAATGAGAGAAGCATTAATGAGAGGTCCTCTCACAAAAAATGTTTCAGGAATATCTTGAATAAAGCTGCTCCAGTGGCATAGAGGGATAAAGCCCAAACTACAGCCCAGATGATCTAGATTTGATTAATGGCTTGGGTGATTGATGGAGTGGCAGGGAGGGATGGTTGTTCCCATCCTGGGGGTGGGATTCACTTGTGATGCTTCCGAAGGGGAAGCATGGTGGCATAGTCCAAAGAGGGGATTTGTCCTCATACATATATATATATATATATATATATATATATATATATATATATATATATATATATAAAACACTGAATAGAAGCAGAGACAGCCAGGCACCAAGGATGCCCTTGAGATCCATGACCAGCCCCAGCAATACCAGAGAAAGGCTTGGGGTAGGAGAATGATGGTCTCAGTTTGTGGATGTGAGGCTCTGAGACTTGGACTTGTATGAATGTGCTCAGAGGAAACCAAAAAAATACATAAATAAATAAATAAAATAACAGACTATCTTGATTTGGTAGAAAGAAATATTACGTCTGACATTAGAGGTGAATTCAGCACAGAATGGCCTTTGTAAATTGACTGTAATTACAAGGCATATCTCTGTGTGTGTGTGTGTGTGTGTGTGTGTGTGTGTGTGTGTGTGTGTGTGTGTGTGTGTGTGTGTGTGTGTCTCCTTGTTTCTCTATGTGGATGCTGTACAGCTGCACCATAAAACGTTGTGCAGGCAGGCATATGCATGATGTATAAAATATGATGCTGCTAGTTAGATCACTGCTGCAGTACCCTCAGATATAAGAGCTAACTAGCTTCCAAAGCTTAAGGTAACCTTCCACGACTCCAGTCCAGTCTCAGTTTAAGCAGGGCTGCAAAAATCAGTGTCTGGTTGCCAAGCCCTTCTGAGTTTTCCTGCCACTGAAGAGCACTCTTCTTGTTGGCTTTTGAGAATCAATTGCTGGCTAGCATTTTACATTGCTGGAAAGATAATTTTACTTTGGGGTGGAAAACATTATACTATTAATTTTCTGACTAAAACAATACTTTTCTGACAAAACTGGGGAAATTTATTTTTCTGGACTGTCACTTGACATTTCTGCCTGTTAAAAAAAGTGTTTCTTTTACCTGTTTGAATGTAAACTTTTGTTTTTCTTAAGTTTACTCTTTTTTTTTTCAATGGCAAGTATATAAATTGTTTTTAAGGGCTGGCAAGTCTGTCTTGTTACAGTGTTTTTTTATGAGAAAAACATTATTTTTTGATAGTTAACATTTACTGACTGCTGCTCATACCACTCAACCTCTTGGCACAAGAAATCTGGACAAAGCCAGGAAAAAAATGGGGTGACAAAGGTCCAAAAAAAGGGAAATATTTTAAATATTGTTCCAATAAACTTTGAAAGTTGCTGGAATGACAGATTTTACATTATATATTTTTCTGCAGGATATGAAGTCTGAAACTCAAATGCCGGTCATTATTTAGTATTATTAGTAATTTCAGTCCTCAATGATTTGTCAGAAAACCACAAATTTTAGGAGTTATAGACCAAAATTAAGATGAAAAAATCTGGACAGTCTGCAAAAATCTGGACAATTGAAAGGTATGCTGCTGGTGTCATTGATTCCTGGGTTTCATGATTCTTTCTCAGCTTTATCATAGAACAACTCTGCCTCTTCAGCAGAATTATACTTTCCTTCAGCCACAGATGGATGACCCTGCTGGGGCCATTTCTGGTTCCTCAGGCCACTTATAATTTTCTTCTTTGGATTGCTCTGGTATTATCCCTTCAGCCAACATGGACCAGAGATTAGAGACATCCTCTGTGACTATTAAGAGCCCTTGGTGGGCATAGAAGAGCCACTTTTGTCGATCTCTGAGGAAGGGGGGGGGGATGCTTCTCTGTTCCCTGGGGTGATGTCCCTGGCATGGGTTGGTCTGCTTCTATGGATTTTCCTGTTAAAAAGAAGCAAAAAGTTAAACATTTATCTTCTTGTCTGTATTACTTTAGACAGGAAAGGCTTATTGAGCTTAACTCGGGGCTTAGTATTGGCTCTTAACCTTTCTCATTCTGAAACTACTTATAAGAGAGAAAGGAACTGATCATTTTATGCAGACTCACAGTGTGATGTTGAAACAGCTTAGGGAGAGTTCAGGTTTTACAGCACATGAGACCAAATCCACATAAATTATCCTTGCAATAATCTCATTAAAATTCTGTCTGGGTAGTACCTAAACAGAATATGTGGTATTACAGATGACCAGTTATAAATCCTCTCCCTGCACTGTTTATGTATCGGAATTAGTACCGGGGGTGATTCCTCGTCAGTAAGGAACAGTAGTCTGTCTTTCTATGTGCCTAATATTGAAAGCTAACTTAGCTGTTGAGTGCTTACAATGTAAGAGTGTTCTTTTTTCTTCCACCATCAGCACTAATGTTTCCTGTACTACTAACCTAAGGACATCTTCTATAACTGCTGTGTCAGTTTTTCATATAAGCAGCAGCAATAGGACCCACCACAGCAACAAACTGAAATGGGTATGCATGTAAAAAGCACCCCAGTGAGTATGTGCATAAATACATGAACACTGCTCCATACCACATCAAAAAATGCATCCACTACATCTATTTACATCAGCAGTAAACCCAAGCAACGGAACAGCTATGTTGCAGAAAGTATTAAAAAATCCAGTGCTCTGTCTGCCTGCAAAGTGAAAGACTAAGCCACTTAGATACAAAGAAAAAGGGAATAGCACATATGAGTACTACTTCACTACATTTCTAAGTGAAGTGAATACTTTCCTCACAGTATGGGGCTGTAAATAAAAGGAACACACAAACTGTAAGCACTTCCTGAAGTGCAAGTTACCCTTACCCCAAGGTACTGAAACCTGACCCATCACGCTAAAAGTTGTCTGAATTTAAACAATAAGATCACCTGATCTACCAGCTTAATCAAAACAATGAGAGCTGCAGGGAATCATGACACCCCACCTTTAAAACAACTTTCATTACTTTTCTAATACTTCGATGGTCTGAATTTTAAGAAAAACTTCAAATTAAATAATTTATTTTTACCAGGTCACACTGTTGAATAAAACTTATCTGACAATATGCTTGTGTCTTTTCTAATAAAGAATCAGTGTCCCCAGTTTTTTCTTATAGGCAGTCTTTGCAAAACATAAAATTCAATTATTTCAAAATGTGGGTACTCCATTGAACAGCCAATAGATTTAACTTACCCTTCTTTTTGTAGTGTTTCTATGTTCAACTACTGTTTTACATAGAAGCCTTATAGTCTTTACTATACATTACACAGTACATGCATTACATTGTGCTTGATACACTACTCAGGAACTCATACATGAATTTCTTTCCTGTGCAATCAAAACCACACCAGTAGCCAGTCTGACAATTTCAGGGCTGTTTGCCAAAAGTCTGTATGACTTACAGTCTCCACAACTATAAGTGGCCTTTGATTTTTTCAGAATTTATTTGGTTACACTGGACCGTGTCCCCATGAGAAACAATTTATTTTCATTTTTTGCTCTTTTCATGACATCACCTTATCAGCATGTTCATTGCCCATCACATCTAGTAGTTTTTACTAATTACATTCAGTTGAACTGAATATATAGAATAGGAGGCTGGTATTCAGATTTACCAAAGTAGTTTGGAATTGCTAAATCCACTAGTAAGCTAAGTTCTCACAAGTAGAACTTTTCTGTTTCCACAGATCTCCTTTCTATGGACATTTTAGATATTTATTTACTTATTTATTTACCCTTGGCTGGTGTTGAGATGTACTGTTTCAATCAAGATGCATTTTACTAGTTACATTAGGCCTTTGATTTGCTTAATGAATCCCTTATTACTGGTTGCTCAGACTCGTCTTACTTTAGGAGATATTTTTTTGTATGACTGATATAATAAACTTAGTTATGAAGTGCGTCAGTAAAATATATGATGGACAACGAAAATAATACATCTGTGTTGTTAAGGTCAGTCAGGGGTACACATTCATTAACTTTCCTTTATTTACTTTCTTGTGCAACCTTACTTGTATATTCTACTAAGCTGATCTGTCTTTCTTTCTATCTGTTGGTAAGCAAGCTGAACAACATGTCCAATTTCAGCCAAAACCTTGTTACAACAGTTTAGTAAGAGACAGTGATGCATTTACATTGGCTGGAGAGAGAAACCAGCCATCTTAGGACAGAATTATTTAAAATTCATAGATTCATAGATTAGTACTAGGCTAACTGCCCTTGTGGGCCATTTTAAGCCTAGCCAATTACCCCATCTGAGAATCAAACCCTGCACCTTGTGTCTGTAACGTAAACACCTTAACCATTATAAAAGAGTAAAACAGGAGGGCGATGCCTGAAGACAGTAAACTACTGGAGTGCAACAAGTGAAAATGAACCAGCAAATTCTCCTCCAAGTATTCCACAGCAGATGTAAAACATAAGTTTTAATGACAGAATAAAATACTATGAAAGCGCTTATCTGTATTTTATTCTGTCATTAAAACTTGTGTTTTACATCTGCTGTGGACTACTTGGAGGAGAATTTGCTTGTTTATTTTCACCTTAACTATTATGCCAATCTCCCACCCCTTGAAAAAATATAAAGCTGTCAGATTACATACTGACTACAATAATAGTCAATAAAAAAGAAAATAATCACTTATTGCAAATGTCACAAACTTAAAGGAAAAGGATGTAAGGTAGAACACAATCATTAATAAAGTAGATTTGTTGATAAAGTATAGGACCGATAATGCATAAACTGGTGGCTGTGTGACAAGCTGATTACTTGGTTAAGATTTAGTGTAGTTGGTAAGCAGGCATGCGGTTATGGATTTTCTATAGTAGATTAAAATGGGCTTGTTAGTTTTATGTGATGGTAAGGAATTCCAGAGTTACACTTGATATGGAGAATTCATTGGATGCAGCAGGTAAAAAGTACTGTGGGGATCCGATAGGTATGATCAATAAATAGTTGATGTAGTATGAGTTTTTGGCTATATTTATTTAGAAATATAGCACATAGTGACTGACATTTTGTATTTTATAGGCATGTGTGACTAGAATGTTTCAGGCTTAAAGCTTAGAGTAAGGTTCCTGACTTCACTGAAGGAAATGCAGAGGTGTTCTTTAAGAGGAGCACATGAAATGGCATTATTTAGGCATGTTTGTCATTTAATGTTGTTTTTGCAGCATTGATGTTTACTGGTAAAGCACAATGTAGGACCACTGACATTTATATCTTGTTTTTTATTCAGATGATCATATTGGTGTATAATGGTTCAGAAACATGCTATGAGCATATGATTTATTATCAAATAATGAACTTACTGCTTTATGTGACTTTATGGAAAATGTCTTATATAATTATATTTATTTTTAGGGCCAATAATTCTGCCAAGTTACAGGTACAGGTATGGGTGCTGCTTGTACTGCATGCTATATATATATATATATATATATATATATATATATATATATATATATATTTGGCATTTATGTACTGGGAAAATATTTTGTATTGAATACTGGAATATGTATTTTCAATTTCTTATGACATTTTTACATATTGGAGTAGTACAGAAAAATATATGAGTATATAAACTATCTTGGTTCAACTACTAACTTCCTTAAATTCATTTATCATGCCTCAAGGGCAGACCTGACCAATACTGATACTGGTTTTAAAATATTTAGTTAATAAATGTTTCTGCTCTTCCCTATGTAGAAAATCTATTTTTATTATTATTTTTTTATTTATCATTTGTTGACCGGGAAAGTCCGACTAGGTTCCACAGAGCCTGTTTTCAGCGGAGGCCTGGGGAGAAATGCTCCAGATGCATGTCTTTGGAATGTGGGAGGAAACCGGAGTACCCAGAGGAAACCCACGCGAACACAGGGAGAACATGCAAACTCCACACAGAAGGCACCCCAGCCGAGAATCGAACCGGAGAACCTCTTGCTGTGAGGTGACAATGTTAACCGCTGCACCACTGTGCCGCCCAGTCTACCTATTCCAATACATATTTACATTATGAAAGTAATAACCCCATGCATTAGAACAGTCTGGTTAAGGGACTGCTTGTCCATTTAGCCAGTAAGAATTACGACATGGATCAGTTTATTTTGGAATCCGAGGTATGGAGTGTTTGTAGATAGAGGGCACCCCTTAGACTTTATCGACAACAGATACAATGAGATGTATAGAAAAAGTATGATGGTACATCTTGGCACTAATAATTTTATATCAGGAAATGAAAGTGAGACGGGTGAGTTTAATAGTGCAATTGCTCTGGAATATAACAGTTTAAGTAATGACATTAAAAACAGTGGTACGTATTGTAGTATTCTTTAACACATTTCAGAAAGGGCAGGAGCATTTGGAAAGGTCGCTAAGTTTGCATATAAAAGGGCTGATAATGTAAAAAGCAAAACATATTTGAATGGAACAGAAACAGTAATAGACACTTCATAAATTGGAGCAGCATGGTAAAGTATGGATGTGGAAACAAATGTACATTTGTTTTGGATTACATAGATGCATGCGTAAACTCTTATAACACTTTCAAAATCAAAGGTGATTTTAAATGCAAATCAATGGTTATAGTTTATATGGCAAAATGGAAAGCATGTCCTGCTTTATATGTAGGAAAAACAGAGGGCTTTGTAAAAGCAGATTTATGTGCATGAATATGATAGCTGCAAAATGTGATATGTATTGTAAATATTCTTTTTCCAAAGCAATAATGAAATTAAATGTATGCTGCAATGCAAAAGAAATATGCTTGTTTCTAATACAAGGTTTTACCTTGTAAAGCAAGGGTTAACTTGACAAGATTTTGAAATAAATGCTTCTGTGTAACTGCAAGGTTGACAACTTACTTAAGCAAGCATGAAAGCAGTTAATAATAGATAAGTAATAACGGCTATGTGTCTGACACCTGCAAAAATAAAACATGCTTAGTTTAACTGTAAATATGTTTGTGGGCTTGACATGGCATCCTGTTATAGTAATATTTGGAACATACAAAGAAGGAAGTTGATCAACAGGGACTTTCTGTGAGCTTTCAGATGCAGAAATAAATGAAATAAAATACAGACACTTCAAGTGACACAAAGATGACGTGGAGAGACTTTTTGTAAAGTCTTCAGATACAGCAAGGAAGAAAATAACCAAAGAAGGACATACAACAGAAATCAATCATGCAAACCGCAAGGACATTGGACAACAACATCTGTTGCTTTGAAAAGATATATAAACTGGACATTGTTCTCTTCTTTGGAGACATCTTAATCAAGGTTGCAATTGAGACAGTTTATGATAAGCAAAAGGCTGCATGTTATAATAGAATTGAAATGATCTCAGACAGTGTAACTGTTTGGAAAGATTAAACTATAGCGGAAACAGCAGTACAGCGTGAGTCTGGTGATTTTGACATGTTTTGCAAACAATTTAACAAAATGGGTATGAATAGTTCTTTAAATAAACATACTAGTGTCTGTTTGAATTTTACCATGTACCTTTTTCATGATTTTGAAAAAAAAAAAAAAAAAAAAAGAACAAATCCTAGACTGGGTTTATAAGAAGAAAAGCTGGAATATTGAGAAATGAAGTGGCATCTACGATTAAGAGCAGATAAGAATCCTGGTATTAATGACGGCATTTCCATTTGCAACTTTCTGGCCTTAAGAATGGCAAGATTATATTGTAATTAAAGTTAATGTAATTATTTTTTATGTTTATTCATTTTATTTTATTTTTATTTTTAATTTGTAAAGTTTTTAACTGAACTGTGACATTTTAGAATTTGCTCATCAGAGTTTGTCATTGTGATTGGTTAGGGAAGTTATTTAAATGGATGACAGGAACACTTTACTAGATTCTGATGAAGAATCTGACTTTAGGTGAGAGTACTTAATCTGGGAAAATTTAATAGATTTGCCTTAATGTGTAAGGGGACTGCTTACTTTCTTCACTCCCACGATTTTATTTGGTTACTGATTTGTTGTTATTGTGGTACTCGCTAGCCACCTGGCAGTGTAAACAAGTTTGACTTCCTCTCATTCAGACAACATATATTCTGGTCAGGTCACAGCACGCTAACAGACATTTTGACCCTTGCAGATCAAATTCTCTTAGGGATGGACTATGGGGAACTTACTGGTACTATATTTATCAATCTGGCCAAATCACTTGATTAAGTAGATCACAAAATACTACTAAATGATTTGCTTGACAGAGGCATTTCTCCAGATAGACTGCACTTTTTCCATAATTATTTTCTAACCTCCACTTCTGAGTAAAAGTGAACTCATCCTTCTCATCTCTAGTGAAAATCAAACCAGGATACCACAGGGCTCCCCTCCTCTTTTTAAGCTGCATAAACAAATGATCTTTCAACCAATCTCACCTTCCTCCGCTTCTTTACACCAATGACATAGTCCCATTCTGAGCTAACAAATACTTAATCCTTCAGAAAGATCTACAGACTGATTTCTTACTCTTCAAACTTGGATCAGTAACAAAAACCTCTTTTCAACTCTTCCAAAACAATACTCTCTGGAACCAAGCCAAAGATAAAAAAAAACCCTCTCATGGCTACTAATCCTTGATCATAACAACTTTGAATTAGAAAATTGCTTTTCATTTAAATAGCTAGAAATTTGGCTAGACTTGTCCCTTAATTTCAGTGTGCACAAAGAAAACACCTGGAAAAATGAACTCATTACTGTTCTGGGCCAATAAAAATGCCTCCCCTTCTTTCCAAATACTCTAAAATAGTGAAAAGCCAAGGTATTCTATTAGCACAAATAGAATATGGACTCCCACTCAGTAGCATAGATAGGGTGGGGCAAACAGGGCAAAGTGTTAGGAGGCACAATCAGGAAATGCCAAGTGCAGTAAGGGTATGCATTTCTGAATGCCAGTTCTGAAATGAATTTTGATTCTGCTTTTGTAATCAGGATTGCAGTAATGAAGCACTTCAGTGCTTCATGCATAGTGTAAGTTATAACAAATGGCTTGCTACAATTTTAAAAGAATAAGCAGTCCTTTTTATTTGCTCTCCATCTTGGAGTTGTGGGAGGGGGCACAGAAAAAGGATCTGGCAGGCTTCTGAGCTTTAGAAGCTCCAGCCTCACCAAAACAGACATTTTTTTGTCAGATCAGGGAACTGCGTTGGACATTAGATGAACCAGCCATCACTCTGCTCCTATTAATGGCATATGTTTCAAAAAGAATCTCCACAATGATTCAGTAACCAACAGAATCTTCAGGTTCTCACATACTCCCTTCAAGTGTGAGCATCACTGCACAATACTATAAAAAACAAAATGGCTACCTCTGGCCTACTCTTATGCTCAACCATATTTCTAACTACTACACAGAATCACAATCTCCTTTCTGATAGCCAAACTAATAAAGGGTCCCTCTTCCTTCAATTTCAGAAATCAAAGGCACCCAGGTCATAACCTACAGACTCCTAAAACTAAACTACAATGCACATAACATTGTTTTTTCTTGCTAGGCCACAAAATGGGAATCTGTACCTGATAGTATAAAAGTAATATTTTTTTCACCATAAATTCTGCAGGTAAAAAAAAAAATATCTTCATGATAATGCTTCATACAAATGCCACCACTCAGGACACAATACCTAACAGAATGTTGGTCTACTCCATCAGCCAGCCCTCTAACAGGTTGTATGGCATCACTTGCAAATTCAGCTAACTCAGAAGTCACACTGACTGTAGTTCAGTATAGATACACATAAATGGGTCTATTTAAAAACTTTGAAACACCAAAATATTGATGATGTCAATACCAAAAAGCTGACTATACAGTATTGACATGCTTCCCATTTACATACACTAATGTGATTACTCTTCTCCATATTTTATATAGTGATTGCTTCTGTCTGTATTGTATACTCATCATAACCAAACGAAATGTATAGTGCAAACCACAAATGTAGCTTCGGTACCACCAATGAGCGAAACACTTCCAGTAGACACCACATAAGGTCTTTAATCCAAAAGTTTAATCCACATAACGCCAAGACATACACCACAAAAAAAGACAAAAAACACGATATACTAGTCTGTCATAGCACCAAAGAACTAGCAAGACGCCAAATGCAGTTTAGCGCTTTCAACCATAGAATACTAGTCTTCCTCAGAACTGCAGATGAAAACAATCTACCCGTTTAAAAAAACTTATTGGCGCCAAAAAATGTATCCCTCCTTAAAGAGATAACACACACATATAATGCACATAAGATGCAATAATAAATAATGTGATATATAATATATATATTTTATATTTTAAAAACCTGCTTGTTTTGCACTCAAAAACGTGAATGTATTGAAATTAAAAACACTCTTATTACTAAACAGTTAAAAAGTAGTCAAGTCAAGATTATAAAAGCACGATATTACTATTAATAAAAGTATTACACAGACAATAATGAGTATAAGTTAATAGTCATAATAAAAAATGTAATGTGTGAAAATTCATTGTCAACCTATCGACATAACAACCTAACCTATGTAAAATTACTAATGTAATAATTCATATAAATATCAAAATGTAATATTTACAATAGGTTCTGTTAAATCATGTATCAACCAAAAATTAATCAGTATGTATATATTATAATATATAAGAAAACTATTGCTAAAAAATATATATTAAATAAAAATTAACTATTAAGTGATCCTACAAAAATAATATAAATTTAATAACAAGTTTAATCCATAATGTCAATTGGCAAAAACAATTATTCAGGCCACATAGTATTAATCAAGATACAGGTATTTATACTATAATAATAAACTTTTAGTAGATATACTATCATTCAGTCCAGGTGGACTGGTGGCATCTAAATACAATTGCCACCAAGCCTCCCTGAATGCAAGCAATCCTTTAACATCACCTCCCCTAGGACTGCTAATAATTTCTTCCAATATTAGAAATTTAAATGTATGTTCTATACCAAATAATTGAACGTGTCTATACAAGGCGTTAGTTGAATCCTTCACCCTAATGCTAAATAAATGATTGTAAATACGCTTTTTTAGACTACGTTCAGTCCTCCCCACATAAAATGCCTCACAGGTATCACATTTCGCTAGGTATATAACTTGTTTAGTATTGCAATTTCCATTTTTGCATATAATCAAACTTTTAAGTCCATTGTTCAGTAAGATTTTTTTATCACAATACATAAATTTACAATAATTGCAAAAGCCACACTTTCTACTACCTGTATGACAACCATATTTCATACTATCTTCAGAATGATACTCTAATAATTTTTTTATGTTATTACCCATCCTGTATACAAATTTGGGTTTAGTGCCCAATATGTTAACTAAATGTTGGTCACTACTTATCAAATACCAAAACTTAAAGATAATTTGTTTGATTTTGTCAGTCCCAATGTTGTATGGTATAATGCATGCCCTTGAATAACTAGGTCCCACTCCATTGTTGTTCAAATTAGGAACAATTTGTATGTCTCCTGAACCCAAAAGTGGTTTATACCTAGTACCCCACTGTTCTAAAATGTATGATACAATCTCTTCCATCATACATTCAGGGTACCCTCGTTGTAAAAAATACCTTTGGATTTGTATTAATTCTTTTTCCATGTCTATAAACTCGGAAACCATTCTTGCGGCTCTAATACATTGTCCTTTGAAGACATTGTATTTGACTTTGGGGGGATGACAACTGGTGTAATCCAAATAATTATTGGAAAAAGTAGTTTTCCTATAAATTCTGGAGCTCACCTTCCCATCTTTGTGTGTTACCAAAGTATCCAAGTATGGTAAACCAATTATATCAATAGCATGCGTAAACTTCAAATAATCACTACTATTATTAATGAAATCTATAAAAACTTGCAGATCTTTCTCACTTCCTTGCCACAACATATACAAATCATCCAAAAATCTGGAGTAGTAAATGACATTAGAAAAATGTGGGCTCTTAAATAAAACCTCATCCTCCCAATTAAGCATGACTAGATTAGCATAGATGGGGGCGCAAGCAACCTGTATCTTGATTAATACTATGTGGCCTGAATAATTGTTTTTTTGCCAATTGACATTATGGATTAAACTTGTTATTAAATTTATATTATTTTTGTAGGATCACTTAATAGTTAATTTTTATTTAATATATATTTTTTAGCAATAGTTTTCTTATATATTATAATGTATACATACTGATTAATTTTTGGTTGATACATGATTTAACAGAACCTATTGTAAATATTACATTTTGATATTTATATGAATTATTACATTAGTAATTTTACATAGGTTAGGTTGTTATGTCGATAGGTTGACAATGAATTTTCACACATTACATTTTTTATTATGACTATTAACTTATACTCATTATTGTCTGTGTAATACTTTTATTAATAGTAATATCGTGCTTTTATAATCTTGACTTGACTACTTTTTAACTGTTTAGTAATAAGAGTGTTTTTAATTTCAATACATTCACGTTTTTGAGTGCAAAACAAGCAGGTTTTTAAAATATAAAATATATATATTATATATCACATTATTTATTATTGCATCTTATGTGCATTATATGTGTGTGTTATCTCTTTAAGGAGGGATACATTTTTTGGCGCCAATAAGTTTTTTTAAACGGGTAGATTGTTTTCATCTGCAGTTCTGAGGAAGACCAGTATTCTATGGTTGAAAGCGCTAAACTGCATTTGGCGTCTTGCTAGTTCTTTGGTGCTATGACAGACTAGTATATCGTGTTTTTTGTCTTTTTTTGTGGTGTATGTCTTGGCGTTATGTGGATTAAACTTTTGGATTAAAGACCTTATGTGGTGTCTACTGGAAGTGTTTCGCTCATTGGTGGTACCGAAGCTACATTTGTGGTATACTCATCATAGTTATCTTGCCATACTGTAATGTCTATACATGTCTTTGTGTGTATTCTTTCCTTATTTACTTCTCTCATAGTTCATATTTCTACAATAACTGTGTATGGACCAAAGGTAGAGCTGGATCCGGCACTAGGTGACATAGGCTGTCTCCTAGGGCCCACTAGCCAGGGATGGGTGTCCACCACAAACTTACATTTCTTCTTGAAGGATGCATGTAAAGTGCATACCTGCTAGTGCCTGTGCGTGCATCTGTAAGACAACAAACGCACATTTAAACTGGAATGTAACATGCAATTTTTTTAAGAAATGAGTGCCAGACAAGTGGGTAGGGAGTGGGAATATGTGTGTGTGTATAAAATGCTCTGGTTAGAGGGGACATGTTAGTTAATTTAACCAGGCTCAACCCTGTACCTTATTTACAGGTGACGAGCCAAATCCTCTACACCAGCTATGAAGTTTCATTGCATTGTCAAGGAATTGTAAGTTCCATTGCAAGGAATTGTGAACTTCCATACATTTATTTTATTTATTTATTTATTTATTTCCAGTTTGATTACCGGGGGAGTCCACTGGGCCCAAAGGACACGTTTTCAGTGGAGGCCCGGGGAGAAAAGCTCCAAGATACATAATACAGTACAGATACAGAAGTATAAAAAGATATATTATATAGAACAGTTTACAACATATGTACATTCAGTGTCGCACATAGTCAGACAAAAATCATTATGGTACATCTTGAGAGTTATACAGGTTCATTTTCTGCAAACACTCTTGTAAAGTATATGTGGAAACACTTTGCATACACACCTTTAAAGTTAATGTAGAAAACACTTTACATGCACTCATTTAAAGTATGATACTGTTTACAATAGTTACACAGTAGTGTCATGGGATACGTAGTTCTAGGAGTTGTAGAGAGGTTAGATACCCTCATAGTAAAGTAGCTATGGGAGATTTAAAGAGCTTAGGAACCTGGGAGGAAAAAAAAACACCTAGGGGCATGTACTTAGATTTAGATAGGGTGAAGGCAGGTACATTTCCATTTAGTGGACAGGTGTTTGAAAAGTTTGGTTTTAAAGTTTTCTGAGTTTGGTATATTTCTTAGAGTGGAAGGGAGAGAGTTCCATTTCTTACCTAGTGAGAAAGAGAGGAGAAGGTGGCCAGCAGGACGTTTAGGCTTGTGGATAGCAATTAAGTTTTATTGTTCAGATCTGAGAGTTCTGTTGGGGGTGTAAGTGGGAAGGATATTTGCTAGAGCTGGATAATTTGTAGGGTGAAGTACAAGTCTGTGTGCAGTGGTGAGTTGGAGGTAGTTTGGGTGTTCTAGCCAATTCAAAGATTTTAGGGTAAGGCAATGATGGGTGGAATTTCTGGATTTGGTGGCAGATTTAGAGATTTTATTATAGCGGTTTTCTAGTTTGGAGGTGATAGTGGAGAACAGGTTGGTTAGGAGAAGGGCTCCGTATAATAAGACAGGAAGAAGATAAGTAGTGGCCAGAGTTTGCCTAGCAGAGTTGGAGAGAAAGCGGTTTTTCCTATAAAGCATACCTAACTTTTGGTGTGTTTTCTTAATACTTTGTTGAATATGGATGTCAAACTTGAGGAATTCGGCAATAGTAATGCCGAGTAGTTTAGCAGAGGGAACCACTTCTATAGGAGACTTGGTTTGACTAAGGACGTTGAAACATTTTTGTTGTAGGAGTAAGTCTTTGTTGGGGGGGGTAGTAGAATTTTAGATTTATTAGCATTGAGAGCGAGACGTGGTTTTGGCGCATCCAGTTTTCGGTGGTTGAAAAATCAGTTTCACTTTTAGTCAGTAATTCAGAGAGGTTTGAGGCAGAGCAGACTAAGGTTGAATCATCTGCGTATTGAATGATTTTGGCATCAGGAATAGCAGTGCGAAAGTTATTGATGAAGATGTTAAACAGCATAGGCCCAAGGATGGATCCCTCTGGTACACCAGTTGGGATAGGTAAGAAGGAAGAGATGGAGTTATTCCATTTTACTGCTTGAGATCTGTCTGATAGGTAGCTGGAGAACTAGGATAAAGTGTTTGGTGAGAGATGAAGATTTGAGAGATGTAAGCGAAGGTGTTTGTGGGAAACAGTATTGAAAGCTTTAGAGAGATCGAGCAAAACAGTAGAAACCAAGTGTTCTAAATCTCGGGCTTGATTGTCAGTTTCTAGGAAAGACAGTAGAACGGTTATAGTGCTATGGCCTGGGCGGAAGCCATGTTGGGTAGGTGTAAGAAGATGGTTTTGGGTTAGAAAAGGCATAAGTTGGAGGTGGATGCACTTTTCTAGGATTTTAGAGATTGGTGAGAGCAGAGCAATAGGGCGGAAGTCTGAGATGTTGGTGTTTTTGCCTCCTTTGTGAAGAGGAAGAATATAAGCTGAGCACCAGAGTTTAGGGACGTATGATTCCTTTATAGATCTGTTAATAATGATGCTGATTGGGAGAGCTATACCATCAGCAGTGCATTTTAGGAAGGAGGAGACATTTGCAAAGAACTGTGAGCTTCAAGGGAAGAGAAGTTTACTGCTGTCATTCTAAGTCTGTTTTCAATCTGCAACTGTTTTGTGTAGCAAATGGTCGTTACTGTTTCTGCTAAAGAATTTCAAAGCAGTGTTAATAGGTAGTTAACTTCCTTTTGATGCAGAAAGCTGTGGTTTCTACTCCCACACCATAAAGATGGATTGCTGATACTGCATTGTACTGTAGGGGGGGAGGGGCTGAGTCCTGAGTGTGTCCTCCTTTGAATGAGCTGCCTTGTAACTATGAACCTGTTGCCAGTTTGCCATCCATTTCCTATTGCAATATTAGCAGTTTACCAATTTTTTTATGTAACATAGGCAATTTATTCTTCAAGGGCAGTAGGCATTGAATTTGTAGATGGAACACTGAAATATAAACTTGTTTGCTAGTAGCAAGCTCTTCATTAGTTATACATCTATTTAATTTGGAATTATTCAGAGGACTTTTACTTCTGCAGAGATTGTGTATCTTGATTGATATTGGTGGACTGTAATGGCAGAAATCTGAAGGCCCTTTTATGGTTGAAATATTCTGAAATGGTCAGTTTTGTCATTATTGGTTCATATGTTTTGTTTCATTGCTTACTGGAAACATTTTCAAAACTACAAATTTAAAACACACTCTAAGAAGTGCTGCTGCATTATACCAGGAATATAATTTAATACAATCAGGAAGGTGAATCAAAGAACACATGCATATTTGTATGGTCCTAAAATGTGTAAAAGGGGCCTATAGTTTGACAACAACCCAAAGGTAAACTTAATCTGTCACTGGTCAGATGAATTTCCTTTGAATGTGGATTTTGGGTTTCAATGCTGTTTCAATAAATGTGAGTTTGAAAGGGCAGAAAAGTTTACTGTTCATTTTAAGTCTGTTTTCATTGTGAGACTGAGTTGTTTTATTTGGCAAATGTCTATCAGTGTCTGGGCTATAAAATTTGAAATAAAAGTTTTAAATTAAATCCAAATATCTGTAATCATTGTAGAAGTAAAAAAGACAATAGTATGTACACTGAGAGGTTTTAACAGTGTTTATGGTGACTGGGGAGAACTAGTCAAGTAATGGGACACTGGAGTGTCTACTGGGAGGGCCCTGATCCATTATCCTGCCTAGGGCCTCATTTGACCATGACCCGGCTCTGGCCGAAGGCCAATTAGAATTCAGATTCTGAGTTTAGTGAATATACCAACTGGCCCATCCTCTCATCTAACAAGTTTTTAAAGTTTGCTAGAGAATAAGTTTGTCATATTTACAATAGTAATTTCTTTCCATAATCATACAATACCAACTGATATGAATCATGACCTTAAAGTACTTATACACTTGTTCTTCCTAAATGCATAATAGCTTCCCCTGGAATTAAATTTAGGCTTTAGCAATTCAGTATTCATTAGTACATTAATCTATCCGTCATTAAGTATTTTAAAAGTCAAACATAGCTTTCTTTTCAGGTGTCTATAACTGATAGAGTGTAGCCCAATGCTCTGTGATCCTAAAACATAAATGATGTTTAACTGATAAATTTCTATGTGAGTATTTTTCACTGTATAAATTCAAGTACAAACATTTCACATCTACTGCAAAAAAAAAAATCAACTAATTATATTCTGTCACTGGTCTTAACACGTCACAAATAGTGAAGTCTCAGTCTGACCAACTTTATTGTTTTAGATTAAGTTGTCAATGCCTGGGTTCTAAATTATAAATAATTATCTACAGTAATTTCCAGATCTTTATAGCTTTCCTGAATATTAAGATCCATAACTCTTGAACAAGACATAGCCTCTAAAACAGGTTTACTAAAACAGAAAATACTGCATTTATCCTTATTTAAATGTAACCCTTGGTCAGTCAGCCAGTTAAATACACTTCGTAAATAGTTATTAACTTTGCTGAACACAAAAGCCCGATTGTTATATCTTCTTCTTCTTTCAGCTTTTCCTGTTAGGGGGTCACCACAGCGGATTATCTGTTTCCATTTCTTTCTGTCCTCTGCATCTTGCTCTGTCACACCAACCACCTGCATGTCCTCTCTCACCACATCCATAAACCTTATCTTAGGCCTTCCTCTTTTCCTCTTACTGGCAGCTCCATCCTTAGCATCCTTTTCTCAATATACCCAGCATCCCTCCTCAGCACATGTCCAAACCAATGCAATCTTACCTCTCTGGCTTTGTCTCCAAACCTTCCAACCTGAACTGACCCACTAATATACTGATTCCTAATCCTGTCCATCATCGTTACACCCAATGCAAATCTTAATATCTTTAACTCTGCCACATCCAGCTCTAACTCCTGCCTTTTTGTCAATGCCACTGTCTCTAACCCATATAACATAGCTGGTCCCACTACCCTCTTGTAGACCTTCCCTTTCACTCTTACTGGTACCCGTCTGTCACAAATCACTCCTGACACTCTTCTCCTCCCACTCCAGCCTGCCTGTACTCTCTTCTTCAACTTTCTTCCACACTCATCATTACTCTGAACTGTTGATCCCAAGTATTTAAACTCATCCACCTTCACCAACTCTACTCCCTGCATCCTCACCATTCCTCTATCCTCCCTCTCATTCACAGACATGCAGTCTGTCTTAGTCCTGCTGACCTTCATTCCTCTCCTCTTTAGAGCATATATCCACCTCTCCAGGGTCTTCTCAACCTGTTCCCTACTCTCACTACAGATTACAATGTCCTCCGCAAACAACATAATCCACAGGGACTCCTGTCTGATCTCATCTGTCAACCTGTCCATCATCATTGCAAATAAGAAAGGGCCCAGAGCTGATCCTTGATGTAATCTCACCTCCACCTTAAATGCATCCATCACTCCTACCGCAAACCTCACCACTGTCACACTACCCTCATACATATCCTGTACCACTCTTACATACTTCTCTGCCACTCCCAACTTCCTCATGCAATGCCACAACTCCTCTCTAGGCATCTTGTCACATGCATTCTCTAAGTCCACAAAGACACGAGGCAACGCCTTCTCACCTTCTCTATATTTCTCCATCAACACTCTCAGAGCAAACATCGCATCTGTAGTACTCTTTCCCGACATGAAACCATGCTGCTGATTACTAATCATCACCTCCCTTCTTAACCTAGCTTCCACTACTCTTTCCCATAACTTCATGCTGTGACTGATCAGTTTAATCCTTCTGTAGTTACCACAGCTCTGCTCATCACCCTTATGCTTAAAAAATCAGTACCATAACACTTCTCCACTCCTCAAGCATCCTCTCACTTTCCAGGATTTCATTAAACAATCTAGTTAAAAACTCCACTGCTATCTCTCCTAAACACCTCCATGCTTCCACAGGTATGTCATCTGGACCAACAGCCTTTCCATTCTTCATCCTCTTCATTGCTGTCCTTACTTCCTCCTTGCTAATCTGTTTCACTTCATGATTCACTATCCGCACATCATCTAACCTTCTCTCTCTCTCATTCTCTTCATTCATCAGCCCCTCAAAGTACTCTTTCCATCTGCTCAACACACTCTTCTCACTTGTGAGTACGTTTCCCTCATTATCCTTTATCTCCCTTACCTGCTGCACACCTTTCCCAGCTCTGTCCCTCTGTCTAGCCAATTGGTACAGGTCCTTTTCCTCTCCTTAGTGTCCAATCTTTCATACAACTCTTCATATGCCTTATCCTTAGCCTTCACCACCTCTCTTTGCCATGCACCTCATCTCCTTACACTCCTGTCTACTTTCTTCATCCCTCTAACAATCCCACTTCTTCTTTGCCAACCTCTTACTCTGTACACTCTCCTGTACTGCCTTGTTCAAAAATAGGGTATGATAAACTGACAAATGCATTTGATATGTCACTGCCACTTTAGTCTGTTTCATACAGACTACTCAGAAGTCATCTCTGCCTTGCATACGAGGCAATCTCTGACCCTGCTTTACTGGAAATGCTGCATATCCTTAAGTCAAATGGTACATGGGTTAGTCACTCTAAAGACCTTAATCTGGTATGTGACATTAATAGAACCTGCTGGAGGGACAAATTTGACTCCCAGAGGTTACCACACCTTTGGATCAGACTCACACTTCATGTCAAACAGAGCACCTCATTGGCGCTCTTCAAATGCAGTCTGGCGGATTAGATGGGTAACTGAAAAATTCACTCCGGGAGGTTTCACCTGTGTCCCTCCTGGACAGGGACAATAGGTGCTGATTGTATTAATAAGGGTAGAACTTGGCCAGGATTGTAAGGCCCCTAGGGCCATTATCCTAGTATCTGCTTATGATCCTATGATCCTAAATAGGTCACTACAACCTCAATACCAGAATCCATGACTAAATTTACAAAGTTGCAAAGTATGTCATGCTTGCGAATGTGGACCTATCCTTTATAAAGCCATGTTGTGAGATATACCTTAAATATCTAACTGTGTTATTTTCTGTAATCATTCATAAAATGCATCTTTCAAAGCATGTCCTTATAAGTGATGGTAGGCTGATTGGCCTGTAATTATTGATTTTGCCAAATGGCCATCCTTGTGTATAAGCAGTGTATTAGCCAAGCTCCTGCTCAAAGAGACCACGTCAGATGACAGCAACTGACTAAATATTGTACTAAGTTTAATAGTAGTGTCTTTGGTAAAAGTTAACCAAAACCACACTGGTGCATTACCTGGACCTGGGCTAGAATTAACCTTTATTTTTGCCAAGGATTTTGATACCAATTCCAGTGTCAGTACCTGACTAATAGCATTATCACCTAAGCTGACAAACTCTGATCCAGCCATCCACAATCCCTTCTTCTCATTTTTGCATATGGGGTCGGAGTGTCACTTCAACAATGGCAATCACCTAGAGCCACGGTTTACACCACTGGGTTGGCCAGCCCTTGCAGTAGTTCTTCTACACCACACATTCGCACATACATTCACACCCATGGCCAACTGAGAATGTCCAGCCCATCTACTGCATGTCTTTGGAATGTGGGAGGAAACCGGAGCACCCAGTGGAAACCTACAGAAAGACAGGGAGTACATGCAAACTTCACACAGAAGGCACCTCAGCCAAGAATTGGACTAGGGAACCTCTTGCTTTAAGATGAGATGACATTGCTTAATTTCTTCACTTTTGCTGGGTAAATGAAGATTAAATATATTTGCTAGATCTGCGCACAGATATAAGCTTCTTCCCTCATAAATAATGGCCCAAAAGTATGTACAAGTCTGTATTGCATGTTAACATACCAGATGTTTTACTGTCCTTTGACTCGGATACATTATTTTTATACCTAGTATTGCCTTTCCCATTAAATTCTTTTTAAATGTTTTGCTCACACTATGGTATGCTTACCTGGTGGTGTTAAATTTATCTACTGTGGTACAGTGCAGAATCTCCCCTTGCTGAATGTCAGGAGGAAGAACCAGTGTTGCATCAGACAGAAGGGTGTCAACTAGGATCATGCTGGGTCTGCCTGCCCTGATTTTTGTCAGTACCTTGGGGATAAGGGATATAGACAAGAAAGCATACAGGAACCAGTTTGTCCACATGAAGGAAAATGCATCTATTTCCAAGTTGCTGCATGTTGTGTTTTGGAGTAGAATTTTTGTAATTGCTTGTTGTGGTGAGAGGTGAACAGGTGTATTGAGAGGATCACTCATTGTATGGTTAGATCCAGGTTGACCTCTATCTTCAGCATCCATTCACTGGAATCTAAAAGGTCCCTATGTAGAGAACCTGCCAGGGTATTGTTCTTGCCTGGAAAATAAGAGGCTATGAGGGTCAGTCCTATTTCTTGAGTTAGCATCCAAATTTTCTTGGAAAGGTTGCACAGAGAGTAAAAATAAGTTCACACTTATTTATATACCAGATCATTTTGGTGTTGTCAGACCAGATTTGGAAGTTTCTTGGAATAAAGTTTTGTTGGAAAGCTTTTATGGCTGGGTAGACTGCCAGTAACTCCTATTGATTTATATGCAACTTTCTCATCTCCTCAGCTGTGATATCCTGCACTTTCAGGGGAACCTAAGTGGGCTCCCCACACTGTGTCTGATCTGTCTGTAGTGATGTTCTTGTCTGCTTCTGATAAAGTCAAATTTGCCCCTGGGTTCCTTTGTGTGGTGTTCCACCATAGGAATTTCTTTTTCAGATATGGAAGTAAGGTTTCCCATGGTTGGGAATGTTGTTTCCAAGCATTCATTAGGAGCCATTGGAGTTTTCTCATGTGCAACTTTGCAAATGGGCTCATGAGAATGCAGGATGCCATTTGCCCCAGTATTCTTAGGAATTTTCTTGCACTGCTGACCTACTTTGAAAGCAGACCGGTTAGATAGCTTGTCAAGAAAGCAATCTTGTCATGGGGAAAGAAGGCTTTTAGTTGAACCAAATCTGTGAGGGCTCCCAGAAAAAGGATCTCTATTTGAGGAAGAATTTGGGATTTTACAGATTTAAGGTGAGACCTACCCTCCGAAAGTAGTCTACAGTGATCTGTAGGATATCTAGGGTCTCTGCTATGGATCTTCCTTGAATAAGACAGTCATCTAAGTAGGGGTAAATATGAATCCGTAGAGTTCTTTAATAAGGAGGTAGACATTTTGTGGAAATTCTGGGGGTAGTAGATAGACCAAATATAAAAGCACAGAAATGAAAGTAGGAAACGGTTGCTACAAATCAGAGGCACTTTCAGTGATTGTCTGCTATGGGGACATGAAGTAAGTTTATTTCAGGTCTAGAGTGACCATACAGACATCTTCGAAGATAAAGGGCAGTAATTTTTATAACTTAAGCATTTTGAATTTTGGGATGTTGTGAAGTCCAAGATGAACCTCCAGGAGCCCTCCTTTTTTGGAATTAGAAATATCCTTGAGTAGAAGCCTTTTCCCTCTTGTCCAGGAGGGACAGGTTGGATGAATCCTTGTTGAAATAGCTCCATGAGGTGATAAGAGATTTTCTTGTTCTTTTGGTAGTTTTGGAGTAACCAAGAAGGGTCATATTTCTCTGAAGTGGATATAGCACCCTTTCTCAGTGATTCTGAGGGCATAATGGTCCCTGATGATAAATGTCCATTGGTTTAGGACAAAAGAGAGTCTTCCTTGCTTGGAGGGAGGGTAGGGTAGAATATAGTTACAGTTGTTCTCTTTGCTGGGTAGGCTTTTTAGATCCCCCTGCTCTGTTATACTTCTTGTTGCCATCTCCTAGATTGCCTTGGTCTTTTGTCATGGGGAGACCTCCCCTTGTCTTGTCTGAGTGGAAAAGGCCAAGATTTCAAAGGGTAATTCCTACTGTATACCTTGGGACCATTAACAAGTAAAATTCTTTCACAGTTTTAATTTTTGTAACCAGTTTCTCAAAAAAATTATTCAGCTGGAGAACCAAAAGGAAATTCCCCTTGTCTAATGGAGCATCTAGTAGCCTGGCCTTTACCTGATCTTGCAAGGTATGATTCTTGAAGCATACATGTCTGTGGATGACAGAACCTCTGGCAGCTGCTCTGCAAGAGTATCTGGACACTTGTATATTTCCTGGATTTCTTTAGATAAGGTTTTATCATAATAGCGTCTACCTCTATCATTTTATCTTGAACAGTTTCAAGGTAGTTTAGCATATGGAATTCACAATTCAAAACTCTCATTGCCAGGGTGGCAGAGGTATACAAATTCTCCCCAAATCTGTCTAATAATTTACTTTCCCTGTTATTAGGCAGGGGATGTTTCATTGGTCTCTTAGGTTATAGCTTCAGTAGTCAGGGAAGACAGGGAGTCTCGCTCGAGAAACACTGTGAAACACTATGAGTACATCAGAAGCTGAGGCTTGCCGAATGACCTCAGACCCAGCCAACATGTACACCATGGCAGCATTTGTAGGCAGGCCAGAAGCAATGGTGGCTTCTTGAGGGGTCATGCCAGAGGGCTGGCTTTGGGCCTAGAAGTTGCCAGACCAGGGGACTGCAAAGGTGCCTCCCCTGGGTTGGTTGACTTAAGACTTTTAGTTGGAGCTTTTTGAGTAATGTCAGGGTCCTTGGCCTTTTTGTCTTTCCTTTTTTTATGATTCTAGTCAACACAGGAGTCTGCAGAGGCCCTGCAATAGCAGTGGATTACGACATGAGAGTGGAAGACTCCATATGGGTGGATAGTACCTCAGCCCTATGTTTGACAGTTTTTTCATATTATTACTGTGGTGGTGGTGCTGTGGTAGTGTTGTCACCTCACAGTTAGACGTTGCCCATTCGATTCTTAGTTTGAGCGTCTTCTGTGTGCTGACATACGTGAATGGGCGTTCCTTCGTTGAAGGTTGTGCGCTAGGCCCGGCAAGCCAGCACGTAAAACTCTACTGCCAATCATTAGGGGACCAGAGTTCCGCTGTGGCAACCCCTAACCAGAAAAAGCTGAAAAACACAAACAAACAAATTAGAGGACAGTTAGTGATGTGCTGAGGACCCAGCAGAACAGACTAAACAAGTGAAAATATTTTTGTGGGATTTGCTTCCCACACTTCAAACAATTGTTGACTTTTTTGAATATTAAATTAATACAGACATTTCTCCATTGGGGTACTTCTCTGACTGGAAGAATGGTCTATGGAAAAACAAGCTGACTGATGGACTGTGAGCATATTGAGCACACATGTAGTACATCAGACTGTATGGCTAGAAAACTGAAAATGGTGGTGACGGACACCCTTCCTACACCCTGATGTCCGGATGTCAGTCTTCAGACATCCTTTAGCTAAGCGTAATACAAAGACTCTGGAAATCAGGCTGGCCGCGGTCTTGTGTGTGGCAGGAAGACCCAACAATTAGTACTGTAACAATAACTATGAAGAACATTTTTTTTAAATCCATAAGTTTCCACAATTTGTCAATATATTCATATTGATCCAATATTGAGGTACTCAGACTTTTATAAGATGCCAGCAACCAAACTGGGATCATAACTGTGCCACCAAAAAGCTCAACTAGTATAACTCCTATCTGGAAATTCATAGATAAATCTTGAGGAAGATTCATCAGAAGCAAGGACTATACCCCCCCCCCCATTCCCTTCTATCCAGTCTTAAAAAGTAATAGAACTTATAACCAGAAATGGAAAACTCGGATCATTGCTCTGCTTTTATGATGACAATTATGGATTAGTCATTTTCATAACACAGTACTAGAAGCTCTTGCAGATTATTAGATAAAAGTATATTATAAAAATCAAAGCAAAAAGATATATTATTATATGAATGCCCAAAGCTTATTTCTTTATTTGCACTAGTGTTACTTCTCCTTCTGTGATAAGAAATAATAAAAAAGTGTCACTATGCCCCTCTGATTTTTACTCAAATATTTACCAACATATGAGATTAGAAGAAACCTGTCCTTACAAAATAAATCTTTTTTTTCCTGTGGAAGTCACTGCACACCCTAATAAAATCTAGACCTCTTGTACTACAATAAGTTCCAAGCCACTTGTTAAATAGCACTGCCTTGAAACACTGATAGTCCAATAAAGACATATATGGAACAGTCTCAGAAAAACAAGGAACCAACTTATTCCTTGCACACAGATCATAAATCGCTTTAGTTTGACTGTACATATTATATAGGGGTGTGATCAAAAAATCGTGACATCAGCATAAATGATGATGCAGTCAAAGGATTTTTGTGAAAGACAAGTGTTTGAAGTCCTTTAGTTTTATCTGGCAATGTACAACCACAAAGACCAGAAACAGTATTGTTGTCTTTATAAATGTCTGATATAGGTCTGACATTTTATGATCGTAGACTCTCACAGTAGTAAGAGTTGTACAGGAGTAACAATATTGTTCTCATACTCGTGATTTTTGTCTGGTATCTAGGAATTGCCACCAATTGCTCGCCATTTGAACTTTCTACTTACTGTATCCTTATAAAAGAATTCTTGCAACTATTACTAATTCTTGATCTTATCCCTGTGCAATAGCTGCGATGTTTCATGCTTGTGTCCCGCTGTCACAATAAGGAATTTCCGCATAAACTATGTTTCCTTTTGCTTGGTTATATAAGCTTGCTTCACTGGTACAATATATTCTATCTACCTTGCTAACTCTATCTCAAATGTCATCAATGTTTTAATATGCACTTTTCAGGCTGCCTGATCACAAACAATACTCCGGACTGACACTAAAATTGGGCCAGCGGTCTATCTCAATTAACAAATTCGGATAAAATAAATAAAACTAAAAACTTTACTCCCATACTATGGACAACAGCTCATTTAAAATGTTGTTCTTTTGTAAGGGACAACCATCTGATACATATAATAACTGGGGGTAATGAATTGGTATGCATGTCCAAACTATAGTATAGGGATGACAATAATTTTTTGTTTTATTTATTGCATTTAGTAATACGAATAATCTGATTTGGTCATAAACGACTGATTTTCAGCAGAGGCCCAGGGAGAAAAGCTCCAGAAATCATGCAGTTTTAACTTTAAGATTTCTAAAATACAGTTAGTTAAACAATAAAAAAGAAGTGTACATTCAAGGTGCAATAATGTATGCATGGAAATATGGATAAGGAATGCACATACATTAGTCTCAGAGTTGAATTATTAAGTTGGAAATGTAGTTATATGGAGAGGAAGAAACAAAAAATTGTAAGGGGAGATAAAAAAATGTTTTGGATGAAGTTTTGGGATTATTAATGCAGATTTTATAGAGCAAGAGGCATGATGGAGAGAAGTAGTTCAGCAGAACTGTTTTTAAGTCATTTTAGGGATCAAGAAGATTTCAATTTAGGATAATTGAAAGGAAAGTTTTAGTAATTATGGTTAATTCACAGGATTATAGGGACAGTGAAAACAGAAACATCATGGGAAAGTTTCCTTAACCTGATGTAGAGGGCGCAAACACCTTGTATTTGTTAGCGTAATCACGAGTCAGATTTTATTCAGTAATGAAAGGTGTTAAATTAAGCTGAGGCTCACCACACCATTTCAGGTTTATACCTCATAATAAAAGAAAGATTATTTGGGGGGGGGGTTCTTATGCTAAGGTATAACAGCAATTTTACATAAAGTGAAGTGTAGGATGGCAGTATATATATATATATATATATATATATATATATATATATATATATATATATATATATATATATTATAATACACACACACTCACACTTGACTGCTTTAACTACTCTAGTTTGTCCACTAATGAGGATTTACAGTGGATCTAAAAAGTGTACACACACCTGTTAACATGCCAGGTTTTTGTGATATAAAAAAGGACACCGCAATAAATCATTTCAAAACCTTTTCCACCTTTAATGCGACCTATAACCTGTACTATTCAATTGAAAAGCAAACACATCTGTTAGGGGAAAAATACAAAAAAATAAAAAAACATACAATATGCTAATTGCATAAGTGTGCACACCCTTAAACTAATACTTTTTTGAAGCACCTTTTGATTTAATTACAGCATTCAGTCTTCTTGGGTACACACCTGCTAACAATTAAATATACTCTGATAAACCCCAAATAAAGTTCAGCTGCCCTAGTAGGATTTTCCTGACATTTACTCAGTTGTTTGCTACAGCAAAAGCCATGGTTCGCAGAGAGCCTACAAAGCATCAAAGGGATCTCATGTCCCTCCAAAATTGATGAAAAGACAAGATGAAAATTGGTTAGCGAGGTTGCCAAGAGACCTACAGCAACACTGAAGGTGCTGCAGGAATTTCTGGCAAGTACTGGTTGTGTACTACATGTGACAACAATCTCTTGTATTCTCCATATGTCTGGACAATGGGGTAGAGTTGCAAGATGGAAGCCTTTTCTTACACAGAAAAATATCCAGGCCAGGCTAAAATTTTCAGAACAATACATCAAGTCCCCAAAAGCATGTGGGAAAATGTGTTACGGTCTGATGAGACCAAGGCTGACCTTTCTGGCCACAATTCCAAAAGGTATGTTTGGAACAAAAACAACACTTTGCATCACCAAAAGAACACCATCCCCACGGTGAAGCATGGTGGTGGCAGTATCATGCTTTGGGGTTGCTTTTCTTCAGCTGGAACTGGGGCTTTAGTCAAGGTAGAAGGAATTATGAAGAGTTCCAAATACCAATCACTTTTGGCCCAAAACCTTCAGGCATCTGCTAGAAAGCTGAAGATGAAGACGAATTTCACCTTTCAGCATGACAATGACCCCAAGCATATATCCAAATCAACAAAAGAATGGCTTCACCTGAAGACAATTAAAGTTTTAGAATGGCCTAGTCAGAGCCCAGACCTAAATCTAATAGAAAATCTGTGGGGTGACCTGAAGAGGGCTGTGCACAAGTGATGCCCTCACAATCTGACAGATTTGGAGCACTTTTGCACGGAATAGTCTGCAAATATTGCCAAGTCAAGATGTGCGATGCTGATAGACTCCTACTCAAGAAGACTGAATGCTGTAATTAAATCAAACGGTGCTTCAACAAAGTATTAGTTTAAGGGTGTGCACACTTATGCAACCAGCGTATTGTACACTTTTTATTTTTTATATTTTTCCTCCTAACAGATGTGTTTGTTTTTTAATTGAATTATACAGGTTATAGCTCACATTAAAGGTGGGAAAAGTTTTGAAATGATTTATTGTGGTCTCATTTTTTTATATCACACAAACCTGGCATTTTAAAGCACCTGTATGTAGACTGAAGGGGATGTGTTGTGTACTGGAGTCCAGGTTTTTGATATGCATGGAACATGGGTTAAGCTAAATATATGTTGCCATTTTCAAAACAGCTATGATAAATGTCATTTTGGACCAAAGTGTCTATCTGATACTTTCCCCTGAAAATTTTTGTATTTTTTTAAGAGCATTGGTAGATTGCAAGAATTACTCATCATTATGGTGACTGAATGAATGGTGAGTCCAGTTCCATGATTAATGTTGGCTGTGTGAGTCCTATGTGAGCATGATGCAATGGGAGTGAAGACTGGAATAAGTTGCCAGTGAGGGCGTGGTCACTGCATGATACAATGGGAGTGAAGACTGGAATAAGTTGCCAGTGAGGGCGTGGTCACTGCATGATACAATGGGAGTGAAGACTGGAATAAGTTGTCAGTGTGGGCGTGGTCACTGCATGATACAATGGGAGTGAAGCCTGGAATAAGTTGTCAGTGAAGGGGTGGTCACCACTTCCTGTAGAAAGACAGCACAGATTATAGCAAAAGCTAATGGGGTAGATGAGTGTTATTTTTTTGTGATATTTATAGCACTGCTTTTATGATTATCTATTTGTTTGGTTGATTAATTAACTATTTACATTTGTTAAAAGTTAGAATCCATTTAGATACTTTTTATAAACATTGTGTGCCATGGATTAACTGAGCTAAGCAATACAGCAGCATTGAATTAACATTTGTTTACGCAGTAGAAAGTGAAACTGGCAAGAGCTTTACCTGTTTTAGAGACAAACCTGGCAATACAACCACATTCTGTCTTCAGTAGCAAAGCAGTAGAGCTTCAGCCAAAGAGAGCAGTTTCTTCACTTGGTGCCCACATTAGCATGTTATAGTTTGCAGTCATAGCAATGAAGAGTGAAACTTTCATAAATCACTCCCTGCCAAAACTGTGGAGCAAGGAGTAGAACCATAGTCGACTCATCCAGCGCCCAGTGAAGATGAAAACAAAAAAAAGTGACTTTGGATGGCTGTAGGAATCTGATTGGTCCTTCACCTTCCTTACAGTCTAATCCAAACACAAACACTTCTGAATGGCTGTAAGAAGATGACTTGATCCATACCCTCCTTTGAGTGAAAAACAAAACAAAAATAAATAAATAAAATTACCGTAGCTTCCTTACTGTGAAATCTACTCCCCCTTTTGCTCTTCAACAGAAAAGCAACAAAAAGAAAAGACTTTGGCTTGCTGTAGGAAGCCAAATGGTGAACTGTCTTTCACAGCAGCCTGTCCATAGCCCCCTCAACACTTTCAGTGGGGGTATATAACACTATGCATCTAGGGTGATTGTTCCCTTTGCCCTGTCCTTGAAACATTACAGGCAGGGAGCAAACTATGGTGATATGCTGCACACCCCCATAGTATGGGACAGGGAAAGAACAACAGGATAGGCCCAAGTGTATTTAAAAAACTGATGGCGACAGCCACGGTTCCCATCTACACTGGAGTAAGTCCAGGCAAAACAAAGAAGTTGTCAGTCCTGGTGCAGATGTGTAGCACTGAGTAGAAAGGCCATAGAAGGAAGCAAAGGGAGCAAACAGTGTGATAAAAGACTGTCAGACCAAACATAGTTCAAAGGGACTTGTAAGCAGCAGGATAGAGGAAGTCAAGCCTGGGGTTACCTGTATATCCTGGTTGGGGCAAGGAGGTACCAATGGTGTTCATCAGAGCACTTTGTTGGGACCACTTTTTCTTAAATATAAATTTGGGAAATGGCCTTTAGATATCTGAACAAGAAATTGTATAGCATAATACTTAAAAAAATGCAAAGATAGTTTAACAATGCATACCTGGTTCAGTAGAATTATCCTTAACTTTTTAATATGAATCACCTTTACTGTCATTTGTTTTTGCAAACTACAACATATAAAAAGAGAATGTTTCTGTGGTTGCAAGCATTTGGTTGTATGACCAGATACATTGACATCTGCTTGATTGATGCCATTTGGTCGACACAGACATATGGTTGACAAATAAGTGAAATCAACAATCACTCGGTAGGAGAATATTCTTTGGGGACTGCAAAATCTTGCAATTAGTATATATAATTAGCAGGGGGTGTGGGGCTGCAGCAAAAACATTTGTATTTGGTTTCTTCTACTCCAGAGCAATTCCCGGGGAATGTAAAGAACTTGTCAGCATTTGTTGTTTTGACATTTTCATGTTGATATTCTGGGTGTCAGTGTAGCTGGTCATTCAACTAGGTGCCCAACATGTGTCTGTATGTGTGTGTGTGTGTGTGTGTGTGTGTGTGTGTGTGTGTGTGTGTGTGTGTGTGTGTGCACGCGTGCAATCCCAACCATATAATACAAAGATCATATGAAACAGTACCAAAAGCAGAGAAAATATTAAACTATGTGCTTCTAGGTTACCACTCAGTCTCAAATGCTCATAGCTTTCAGTGATGGAAATAATATTTATATACGGGTCTATGTCAAATTTTCAAACGCTGGAAATGTCGAACGTCATATGGTCGAGACCATATGATCGACATTTCAAGTGTTAGTAGACTGACTTTTAACAGTGCCGTATGGTGCAGAATGGGAGAATTTCCCTTTTCTGCACTGAAGTGCGGTCTCGGAGTTGGTATATTTAAGTAGGGGGGTTTGGGGGTGCAATGGGGCCCCTTGGTCGCACTGTGAAGGTGTGTTTTTCTTTTTCTTTTTTTTTTTTATTATATATTTGAACTTCTGAATGTCGAACATATGATCTTGACCATATAGTTTTTCGACATTTTCGATGTTTGAATATATAACATAGACCCTTATATACCACTCACACTAATGATACAAGCACAGCTATTATTAATATACAGCTTTGTTTAAGTATGTAAATCAATCACATGCTCATTATGAAGCCATATAATCAGTAACAATATGATTGTTAATAAAAAAAAACATTAATGCATTATACCAACTAATAGACAGTATAGTACCTAACCATCTATACTCAGAAAATCACATGCAGGGCCTCTTGCCTCTCTACATAGTTGTCCCATATCTTAGATAAATCTCTGCTGTGTTGGCCATCAAATATTAATACAAGCTGTTAACCACTATTACATTCCATGTACGCCACACTGACTATTCATTGGCATGTGCCTCTTATAATCAATTAATGTATATATCTAGTTATATTAATAAAACCTTATAAAAACATTTAATTCAGTAAGCCACTAGAAATGTAACCTTGTAAACTGCATGCATATTAATTTATTCTTTATAATCCCTGGACAAAGATAAATCCAGAAAGTTCCTATATCTAAATGTCTCCCAGAAAAAAAAACACTTCTAAGACAATGGGCCAGATTCTAAAAGAGTTGGTCTCACTGTAAGTGACTTACTTCAGTGTAAGGCCTATCTATAAACAGACTTAGTACAGGGACCAGATTCCAAAACAGCTGCTCTCACCCTGCTCTCAGTATAAGTAGTTATTTACACTGACAGCAAGACTTTTGGAATTGGGGCCTGTGTTTTGGCTCCAATATAATAACCCTATCCGAGGATCACTAACAGAAATTTTCCATCCATGTTTTCTACATAAAGATAATAGTTTACCTTAAAATCGAAAGGATAAGTTACTTTTTCACTTCAAAAAATTAGAAAAAAAGATGGTTTATATTATTTTAATTACGAGCATCCAGAACATAGACCAGACTATGTAACATATACACCCCTATCCAAATAATTTCTCATAATATAGTATACAGTGATCAAAAAACAGATGTCTATTTCAGAATAACCAACATTCTAGCTTCTTACTGATACCATAATCAGATTTCAATGCCATTATAAAAACATAAAAGTATTTATTTATTTTTATCGTCAATTTATCCATCATCATCATAATAAATTTCCGTGAAGAAAGAAGCATGTAATTTTAACACACTCGTGCATTTTCCTGCTGACTGAAACAATCCAAGGACGACTCCATCCAGAATTCAGCCGTGAAATACTTTATTGTTGAGCACTTTCGTCTCTGAATACAGAAACTTCCTCAGAACAATTTTAAAATTCAAAAAACAGCCTTTTATATAATGACATCAGAAGCTTCAATTGGTTAATTGATTAATACTTTAATTATAATCAAATGTAAAACTGCTAAAGAAATACCCCTGTAGCATAGCAATGAGTTTCCTAAAAATAAAAAAAAAATCATTTAAAACAATAGGAAACATTTAAATATGTAAATATATATAAATATATAAATGTAAACTCGTGTAAGTATTACAATGTAATATAAGCAGCATCATAAAACATAAGTCTAAATAAAGGAACAATGGAACAAATATCATTCAAACCAGCACTTGTAGTGGCATCCGATATTAACTGCCATTTGAGCTCTGTTTTGTCTAAATGTGCATCTGTCACATAACCCTGTACAGCCTGTTTAACTTGTTCCAAAACCAAAAAATTAAAATGATGTCCAGGATTCATCTCCACATGCCTAAACAAGGCATTATCCTCCATTAATGGTAGAACATATAAACATATCTTTAAATAGTATCAAAACAAACTCAGCAGCTGAGCCAGATGAATTCAATGACTACTTTTGGATAGGTATAAGTGATTGTATGTACCCTTAATTGGTTTGTTTCAAAAAACATTAATTAAAGGTTTCATTCCAAAAATTTTGGAGGAGGTCATTCCTGTTCCAGTATGTAAAAATCACCTTGGTCATACTATCTGTGATTATAGATCAATTAGTTTGACATGTATCCTGGGGAATTGTTTTGAGAGTGCTCTAAGCCTGTCATTTAAAGATATGTTTAGTTTCTCTGGTTATATGTATCAACATGGTTTTATACCTGAAAGATAGAGTCTGCCTAGATTGATGAATATTTATGAACATATAACAAATGTGTTGGACAAAGGCCTAGTTATAGATGCAGTTTATCTACTTCTGGCTAAGGCCTGTGATTCAGTTTCACATCCTGTTTTCATTGCTGTACTAAGCAGTACAGATATGAATGTTTTTGTAAAGAGATGGCTTATACATTTGTTGGTAGGTCATAAAATCAGAGTTAAGATTAATAATACATTTTCAAAGTATGTATCTATTAAATGTAATGTCCCCCAGGGGTCAGTTTTTGGTCCTCTGTTGTTTGGGTTGCTTATGAGTGATTGTCCAATATATACACAAATTTGAGTAAATCTGCTAATGATTTAGAGGTTAGAGGTATAACAACTAATACAGTAGATCATCAGTGTTTGCAAAATTATTTGGATAAGTTAACCACAGTGGTACACCTAAAGGGCATGAAATTTAAAAACAAATATTCAGTTGTGCATTATGGTGTTAGCAATAAGTGCTATCCATGTGCTTTGGATAACTCTGTTTGCCTCTCAGTTAAACAAATTAAGAACTTCGATGTAATTGATTCTTTTTCTTTTTACACTCGTCTGAATTTTGTTTTTAGGAAAATTATGGACTAAAAAAATTGATTTCCAGGACATTCACATCTAGGGACAGGGTTGTTATGGTAATGTTATTTTTTCAGTATTCACCCCATACTTGAATGTTGTGGTTCATTTTATGTGCTGGAAATCTCACCGCTGGCTAAGTTTGAGAATGCTCAAAGAACATTTATACAACACATAGTTGGTTGTGAATCCTTATCATATTTAAAGAGACTTGAAAACACATCACTCTGTTCAATATCTAATACGGTATTAAGGGCTGATTTAATTTTGGTGTAGAAAGGCTGTGGATAATGGGTTTTCTGTAATGTTGGGGGCTGGTTTTATAAATAGTGCTTTAAAATACTAGAAATAATTTATTAGTTCATTTACCTTGTGTCAACTCAAAATCAATGTATTTTTTCATTTTAGGGCTGGTAATTATGTAATAATCAAACTATAGATTTAGTTATGCAAACAGTTTACTAATGTTTAAGTATCCACAAGATGCATGGTTTAAAAATTTGCTGTATGAAACAGGGTTCAAATTAAAGCAAGACATTAATTGGCCTTCATAGGCTCTGTGGTTTGAATCATTTAATTTCTAATTACAGGAAAGCTGTTTGTTGAGAAGTTATAAAAATGAAGACAGAGTATTAAGTGTTCTGGCACTGTCAGAATTTCATATATTTCTGATGTAACTCATGTCTCAAATTGGTCAGGTTTGTTGTTGATGGTGCTTTTACTATTCATGTGAGCTGCATTTAGATCATGTGCATATGTCTTGGTAATGAATCCAGGGAGAGAGTAACAATTAAAGCAAATGGTGAACTGTAAAGGGCAAACAATAGAACCCTGAGGTACCACACAACCAAAGAGGTGGGAAAAATGTATTCCTGATATCATTCTCTTGGCATGCCAAGAAAAGTAGGAAGTAAACCATTTCAGTACAGCATCAGAAATACCACAATAGCTTCTCAGTAGTCTAGTAAGGTGACATGATCCACTAGATCAAAGGCTGCTGAAAGATTGAGGGGGACTATAACTGAGTAGTGTAGCCGGTATCTTGCCACTAGAAGGGCAATAAAGAGTTTGGTAAGAGTTGTCTCAGAGCTGTATTGTCATAAATCTGGGCTGGAAGGAATAAAAGGTTTTAGGGCTCCAGTTGATGGTAAACCACTTTCTCTAAAACCTAACCAAGAAAGAGAAAGTTTGGAAGTTGTCAAGATTCCCAGAATCTAAAGCATTATATTTAAGAATGGCAGTTACGACGGCCTCCTTTATACAGAAGTGGGGACAACCTTATAAAGAAAAAGACCAATGGTTTCTAAAGATGCAACACAACATTAGCTGTGCATAGGTCCAAAGGACAAATGATAGTATGCATGCTTGAGATCAAAGCAATGAGGTCATCATAGTCAGGAATGGCAAACTCTTTCCAATCAAACTGTGTGTTCAACTCCCAAAGATCAAGAGTGAGGCGAGTGGCGTTAATACAAGGCAGTGATGACCTGATGATGTAAATCTTGGCAGCAAAATACTGTGCAGCCATCTCACATTCATCAGACAATAAAGCCTCTCAAGTGACTAGATGCTCAAGATTGAAAAGATGTCCAACAACTTGAAAAATGGTGGCAGGATGATTTGCTGCTTCAGACATTGCCCTAGAAAGATAGACAGGTTTGTTGTGATTGATCTCAGACAGGTAATCAGAAAACCTAGTGCAAACTTGTGCACTAACAAACCAGAGGACCATTACGTCCACTCCAGTCTATATTCTGCTCTCACGAGTTCCCTAAGGGCATGGTGAAACCACGGCATGGCTCCTAAGGAACCACTGGAATAGGATGAATGTGGCATGGGACCACCCAATCAAATGTGTAAGTAGCACCTGGTTATAGACATCCACAGGTCCATTGGCATTACATATGCATATGTGTTGGCACAAGTGTTTCAGGGGGGTGCTAAATGGTAAGCTGGTAGGTTAAATCAATCATGAAATGTATAGCTGAGTGGTCAGACCATATCAATTGTTCAAAAACTAAGTCTTGAACTATTAGCATAAGCTGGATAATATCAATAGAATGACCATGACAATGTGTAATACAAGAAGCCACTCAAGTCAATCCAAAACTTCTCAAAATGCAAACCAATCCCCTGACAAAGGCTACAGATGCTGATATTAAAATCCCCAAGGATGGGCCAGTAGAAGTAGTTCAGTGCCAAGAAGTCAAGAAAGCTCTTGAAGTTCTGAAGAAATATTCAAACACTACAAGAGGGGCAGCAAATAAGGAGACAGTCAAAGGTGGAGACAATCTCTATGAGACATGCCAATGACCGTGTTGTCCACCTAACCCAAACTTGACCAAAGGACAGAGTAGAATAATGAACAACAGCTGCTCCACCTCCAACATTTTCTAGTCTAAAATGATTCACAACAGGAAAACCAGAAGGGACAAGTGCCTCTAGAATAGGACCAGGGTCAACAACTAGTTACGGTTTGAAAAAAATATATATCCTTAGTATAAACCAAGACTGTCAGGAGGCTAATCTTATAATCGATGGATGTGATATTAAGATATAATGTCTGAAATAAAAACAAAAAAGATATAATATTTGAAAGGGTTCTGCAGGGTGGTTGACTGAGTCATTGGGCTCCATCTTTTGAGTGGTAGAAGCAGGTATCTCCTCCAAGTAAACGGTGTCTAAGAATACATCCTTTACATTTGATAGGGAACATGCTGGTACAGGCAGATATAGGACCAGCATCAAAACACCAGGTGGACCACGTCCTAGAGTGAAGAAACCCTGCTTTTGCCTTCCGTTAATGCCCAATGTTTAGCATAGGCTAGTAATGGAACAAGGCAACTTGGGGGGGAACAGTCTAGAGTGTAAGTAACAGGTCTTTGACATAAGGTATCCCTGTCATAGGTTCATAGGTTCATAGGTTCATACTAGGCTATCTGCCCTAGGGCATTTATAAGCCTAGCCAGAGTGTGTGTGGCTTTCACCACCCCTTAGGATGAGAATACTATACCCATTAGTTTGCTGTGCCTCTGTCCAGCAGTGACACAGAGATGATTCCCGGGGTAAACCTATGATCTCCCATCCACTCGTCAAGATTTCTCTTGAACAGAGTCAGTGAGGGGCTCTGCCTCACATGGACTGGGATTCTGTTCCATAGTGTAGGGAGTCTCTGGGTGATGAATCTGTCCCTCCAGCATGTCCTATTTATATCTGTGTTGAGGTTTAAGTCTCTTGCTCTCGTGGCTCTGGTGGATTTGGATTTTTTGAGGTGGAGCATGTCCATTAATTCCGGGTTGGACATGGCCTTGTATGTCAGGCACAGATCACCTCTGAGCAGACGGTATGCGACTGAATAGAGCTGGAGTTTCTTCAGTCGGTCAGTGTATGACATATGTTTGAGCCCCTTTATCCTTTTGGTGAGGAACTTTTGGGGTCTTTCCAACTGCTGCAGGTGTCGGGTAAGGTACATTCCGAATGGGGCGTTGTACTCAATCATTGGTCTGATAAGTGAAGAGTACAGGGTACAATGACCTCTCCTGATCTGGATGTGAATCCCTTCATGATCAGGTGGGCAATGTAGAAGGTCTTCCTAACCACTTTGGCAATGTGAGTGTCAAAAGAGAGGTTACTGTCAACTTGGGTCCCCAGGTCCCTGATAACTTCTTCCGTGTTTAATGGATTACCACCTATGTGGTAATTAGGGGTTACCTTGTTTTTCCCAAAGGGTATGACTATGCATTTTTTGGCATTTAGCTTAAGACCATGGCTCTGGCACCAGTTATCCATTTCTATGAGACCTCTCTGGAGGATGTCTGTGTCTGATGGAGTGTCAATTATGGTGCCCAGTTTGCAGTCATCTGCAAATTTTGTCAGCCACAATCCCCTATGTTTGCCTGCACTTCAGAAAAATAAATGCCGAACAAGAGGGGCCCAGGACTGAGCCCTGTGGGACACCGCTCGTGACCGGCTTAGAGTCTGACATGGCACCAGCAACTCTAACCCTGTGGGTTCTGTCCTTGAGCCAGTTTGCAACCCATCTTGTGACATATGGGTTTACATCTAAGCTGGTGAGCTTTTCTATGATGCCCGAGTGGGGTATTGTGTCAAACGCTTTTGCTAGGTCAAGGTAGGCTGTGTGAACTGCCTTACCCTCATCAATGGCCTTAGTGACTGTTTCGAAAAAGTTAACCAAGTTCAAGAGGCAGGATCTGCCCTTGACAAAGCCAAATTGGGTAGGATCCAGTGTCTGTAGGTCCCCAATGTCTTTATTTATGAGTTCCATTATGATCCTCTCCATAGCTTTGCAGACAAGGCTCGTCAAGCTTATGGGGCGGTAATATCCAGGGTCCGTAGAAGCACCGCCTTTGTGGAGTGGGACCACAGTTGCCATACGCCATTCTTTGGGTACGTATCCTGTAGTAAGGCTAAGATTAAACAGCAGCCTTATATGTGGGTTTAGTTCCTCATTGAGTTCATGTAGCACACAGCCGGGGACACCGTCCAGCCCCATTGATGCTGTGTTTTTTGCTTTAGAGAGAGCAGCTCTCACCTGGGCATCTGAGATGTTTGGGAGGCTAGACTCTGGTGGGATAGATATTTCTCCTCTTGGGGGGGAGGGAGGGGAGAAATTTGCACTGAACCTGTCTGCCAGTATGTTGGCAATGTCTGTGGGTTCAGTGATTTTTGTATCATTTTGGACTAATTCTGAGCATATCTGGGAGTTTCCACCCAGGTTTCTAACATAGCTAAAGAAGGCCTTATGATTGTCTTTTGTGCCATTAGCGATTTTTCTCTCAAAGTTGGCCTTGGATGATTTTATGAGTGATTGTAGTTTTTTGCTAGTAGTGATCAGAGATGCCTTCCCTTTTAGGGATTTTGCTCTGTCATGTAGTAGCTTTCTCCTCTTGTTGTAGAGTTTGTTTATGGCTGGGGTCCACCAGACCGGGCACCTGCCTTTGGTGGAAAGGGTCTTGATTTTATTAGGGATTGCTTGATCCATACATTCCTGGAGGTGCTCGTAGAAGGCATTTGTAAGGGTTTCAGCAGCGTGGGTTGTGGTTTCCACTGGCTCGGGGCCTTGAAGGATACCACTCCAGTCTTAAGAAGTGTGAAGTTTGCTTTTGAGAAGTTCTTCACTGTGGTCTTTTGCTGGGGT